>NC_137918.1:18984176-18991676 GCF_963457725.1 Sprattus sprattus | reverse complement strand
GAATACATTAAGCGGCTCCTTGCTCAATCCCAATTACTGGAGAACATGTGTGGGGGGGCTTAAATGTCCGTTTTATTACGTAATCATTCACTACCTTGTCACCTTTTGTGTTCTCTCTCTTTACCTCTCCCTTCCATCCCTCCCATTTTCTCCCATGTTGTCTGTCCTTTCACTCTCTCTCTCTCTCTCTCTCTCGTTTCATTTTGATTCTTTTTTCCCTCCCTCTCTGTCTCTGTGTCTCTTTTCTCCTCTGCCTCTGTTTCTCCCCCCTCCTCCCCCTCCCTCCCTCCCTCTCCCTCTGTCTCCCTCTCTCTCTCCATCTCTCTCTCTCTCCTCCCCCCCTCCCCCCTCCCTCCCTCCCTCTCCCTCTGTCTCCCTCTCTCTCTATCCATCTCTCTCTCTCTCCTCCCCCCCTCCACCCTCCCTCCCTCCCTCTCCCTCTCCATCTCTCTCTCTCTCCTCCCCCTCTCTCCTCCTCTCCATCCCCTCCCCTCTCCTCCTCTCCTCCTCTCCTCCTCACCCGCCCCCCCCGCTCATCC
Organism: Sprattus sprattus; assembly: GCF_963457725.1. NCBI lineage: Eukaryota > Metazoa > Chordata > Actinopteri > Clupeiformes > Clupeidae > Sprattus > Sprattus sprattus. The sequence goes on along the minus strand of NC_137918.1, from coordinate 18,991,137 downwards.
CCCTCCCTCCCTGGGCTGTGTCAGTGAGATGAAGCAGGAGCTGGACGCGGAGGGCAGCCGGTGCACGCTGCTGTCTCGGCAGCACAGGTTTAACGAGCGCTGCTGCATCCGCTGCTGCGCGTCCTTCACCTTCCTGATCAACCCCAAGCGGCCCTGCCTGGACTGCCAATACAACGTGTGCAAGGTCTGCTGCACCTACAGCAGGAGGGACAAAGCCTGGCTGTGCGCCTCCTGCCAGAAGAGCAGGTTAGTGCTGGGGAGCGAGGGGCGAGGGCGTGTTGCTGTCTGAGTGTGTGTGTGTGTGTGTGTGTGTGTGTGTGTGTGTCTGAGCTTGTTTCCGTGAGAGAGAATGCGGCTGTGTGTGTGTGCACGAGGGAGAGAGGTTGAGATTGAGAGAGAGAGAGAGAGAGAGCTTGAGGGAGGGAGATATTGAGTGAAGGATAGAGAGAGGTTGTGTGTGATGAGAGAGTGAGAGCGAGAGAAAGAGAGGGAGAGAGCTTGAGGGAGGGATAGATTGAGTGAAGGATAGAGAGAGGTTGTGTGTGATGAGAGAGTGAGAGAGAGAGAGAGAGAGAGAGAGAGAGAGGGAGAGAGCTTGAGGGAGGGAGAGATTGAGTGAAGGATAGAGAGAGAGGTTGTGTGTGATGAGAGAGTGAGAGAGAGAGGGAGAGAGCTTGAGGGAGGGAGAGATTGAGAGAAGGATAGAGAGAGAGGTTGTGTGTGATGAGAGAGTGAGAGAGAGAGGGAGACGGACGGGTGCACGCTTGTGCAGGTATGCAGAGGATTGTGCGTGCATACACGTGTCTGTCAGAGTGAGTGTGTGTAAGTGCACTGATGCATGCATGCACAGAGGTGTGAGTGTGTATGTATGCAAGGTAGAGACAATTGGTGTGTAACATGTGTGTGTGTGTATGTGTGTGTGTGCCAGTATGTTTATGTGTTTACTCACCAACACGATTGAAGGGTCTGTCCACACACACTCTGTGTTCACGTCTGTGTGCAATCCAATCTTCCTATGTGAGTGAGCTTGTGTGAGTGTGTATGTGTGTGTGTGTGTGCGTGTGTGTGAAAAGCGGGACAGTGTCTATGTGCGCCTCCATTCCTCCCCATATGTGTGTGTGTGTATGTGTGTGTGTGTGCGTGTGTGTGAATAGCGGGAAAGTGTCTGAATGTGAGCCTCCATTCTACCCCATGTGTATGTGTGTGTGTGTGTGTGTGTGTGCGTGTGTGTGAATAGCGGGAGAGTGTCTCTGTGCGCCTCCATTCCTCCCTGTGTGTGTGTGTGTGTGTGTGGTGTGTGTGCAGTCTCCGGAGAGGCAAGAGACACTGTGCATGTCTTGTGTGGCTGATGGCTGCTGCTGGCGATAGGCAGTGCTAATGCTACGCTACAGCTGCCAGTCATGTGTGGGATGAATGAGCGGATTAGGCGCTGAGTGTGAGGACTCAGACAGAGAGAGAGCCCAGTCGAGCTGTCAGCGGGGCGCTCTCTCTCGCTAAAGGCTAATGATGCCGCTGCTGATGCTGATGCTGCTGAGGCTGCTTGCTTGCTACTGCTGCTTCTGCTTCTGTGCTGCACGTCACATTGAGCAGGTCAAGCCTACAGGCTGCACTCAAGACAGGCGCTGCGTCCTTAGATAGATGCTTTGAAGAGGTAGCCCGTAGGATGGAGCAAAATTAGACTGGGAGGAGGTAAGAGCCTTGTGTGTGAGAGAGAGTGAATATGTGTGTGTATGTGTTTGTTTGTGCCCGTGTGTGTGTGTGTGTAGATGAGAGTGTGTGTGTGTGTGTGTGTGTGTGTGTGTGTGTGTGTGTGTATGTGTCGTTTCTGGTGTGTGTGTGGGAATGTGTGTTTTAGCGAATGTGTCTTTGATGATTGACTGTAGGCAGTCATATGTATTGACTTTTGTTCCCTAATGCATGAGCATGTATGTATGCGTGTGTGCGTGTGTGTGTGTGCGGTGGGGGGGTGTTGTGTGTGTATGTGTGTGTGTTTGTGTGTGTGTGTTTCTGCACATGGGTTCATCTGTGTCTGTGTGATTATGTGTTACATTTCTGTCTATATTTGTCACCAAGCTTATACATTAAATTACTCCTGGCCGTTTGCTTGCATTGCGTTTGTGTTTACATGGATATACATATGTGTGCGTATACGTATCTGTATCTGTGTGTGTGTGTGTGTGTGTGTGTGTGTGTGTGTGTGTGTGTGTGTGTGCGTTCCTACATGTCTCTGCGTGCGCGTTTGTGTGTCAGTGTACGTGAAAGTGTAGGTGCGTGTGAGTGTGTGTGTGTGTGTTTTCCTACATGTCTCTGTGTGCGCGTTTGTGTGTCAGTCTATGTGAAAGTCTATGTGAAAGTGTATGTGTGTGTGTGTGTGTGTGTGAATGACTACTCCCATCTGTGGATTTATGTATGTGGTTCCCTCTGGTGTTGTGTACTTCACTGCTGTGGTCATCTGGCCGGGCTGCATTAATGTGCATGAGCCTGTGTTTGCTGAGGTGAGCTCCTGGCCTCTGACAGCTCCTGCTGAATAATGAGAAGCTGATTTAGGGCTTGTTTTGACTTACTGGACCCGCGCTGAAAACAGATACGCTTACAACTCAGATCTCAGATCGCCGCCCGCCGAGGAGGCAGAAGAGCTGAGGCAGGGACTTTTGGCATGAAATAGCTTATTCATCTTTGAGTTTGATGTACGGCATTTTAATTCACAATTACCACGCTGATAACCATTTCTCATGCTGTGTGTGTGTGTGTGTGTGTGTGTGTGTGTGTGTGTGTGTGTGTGTGTGTGTATGAGAGAGAGAGAGAGACATCAGCACATTTCTAGATCAAAAGAAACCGTTAGCGCATACAGTAATGGAAATGTAACGCTTTTCTCTTTGCCCGACAGCTGGGAATTCATATGGCTTAAAACTTCATATCCAGCTACAGTTGAACCACCATTCTCTGTCGTCTCAGGGAATGTAGTTCCACCATCTCAGTTCCAACCAATTCCGGTTGTCGTATATGAGTGTGTGATGGGGTGTGGAGCCGCAACATTAGGGTGGTCATGTGAAGCAGTGTGTGATAGAGGCTCAGCCTAGGTCGATCAGCCTGCCCACTGGCCGTATTTGAGCTCTGAATGTGCTATGGACCTGCCTACACGCCTCTATGACATGGCCTTTAAGAATGCCTCGCTGGAAAGGGTGCAAGGCAGTTTTCAAAAGGACACAGTTCTTTCCATGCTGAAAACCCCTCTCCCGAAGAAATGCCCCCCCTTCCCCCCTCCCCCCTTAAATGCCAGAGCTGGCGGCTCTTCCTCTCAATAGCGGATCGCAGATGAATTGTCCGTGAATCGTCTGACGGTCGGTGGATGAAACCACGACAGGTCGGTGTGTTCTGCCCCTTTTCTGTGACCACTTCCCCCCAAGGCCTACCTGTATTTTACCAACAGAGCACAAAAGGGCATTTAGCTCGTATGCATATTTAATGCAGGAAAACACAAACACATTCTTTATTAATTTTGCTCATAAAATATTTCATGTGAGGCTTGTACTTACCTTTGAACCGCAGCCTTGCATGTTAGACAAAGATGCCCTTGGGCTCCCTGTGCACTTTAAAAACAATCCGCAGTATTAGAGATAGAAACGGAAGGAGGAACCCCGTCATAGCCTTGATCTTCTTATGTGTCATAACTCGTTTAACCATCAAAGCAACCCACATTAATTATGCATTTACCACCCCTCTTGTTTGAGAGGGAGAGGATGTTTGTGAAAGAGATTACATTTCGACAAGCAATCTGAGGCGGGGGGGAAAGAAAATAGAAGAAAAAGCAGGCACTCTGTGTCCGTGTTTATGTAGCTGAGTGAGTTAACATAAAGGTGATCAGGAAAATAGAGGAAAAAGCAGGCACTCTGTGTCCGTATTTATGGAGCTGAGTGAGTTAACATAAAGGTGATCAGTGAGCTGCTGGTGTGTGAAAGGAGGTCTTGGTGAGTGGCGAGCGCCCCATCCCACCCCCCCCCACTCCCCCCTGCTCCTGCGGGCACAAGTGGCGAGCACCCCCCCCCCCCCCCCCACACTCCCCCCCGGCTCCTGCGGGCACAAAGCTGCTTTTCTCTGCAGAGCCTGAGTGGAGCGGAGCGATGCCCAGCTCCCGGTGATCCGCTCGGGGATCCACTCCGCCATAGTGTGGGAAAAGCCACTGCTGCTGATGAGAGAGAGAGGAGAGAGAGGAGAGAGAGAGAGAGAGGAGAGACAGAGAGAGAGAGGAGAGAGATAGAGAAGGAGAGACAGAGAGAGAGAGAGAGAAAGAAAGAAAGAGAAGTGCCAGCTATAGTTGGGGTTTGTTTCTTCCAGTATTTAATCAGTTCTCTTGTGACAGGCTTCCGTTTCTGGAAATAAACCCATTTACATTTCTTGTATTTTTTTTTTTCTCCCTGTAAAGATTTTCCAGAAAGCGTCGAAGCTATATGCGCTAATCAGCGCCACTCCTCTGGCACTCTCTTTCAACCCTCTCTCTCCTCCACCCCAGCGCGTCTCCTGGGAGCAGAGTTGCAAATCAATGCGTCTTTAGGAGGGACACATCCTCCCTGCTTTTACTGCCCATCTAATAACTCTAACAACAGCTGAAGAATGAGTCCCCCTGGTTTGTGGTTTGTGTACGGCCTCGTGGGATTTCTTCTTTCAGAGACGTGTGTCTCTCCCCCCACACCCCCCCTCCCCGTGTTTGAAATTGTAATAGCCTCATTAGTTCCTCATCATTAAGATGCAGATTTGATTTAAAAAGAAAAGCAGACTCTGTGTTCCCAGTCCATCTTTTTTAAACGTCTTTACGCTGCTGGAAGCACGTCATGGCATCCTCTCTGGGTTCCTTTATGAACTTTTTTTTGTTTTGATCTAATTATAAATGTAAAAAAAAAAGCAGATTTATGTGGATGCACTTTTCCCCCATTTGGTTTTCGTGAACCGAGGAACAGAATAGGCATCGCTCTGATTAATTCAGCTGAGGGACGCAGAAGCTCCGGCTCTGCTGATGCGTGTCTTGCTGTAGAGTTTCCAGGCAGTGGATTGGAAAGCAGCACTGCTGCACTGACTCATAGCCATCTGTCCGTCATACGAGCGCAGTGCTCTCCAGATGTGCCACTTATCACACAGCCCAAACATCCAAGAACTCTCTCTCTCTCTCGCTCGTCGCTCGGAGTGGCCTAGTCTGGGTGTCACTGAGTGAAATATGCACCGACAGCCTCCAGGGAGTCAGCACCTTTTAACTTACGGAGCGCGCACGGAATCCAGTTGGATAACTGTCGACGAGCACAGTTCGTATGGGCGTCGGATGGCGTTGGGCTCCTCGCCGATTTGGGAAACGTGAAAGAATATTGTACCGGATTAGTCTGATTAGTTGTTCTGAAATGTTCAAATGGACGAATGGTGATCTGAACTTAGACTGAAGAGTAACATGTCAGTGAGATGAGATGCCTAAATAAATAAAGATAAAACAAGAATTTGGATGCCAGTGTAGTTGCATGATCACATAGTCTTACCTAAAATTGGACTATTGAGGCTTTTTCAGAACAGTGTACAACGTAAGAACGTAACACTAATTTTGGTGGTTTCAGATCTCCGTTTCATTTTCGACACAATATATTTGTATGCTACATACCAGCCAAAGCAGGGAGACACCACCATATTTAGCCCTGGACATGTGTTAGACAAATTCTACCAGAGCACGTAGAGAGGCGAAAAGCCTCTATTGCTTTAAGACAGACTAAAAGATTGAGGTAATACTGTGTTTACTCACTTAAGGAGCAGTGATGTGAAATTACTCAGCTAATCATTATGCAACATGCATTAGCTTGAGCCGCAAATGACAGCGCTCCCTAAATAGCACCAGTGGCGGGAACTGTCTTGATCTGTCTTCAGAGCTCCATATTAAAACCACAAAGCGTTATGAAAGGGGGCCGGGAGAGGACGGCTGCTCCGTGTCAGACGAGGCCTGGTGAACCCCCAGCGCCACAGAAAGGCTGCTCAAGTGCTTTGATGGTCCCATGCTTAACCTTTACCCTCACTGTGTCATAAGCCCTGCCACTGTGCTATGAGCCTGCTGCGCGAAACCATCGCTGCCCTCGTGTTGCGTAAGCGCGTGTGCCAAGGGACTATCGGTCTACTGACCATAGGGACTTCAGCTGGGTGACCCTAATTGATTTGAACGAAACGGCGCTAAGGTAAACTAATAATAGGCTTTTTTGGCCGGCAGGCTTTCCCCTGCACTAGTTACATAAACACAGCATCCTCTGTACTTTTGAGTCAGAGATGAGCAGGTTAGCCTAGGGACTACTGGCCCCCAGGCTTGTGTGTTATCGCTGTCACACTCACACTCCATACTCAGAGTACATGCAATATTCATGTGTGTGTGTGTGTGTGTGTGTGTTTGTGTATTTGTGTCTATGTGTGTGTGTGTGTGTGTGTGTGTGCGTGTGCGTGTGTGTGTGTGTATGTGCATATGTGTGTTTGTGTTTGTGTTTGTGTTTGCGCGTGTGTGCGTGTTTGTGTTTGCGTGTGTGTGTGTGTGTGTGCGTGCCCGTGTGCGTGTGTGTGTGTGTATATCTGCCACTCTGTGTTGATGTCTTCAGTTCAGAAGACTGTCTATCAGCGTTGAGCTCATTCCGATCTTAATCTCCTCTGAAAAGCTGACATCAACAGCTGAATCAACCTATTACAGTCCTTTTAGCTTGAAAGAGCACTAAACATTTAGCTGCACATTAAGAGCGAATGAAATGATTGAAGGGAATAAGGATTCAAGGTCACCTTGATTCTCAGGCTTTTACTTCCCTGTGTAGAGGCTGTGTGTAGAGCCGTTGAGACCCAGGCAGGCACACGTGAGTGAATTCATTAGATGTGTTTGTGTTTGTGTTTGTGTTTGTGTTTGTGTTTGTGTTTGCTAGGCTGCTGAAGACCCAGTCCCTGGAGTGGTACTATAATAATG
>NC_137918.1:18939176-18976676 GCF_963457725.1 Sprattus sprattus | reverse complement strand
ACATGGCTGACACAATCACTGTGGCACTGCGGGTGGCGGAGGAGGCCATAGACGAGGCCATCACCAAGGCCGAGGCATACACCGACAGCCAAGTAAGACGGACTCTTTTTTTAGAGATCTATTTTTAGTGGTGTTTATGCGGTTGATAGATTTCATTCATAAGTACTGTAACAGTGAACAGTGCTGATGAAACTATATGCAATGAAAGACACACAGATTGAAATGATATGAAATTGTGTGGAATAATAAACAGAATATATACAGTCTTTTGTAATAATACAAATAATATTAATAGTCTAGCTATGAGCTGTTTCAAACAAAATCATCTCTTCGTCTCTTTACGTGACCTCAGATTTTCTGGAATATTAGGAAGGTGCGCAGTGGGCTGAATATGTCTTTATCAGGCGTGTGCAGAATTCAAACATTTTCATGACTGTCTTTCTAAAAGGACAGATTCAGAGGGACTGGGATTATAAACGCCCTGTCGATGGCCGAGTAGCCTTGAGGTGTTTCACATGAGCAGGCTTTTCAAGCTGAGTGGCCAATTACATTTGGCAGTCTGTTAAAACCATCCATACCCGTGTTTGAGGATGAGGCATTCAAACTGTCCAATGATTTTCCATCAGATTTGATGATATGAGATGGACCATTATGGAAAATAGGTGCTGATTGATTGGTCAGCTGTAATCCGATGGCCACTGGCTAATGTGTGTGGAACTTCAGAGGCTGAGGGAATTTAAAGAAGCTGTAGAGGATAGCCGAGAGAGAGAGAGACACACACACAGACAGAAAGAGAGAGACAGAAAGAGAGAGAGAGTTTTTTGTTACAAGACAAAGCGTCATTATTTAAAACTAAGAAGACTAATGAGAGATAGTTAGTGATACAAATGAGTTTTTTGTTGAGTACTTTTAAAAACACAGATATTCTTTTTGTCCCCTCACAATAGAGGGACAAGTGTTTGATATCTGTATGCTTAGAGAGGGAGCAACAGGTGTCCACAGGTCCTTTGTATCCCCCACCCACACACATCCCCAGGTGTGGGTTATCAGCCAATCAACCATGGCTCGTCGTCCCCACTGTTGACTGCAGGCCAAGGGAATGGTCAAAGTTACAAATGTCAGAATGATGTAACTGTATAAGTAATCATAAATATTCCATATGTAGGATGCGTTTTACTCTTTCGTCATTCAGAACACATCTGCTTGCATGAGTAACAGTTGGCATCAGACAGTGGCAGTGGTGTGGGCGCTGTAAGCGGTCGGGGCAGTGGGCAGGCAGTGGTGCTGGTACTGACCAGTCATTAGCCCAGGCTATAAACGACTTGCATGAGCAGAGCTGAATATTATTCAAAGGATAGGTATTTTTCAGCTGAAATTATATCTTTCTGCCACATTAAAGGCATACAGTGGATAACCTCAGATAACAACTCGGGCGAAACAAGCTAAAAGCCTGTGACTAATAGCGCGACGGGAGCTGCAGTAGTTAATGGACTTGCCTCCAGATCAAACAGGAACTTTTTTCAATCGCTCGCTTTTTAACAGTTTTTCTTTTTCATGAACTTCTCTCTTTGCACATGAAAGGAACTGTAGATAGACAGTGCATGGTCAGCTCACATGGACATGTGTGTGGCTCTCTCGATGGCCAGAGTGAGATAGACAGTGCATGGCGAGTTCACATGGACACGCGTGTGGTCTTCTCGATGACCAGAGTGAGATGAGCGATTGCAGCTTGCTTGCCCTTGAGTAGCCTTTTGCACTCCGACAGTAGCAGCTAATTATAACTGCCTGTGACCGCTGATAAGAAAAAGGAGCGACTATCCTGTTTTCTAAGCTCAGTACAAAATGACAATCCATTTTGTCTTTTAATTAGCTTGGCAAGAACCCATCAAAGGACCAGTACAAATGTATACTGTGAGTGTGGCTAGTCTGTAGGCCACCAGTTGAATAACTCTCCTTTAATGGTTCTTCAATGACAAAGACAAAGAGCCTGTTTTTCTCTGAGTGCATGAGATGAGACTCAGAGAAAGACATTAAACTGAGCTCTGACTGTCTTACTCTGAAGGAGAAACAGAAGGAGGCGCAGTATCTGCAGGAGAACAGGGAGGAGCTGATTGAGGAGCTGGCCACAACCATCGTTCATAAAGTAAGTGGCATCAGCTCACAGACACAGCCATCGTTCATAAAGTAAGTGGCATCAGCTCACAGACACAGCCAGTCAGGATGTTTCACTACTTGTGTAGTATCTTGTCCATTCCTGCACTTAAATGTTTGTATAGGTATACGTAGATATATGTAAGCCTGTTATGCATATGTTACCATGACTTTATTTACCATGGTAATAATAATTTGTCATACTATCCGGTCTACCGTATATCTCCCTGGGTAAGAGGGTCTGCTGAATAAACATCTGACTGTAAATGCACCGTTTCTTATTCTTCCATCCGGTGCTGTCGTAATCCCAGTCCGCATGCCGTAATCCCAGTCCTCTGTTCTCAGATTATCCGCAGGAGGAGAGATCTCTCGGACATGCAGGGGGATTATAACCTTGAGTGGCCTCCCGATCAGGACAGCGAGCTGCTGACGTCCGAGGCGGAGGCCCACAGCAGCCTCGTCACCTCCACCAGCCTCAAGTCCTCCCTCTGGGTGAGCACCTCCCCACCCTCAGACCTCCCCCCCGGCTCAGGCCACGGAGGCACACGCGCCTGGCTCTTATCCCCCTCAGGGGACCAAACAATCAGTCATAAGGGCTAGAGGTCAAACACTTTAGACCGGGAGGCTAAACGCTCGTGGCTGCTGGCGGCGTTTAGCAGCAGAGGGCGTGTGTGCTTCGCCTCTGGAGGCGTGCCACACCTGCCTGCCTGCCTGTCTGCCTGCCTCTGCAGGGCTGGAGATGATAAGGGGATATTTAACACCTCTCCTCTCGCTCAGGTGTCCTGACGACCTTCCGGAGGGCTCGGCCCTGCCGGAGAGATTAGTTGCTGCTCTGTCAGGATACATCGAGCTCAGCTAAACGTGCCTGAATATCACAGTCAGGCGGCTAAGATTAGCACTGCGGCTAAATGCCTTAGCAGAGCAGATCTCCTGGAGGAGGAGGAGGAGGAGGAGGAGGAGGAGGAGGAGGGCCATGCCATCTGACAGTTAAACTGCATTTGTGAGACGCTGCAGGTATCTGTGATGGGAGAACTCTCTGCTCTTGTGTAATGAGTGTTCTTTCTAGTTTTTACACTCACACAGAGGGGGTGCCGGAGGAAAATCTCCTGCAAATGATCGCTAATCTCCTTGAGCCTCTTCTATTCCTCATTAAATCCTCTGTAAACATGAAGTCCTCACACTGGTCCCTGAAAGGAAAGCCTGTACTCTCTTCAAAATCAGTTTTTAAACTATGTTTACTAGAGATATGTGTATGTATGTGTGTGTTTGTGTGAGTGTGTGTGTGTATGTGTGTGTGTGTTTGTGTTTGTGTGCTTGTGTCTATGTGTGTGTTTGTGTTAGTGTGTGTGTGTGTGAGTGTGAGTGTGAGTGTGAGTGTGTGTGTGTGTGTGTGTGTGTGTGTGTGTGTGTGTGTGTGTGTGTGTGTGTGTGTGTCCATAAACATGACCTTAGCAATGACCTTGTGATTCGACGTTTTCACACGGTGCCCTGACTATGGCCTGTAGTCATCAGTCACCTCCGCTAACATAGCACACACACTCTGCGTCTGTCCTCTTCACTCCTCCCAGAGGTCCCGTTCAGCCTTCTCCCTACTCACCGATGGAACCGCGGACCTTTTCACGGAGCCGCAGAACATCGAGGACACCCCTGCTCCGCCGCCCGTACATGGGCTGAAGAAGGACGGCCTGCCCATCAAGCCCACCTGGAAGAGTGTCGACAGGCTGGACAACTCTAGTAAGAGTCCTCTTTGAGTCATGTGCTTCTGGTGTGACATAAAAAAAATGACCACATGGTGGAGCTAAGATGTTTCCGACGCAGCAACTCTCTGCAGTACTGTGACTAAAGTTTTCCGTTTTCTTGTGTCTGTGTTTGTGTTTATTTGTGTGCGTGCATGTGTTGTTGTGCTTGTCTATGTGGGTGTGTGTGCGTGTTTTGCGCGTCCGTGTGTGTTTGTCCCTGGGTGTTCGGAGGTGCGTCCGCAGTGCTGCAGAGCCCAGACGGTAATTGGATCGCACAGCAGAGCACCATGCTGTCCCGGCCCAGCCTGCTGGCCAAGCGCAAGAGCCTGGTGTTCAGCGTGCTGGAGAAGGAGTCCGGCGTGGTCTCCGCCTACGACAGGATGGGCTCCGACACCGAGGCCGAGCCGGACGGGGCCTGGGGCGCCCTGCTGGAGTTCCGCCGCAAGATGAAGACGCAAGGGGAGACGCAGGAGGAGACGCAGGAGGAGGCGCAGGAGGACGAGACCAACACGGGGACCGACGAAGCGGGCTCCGACCTGGACAGCGCCCCGATGAAGGTGGGCATGGACGGGGCCAAGCTGAGGTACCACAAGCCCCTGCTGTCCCTGCTGAAGAAGAAGGCGTCCCTGGTGCAGCTTCACGCGCCGCCCCTCCGCCGGCCCAGCATCATCGACATGAACTTTAACCCCGACGCGGCCGACAGCAGCGAGGCGGACGAGGCGCAGACGGTGACGCCCACGAGGACGCGCAGGAGGAGGAGGAGCAGGAGGGAACACCTGGACGACAGCAACCAGCTGACGCCATACTCTTCCTCTGTACCGGTGAGAGAGCACTCAGGACTTCACTAAGTGACTTAGGGTACATCAGGAGACCTTTCGTAGGGTGGATTGTTTTCCTGAGCAACGGTAGGACACATACCAACGACGCAAAGCGCTTCCAGTGGGCGTGGCGTAGCGTGTGGAAATAGCATCACAGTCAGGACTATAGAGCTTGTTAGCAGGCTAGCCAGCTAGTAGGCTATCTAGTCACTTGTGTTTATATCACAACTGTCATTCTGTTAAAGTATGTCCAGAATTAAATATCTAACATACCAAGAAACAACAACAACCCCTTACAAGACAATACAAGCCTTTCTTTTTTAAACTAAAGAACCTAAACATTTTAAAATTAAACAACCGAACGAGTCGATCATCAACGTCTTAATGGCTTGCCTCCCGAAAGAAATTAATAGGATTTAGAATTTTGCTACCGTCGCATCGCTGGCATCTGTAAGGAGTGTGTGAGTGCAGCAGATGTAAATGACTCGAGTTCTAGTTTCTGTTATTGTGGGGGTTTTTTCTCACTTGGCGATGAAAGTTCAAGAAAACTGTCACTGTTGCATGATGACATTCTTACTTAAGTTTGTTTTAGTGCTCCGTGAATTGACATCAGTGTGTAAAAATGGCAGTCTTAAAGTTGATATACACTCGTGCTCCTCATCACATCAATGCTTGTCCAACAGGAGTACGGCACCCTGCCTCTGGACGATCTGGTGAGGATGCGCAACATGATGCAGGAGACGCCCGTCCTCCTCACGTCCGACGACGGGATCACGTCGGACACCGAGACCCCGGACATTCTGAGCTCCGGCAACATGACCCCCGAGCCGTTACAATGCCAACCGGGAGACATCATCTACAAGACCCCGGAGACCACCAAGACCAGAAGATCCCTGGACCAGGAGCTCACCTCCCGGTTACAGCAGTTGGCCAGCCAAGTCACGCACTTTTCCTCCACCGAGGACGAGCTGGACCGAGACGACGAGAAGAGAAAGCGGCGGCAGGACGGCAGCTCAGAGGAGAGTGAGGCAGAGGGCAGGGAGAGCGTGGCACGAGAGGCCCTGTGGGACATGGAGGTAGAGGGGGAAGGGAACACGGGAGCAGAGGGGGACACGAACATCAGCGGCGACAGGCTGGCCGAGATGGACATCGACATGGAGGAGGTGAAGGAAGAGGGGCAGAAGTACATTCTGTCAGTCCGAGCGAAGGTGCTGGAGACCCTGGAGAGCCCGCAGGGCATCGGGGAGAAGAGCCCGACGACGGCGGCGAGTCAGTCTCGCCACATGAGCCTCGCCTCGGTGGGGAGCTCGTGGTGGGAGTCGCTGAGCGGCCTGTCCGGGGGTCCTCGGGAGGGGAGACCACACCTCACGTCCGAGACGGAGTCAGAGGGAGGGAGCATAGACGACATCCTGAACGACATGGTCAGGTCGTCCGAGATCGAGATCGAGAAAAGCACAGAAGCATGGGAAAGGGTGGAGTGTAAAATCGAGGCCATGGACATAGGAGAGGACAAAGCGGAGGACGTCTGGGCCACGGGGGAGGGGGAGAGAGACAAGCGAGGGGAGGGCAAGGAAAGTTGGGATGACGCCTTGAGTGGCAAGCAGAGGGGCAGGTCAGGTAGCGTTGAGATTCAGACAGCCAAAGGAAGAGACGGTGGGGTGAAATATGACGGAGACAACAACAGATTACCTCCGTCTGTGTGGCAGAGAGGGGATCAGAACAAGCTGGGTGGGAAGCGTAAGAAGGCCCACTCCGAGAAAGAGGTGCTAGCGAAGGAGGAGAGGAGGAGTGAGGAGAGGAGGAGTGAGGAGCAGGAGCTCAGGGGAGCGCACCAAGTGAATGCCAAGCCATGCGTGGAACAGGGGGAGCCGCTGGGGAGAAGCCAGGTCCAGGATGGAGGGGTTTCCGAGGCTGCGGCGGTGGCGGTGGAGGAGCAAGTCACCTGTCACGAGGTGCAGAGCGAGGAGGAGTCTTTTACCTTCAGGGCCGTCAGAGTACATCTCGACAGGCCTGAGGCGAGCGAGAAAGACTGTCAAGAGGGGGTGAGAAAGAAAATGGAGGTCAAGGAGAACCAGCAGTCCAGGGGAGAGGAGATACCTCCACAGGAGAAAAAAGCAGAGAAATCTGGGGAAGAGGAGAGGGAGAGTGTAAAGATGGCGACCGTGAGTGACAAAGTGGCCGTGGACGGCGGCGGCGCCAGAGGGTTCCTCGAAGAGAGCTCATCGTCCGACCCGAATCCGTACCCATCTCCGGACGACATTAAAAAAGTAAGCTGCCCGGAGCTGAGCATGCGTGCAACTCACCTTCCTTGAGCTACTGCTGTCCTCGTTCTCTCCTTTAAATCCTCTGCTCTTCTGGCTTCTCTCTTCCTTCCTTCCTTCCTCTCTGTTATGTTAGGATAGGTATGGCCTTGAACTAGAGCGCAACCTGCAATTAATCTCCAATATGCTCCAGCAGGTGAGATAATAGTGGTGAAAACGCTAGGTGCTGCAGGCATATTTGGTCGACAAATGTTTGACATTTTTGTTTCTGAAATAAACAAGAAAAAGGTCTGTCTAAAATGTCAAATGCATTTGTACGGCATTACTGTATGTGTGCCGACCAAATGATGTTTTTCTCTGGCTTTTTTCCCTATCTTTGATCTTTCTATGAAACATGTACAGTTCATATACATTATGTACATATGGGTCTACCAGATATGTATTAGTAATAGACTGATTGTCAATTCAATTCAATTCAATTGTATTTGTATAGCGCCATAACAATACAATTGCCTCTAGGCGCTTAACAGAGCCCAGAGCCTAATTGTCAGCATGTGTGTGTGTGTGTGTGTGTGTGTGTACACGTGTGTATATCCATCTCTGGTCTGTGTGTTTGGTTGGGGTAGAAGTACTCGGCTGCATCCCTGCGCAGCGTCACCACAGAGATGCTCCGTGTGCTGAACGCCACCGAGCAGCTGATCCAGGGGGCAGAGGGGAGCACCCAGGAGCCTGAGAGACCCTCGGCCAGGGGGCCCTCGGCCAGCATCTCCCCAGGCCAGAGCAGGAAGCTCAACGAGCAGCTCAGCAAGCTGGAGGAGAATGTAAGCAAGCTTTTGTGTGTGTGTGTGTGTGTGTTTGTGTGTGTGTGTGTGTGTGTGTGTGTATGTGTGTATGTGTGTGTGTGTGTGTTTATACGTGTGTGTGTGTGTGTGTGTGTGTGTGTGTGTGTGTGTGGTGTGTGTGTGTGCGTGTGCGTGTGTGTGTGTGTGTGTGTGTGTGTGTGTGTGTGTGTATGTGTGTGTGCGTGGGTGTGGGTGTGGGTGTGTGTGTGTGCGTGGGTGTGTGTGCGTGGGTGTGTGTTTGTGTGTGTATGTGTGTGTGTGTGTGTGTGTGTGTGTGTATCTGTGTGTGTGTGTGTGTGTGTGTGTGTGTGTGTGTGTGTGTGTGTGTGTGTGTGTGTGTGTGTGTGTGTGTGTGTGAGGTGGAGCGTTTTAAATAAAGATATTTAATCATGCTCAATCAGGCCCTTAGGGACACATACAATTTATGGCGGCGATTAAACAGGAGCGCAAACACACTTTTATTACACCAGACTGCCTTAATTATTCCTCTGCCTGTCAATCATGTCCTCTTGTCACAGGTGTATGTGTCTGCAAGTACGGTGTACGGCCTGGAGGGGGAGCTAAGTGACCTGGATGCGTGTGCGCGCCGCATAGGCCAGAGCACCACCGAGAGAGAGCTGGCACATCTGGAGGACCAGGTGGCCTCGGCCGCAGCCCAGGTGCAGCAGTCAGAGCTCCAGGTGCGTTCTGCCTGGATGCTTCTGTCTTCAGACCCAGCCCTGCTACACTGCATGGCACTGCACTGGGGTCTGCTGTGCTTTGCCTGCCTCAATTTACACACACCTTTGTCCATTAAGTCCACCTGTCCATCCCACACACCTTTGTCCATTAAGTCCACCTGTCCATCCCACACACCTTTGTCCATTTGTAGCCACACGGCATGCTGCTCCACTGTTACTAAGTTCATCTAAGTGCTAACCATCACAATACATACGACGTGCTTGTATATGTGCTTATGCCTTCCGGCAAGGACATTAAAAAACGACTTTCTCATGTACCTTATCAACTCACTTATAATATTGAGGTAGTTATTTGTGATATGAAGGGTCTCTGGTCAAAATGTCAGCAACTTCTGGCATCAAATGGCATCAAGTATTTGTACTGAACAGACCTAGATACAATTACTGGGCTTCAATCAAACACTGGTTTCAGTCTTTGCTTTAATCATTTCAGTGGTGGTCTTGAATTGAAGAGTTCCTGGTACATTATAGTATGCATGTGTCTGGATGTATCATTTTTGCATTGTGCATTGCAAAAGCGAGGGCTTCCCCCTATAGAGTGGCACCCATATAATATCCTTGTCCTTCAGGTCACTGACATTGCTGCAAGAATCAGGGCATTGAAAACAGCGGGCCTGAACGTTGCGCCACAAGGACGTTTGTTCAAAGCTGGGAGCCCTACGCCCAAGGTATGGCAATGTAGCCGAAACCACTGACAGGTTAAATACTATCCATTGCTTCTAATAATACTAGTAATACATCTTGTAACTTCCACCTCAGACACAAACCATAGACACGTCGAGACAACAGAGGAGAAGACTGCCTGCACCTCCCACAAAAGGTACCGTTAAACACTAGACTCACTAAGTGAATTCCAGACTTTCATTTAATTTGCACTGCTAATGGGTTGAAAGCTGCTCAAAGTTCATAATATTGAAATAGCTGTGCTCTCTTGCCCTGTCCTCTTCAGAGAAAGAGCCTGCTGACATTTGAAGCTGTCTGCAACATGTCCAGCTCCTGACACACCCTGCCCAAAGTTCAAGACCATCTGCACTCCTGTGCCTTGAAGCAGTGGAGCTCTGTACTGAGGAGTCGAGAGAAGTGATAACTTGTGCTAGACTGTTTCATCTTGCCAGTGCAAACTTTTACAAATACTCTTCGCCTTAAATCAATAGACAGGATGTCAATGACACTTGAACTACTACTGACAGCATTGTAGACCAGTTACATTGTGGACAGGTAAGAGCTGTTTGAAAACAAAACAAAAAAAGAAGATAAGAAAAATGAAAAGGTTTTGTATAGAATGTTTATAATGTGCAGTTTTCTTTTTAAGAAATATATTTTTATTTCAGTGCAATTTTATTTACACTGTCTAATATTGCTGTGCTACTCCTAAGATTGAACCTCTGAATGAAAAAAAGAAAACACTCACGTAACAGCCTAAGCAATGGTGTCAGGCTGCTGTGATTCATCTATGTGTGATTTACAATCAGAGAAAAAATTATCCTCTCTCTCTCTCTTAATATTGACTATCAACTGATGGTAAACATTAAGGAGATATTTCAGAGGGTACTTGTCCATGTATTAAAAAAGCTATGTGTTTGTGTGAAAAAACAAGTGGGAATCCTCACTGTAGCTCTGAATGATTTCCTCCCCAGGGGCTCATGGACCTCTGATCCAGGTCTTAGGTTACCAGTGTAGGTGAAATGATATTGAAAAAAGACTTAATTTATTGTGACTGTAAAATAATAGAACTGAATAAATGTTGCATTATTTAATATTCACACTGTGTGCCGCAGACATTTGCCAACAAGCCTCAGAACTCACAGAAAACATTGTGACCGCCACAGTTTGGTTTCCTAGGTACACTGATATTCTTCACAGATTTATGCTGTCGTGGTGCAGACCAGTTCCTCCTCCTTGCAGTACCCACAATGGCCTGGAGAGGGCCTTCTATGTCCACGGAACTTCCCCCTTTGCCAGACCCACATATGGAGGAACAAAAAACAGAGTGGGAGAGGAGGTTTACTGCCACCCATACTTAATGTGACGGACTGAAGTGGATAAATAGAACCTGGAGCAGGGAACACAGAGCTGAGAGTGCCTGCAGGCTCTCAGCCAAAACAGGAGGCCTTGGAGGGGGGGGGGGGGGCACCGAATGGAAAATAGGAAGGAGATCAAGCCTGACTAGCAAAGAGAGATGGGTAGAGAGGAAGGAAGGAACCGGGCACAGAGCAGTTGAGAGAGACTGGAGGCCATGAGCCAAGGCCAGGGCCATGGCAGGAGAAAACCTTGGAAGGAAGGATTACACGGCTAAAGCCAGGCTGCTCACAAGAGCAAGACTGTTCCTGGCAGATCACAGCAAACAAGCCAAAAACCAGATATCCACACCGTGGCATGTCGACAACGCAGACTGCCGAGACCACCACAGACGGGATCGCTCACTCAACTGGATTCTCAGACGCTCTCCTTTCCAGTGTTGGCTGAAACATGGGTGATTCTGGGAAATCGGTGTGGTCGATAATGACTGTTTAGTCTGTCACACACCAACACTGACATGCAGCTGTCAGCATGGTAAAACAGCATCACGTTGGCCACAGACACAGTGCCAGTTAACCTAAACATAAAAAAAATACTTTAGACCTACCACCATGATGTAATTCTGAGGGCACAAAGACAAAGTAGTATTTCTCAATATTCCCTCCCAATTTCCTGCAGTCGTTACATTTTACTGGGCCATAGAAGAGTGAACACTTTCAGAGAAAATGACGAGAACCTCAAACTACGCCTTGTGCAAAAAAAAAAAAAACACTGACCGGCCATGGACTGACAACCGGTTCCAAATGAGCCATTTTGTCTGTAGTGGTGAATAAGAAACTGCCCTTAGACAATATCGTCTAGTAACTGACCAGATCAAATTCTGATATACATACATTTGCATTATTAAACCAAGCATGTTACAAGTTTGTAATGGGCATACATAACTTCGACACACTCTAGTAAAAGTGTATATTTTCGGCTCACACTGAAGGGGCTCTGGGTTGGTTATCCACCTGTAAAACTCTTGGTCTGATAAAATCAGAGGGAGTGGGGCCACTGGGTTTCTATGCAGCTGTGCTGCAGGTGGTACAGGGCCCTCATCTGTAATCATCCGCATAGCAACTGAGGATGGAGAAAAAGAGAAATGTTTTGTCTGTTTGACCTCCTATATAATAATCTCCTTTGGTTCATTGGTTCTTCATCGTTGTAAAAATGTGATGACTTTTGTCTTTACACGTTTCAGTTTATGTGTGGACAAGATGTTAAAATTCCTTGTGCTGACTGATTGGGGACCTCCCGCTACAGCCAGAACCTCTCAATGTCACATGCCAGTAATCCTATAGAAAGTACCTACACTATGTACTATAACACATTGCTGCACGAACCCCTACGAACCCTTGCGCTGCTACCTAAGCTTGGTTTGCAGCCACGTTGGAAACCTTTTGCAGCTGGAAAGAGAATCATTTCACAGCGAAGGCAGGTGAGGTTTTGAGTTACACTGCAAAAAATGCAGCTTTAAAAATAAAGAAAATAAAGTAATAAAATGTGGGAGCCAAATTGTCTTATTTATTTACCAAGATTTTTAAAACAAGTAAAAAATATTATATCTTCAAACTAGTGTGGCCAGACAAGTACATTTGTCTTGTTTCTGACTTTGACAAAGCAGTTTTGTACTTGTCAGTGGTGATCAATCAGCATTATAATTATGGCAAGTCTAGTTTCAAGCATTAACTTGCTCAAAGTTCACCAGTAACACAATCTCAGTAACGAGTTATAATACCTTATAATTAAGTTAAGTCAATTAAGATAATTAACCACTGAAAAGCTTGAAGTGAAATGCTCTAACATAAAAAATGCCTGGTAAGAAGAAATATCTTGTCAGACAAAAAAAACAAGCATATATTGCCTTGATTTAAGATATTTCATCTTGCTAAGATTTCAATTTATGCAGTGTAATGCTTTAATGATTGGTCTCTTCCTCACAAGAGTATTGAGTGGTTTACCCTGTGTATGGTGTTTCAGAAATAGGGTGTACTACTCACTGTAGGTTTTTTGTGTGTGTATTATTTGGAGTTTTAAAGATTCAACTTCTATCCACTGCCAAACTGATCTTCATCTGTTACCCACAATTTTTTCTTGAAGTTGGTTCATTTACTGGATGTGATGCATTGGACCGTCCCTAATTCCATGCCAGGAAAACAGCTGCCTGGACATTCTGTTTCCTAACTCTACTCTCCCTTCTGAGGCAGGTTCAGTTCACAACAGAAAACAGCATGTTATTGCCAGCAGTGCGAGGTCAAAAAATGACTTATTTGTGTGACCTTTTGACCTCTGTTTTGTTTTTCTGTTTGAAATACAGATGGCTGTGTTGGTCATATGTGCCGTGTTGACTGAACAGTATGGTTGACTGTTCATTTTGATACCGTTCAAAACTTATTGTCCAACAGACATCTCAGTTAGACAGCTGCATATCCACACACAGGCCGGTATCCCTCAAACCCGACAGGCGCTGAACAACAGCTCTCAGGAGAGTTTTTGGCCATTACCTGACACGGTTTGTCCTCTGGAAAAAAGATTCACATTCTGAAATTGCGAAAACAACTCCTTCTTTTTCACCCTACCAGACACCAAAACATCTGCTACAGACATTAAATGGACTGCTGTGCTGGAATTATGTGACAATCTGAATCATGAAAAGCACTTCACTTTTATACATTCAGAATGTTTCACGTGCTCCTGAAGGAAGAGTGGCAGTCATTTAACCATCAGCTACTGGTTCAAAACAGCCCAGGGAAGCGCTTCTCCCTACTTTCAGTCATTTTTGACCTAATGATAAACTTCACCTAAGTGCTGTGTGTGTGTGTGTGTGTGTGTGTTTGTGTGTGTGCGTGTATGTGTGTGCGCGAGTGCGTGTGATTGTGTGCGTGCGTGTTTGAGTGTGATTGTGTGTGTGTGTGTGTGTCAGTGTGTGTTTGTGCATGTGTTTGTGTTTGTGTGTGATTGTGTGTGGGTGTGTGTGTGTGTGTGTGTTTTTTTTTCTCCATAAAATGGAGCTCTGGGCTATTCATCACTGTGGCAGTAAAAGGTGGAGACAGTCATGCTGGCTGACTGCGAGGGTTTCGAAACTCCACAATCAACCCAACACATCCCCTCCTCCGTCAGTGTCTCTTCCCAGCACGGGGTGCTGCTTGGAGAGAACACATGATTGACAGGCACATCTTTGTCCTTACTGGTTGGGGTCTCCAGAGGTCATTTCATTTTTCCACCCTGTTATTCTCAACTGCAGAGCCTGACAAGGTCACCTCTACCACAGTAACTCCCTCCAGAGCAGACTCTCCAGACGAGAAAAAAAATGAGAAGAATTTCAACAACTATTATGGAAGGTGTTTTGAATTCATACTGATGGCTCTGATTTTATTCAACCGTGGACACATGACAAAGTCTGCAGTCACCGTGTAGCTCCCACTGGTACTGCTGCCTCTGAATCTAACATTCCAATGTCTTTGAAATAATGACCTTCTCTCTCAGGACGCTGGGCTCATCCATGAAGTGTCCTATGTGCTGACCCACATAAGCCCAGCTATGCAGCCAATGGGTATACTGCGTAAGGCACAAAGCAGCCTGAATCTTGACAAAGGACACGCAAATGTCCAGTGTTTGGCCAGGGCATCAAAATAGTCAGCTATCACACAGTGACAATCAACCAGACCTGTTTGTCTTCACAGCAACCCTATTGGACATTAGGTGCGAGCAGTGACAGCATTTCGTGTCATCTGGTTAACTAATCAGCACACCTTGCTTGCCATTAGCATCTGGGTGCTTGTTGTTCCTAACCACCCCCTCAGTTGTTACAGAGAGAGCCTCAGGATGATTGTGAAAATTATATTCAGTCATTTTATTTCAGTTATATGAAAATGTGTGTCTATGCACGTAATGGTATTTTTTGTTTGGACTTGTATCTCACCTCTCGTGATGTGAGGCGGTCTGATCGTGGTTTCATTACAGTCTAAGGTATTTGCATCTAATGCAATCAGATTTCATGGGTTTAATGGGTAACTAATGCTCCTTCTAGACCACAGCGTTCCTCCAAGGAATGTCTCCTGGCGTTGCCATCCCTGCACACAAGGCAAAGTCAGTCCAGACTGTTCTGTAGCGAGATGGTGGAGTGAGCTACCAAATACTATCAGAGCAGAAGAATCTCTTGAACACACATCTATTCTGACAGCACCTCCTTGACTAACACCTCTAGCACCCTAACATGCCTAACTCACATTTACCATGCACTTCTTGACCTGAACTCCTTGCACTTGTCATATTGAGTTGATTTGGTACTTAGTGCATACTCTAGTAAGATAACTAGTTGTTAAAATCAATTTACATTTGACTTTACGTTCAATTTGGTCAGTACTTGTAACAATTAAGCCTGTTGTTTATTGTGTCAACAGTTCATTTATTCATTCAGAATTCATATAATTTCTTTCGTGCCAAATGTAAAATACATATATTTAATTATTAAACAAATGTCTTATATTGTTTGGTAATATTACAAGTAACAGTGTGAGAGACAGATTAATCGTTCTTAAGTGATCTTACCCTACATGAGCTTACACTTGTGATATACCAAGTTAAATAATATTACCACTCATCATGCATTTTCCACCCGTACATTTCTAAGATGCATAATCCCTCCAGTCCAGTGTTCTCCGTCCATCATTGATAACAATGTGATTGATAACATTGTGATTGATAACGTTGTGATTGATAAGGTTGTGATTGCTTGACAGCTGTAAACAACAGCTCTGCGAACCAGGATTATGCCTTGGAGTTAAGAACACCATTCTCTTTATTTAAGCAGAGGAAATACACAGATCCCAGATACTCTGAAAAAAGGCTTGTACAAATCCAATCTTCATATTTTGGAAACAGCATCTGAATAACATGCCATCCACTTAAGGTAATGATAACTCTCCCTACTTTTAGAGTTTTTTTCAGATTTAAATTTAATAGTGTAATAAAAAAAATAACATGCAAGACAACCCAACAAAAATAAGGTATTCAATCCAGTGCTTTAGAGTAGATCTAGTTACACGATTAGCTTCATGTAATGTCGACTGAGGGTGCACTATACATTGTCAATGAAGTCCTTATGCCATGGAGAAGACTTCCGATCCTGTACATTCACATTCTTGAGTCTTATTTCTGGGTATGATGATATAGTGCAAGTCCAGCATTGCTAATGTAACAATCGCAAAGACTGTGTTGCTTATTTGAGTGTGTGGTCTCTCTCGCGAGATAGTGGACAAGCAAGTATGTAGTCTAAACTGTCACTGCATCTTATCATGTGCTGGAACCCTGGGGGGTGGGGGGGTGGGGGGGTAGGGAGGGGGGGGACCTGGCACACAAAACCTGTGCAGGTCCCGGGATAACTACAGCGCCTCCCTGTCGGGACGTCAGCACGGAGGGGGCGATGCGTGTCAGCAGTGGTCCATGACTAAGAAACATTCCCTCTGCTCGGACACGATGAAGCGCTCTCTCGGGTCGGCCACCACGTAGCTCTCTCTCGGCTCCGACAGGGCGTAGCCGTCCTTGTCCATCACCATGAAGCTGTCCTTGTCTCGGCCCACCACCTCCACCTCGGAGTAGGAGGGATGGCCGGACCCCCTGCGGAATTTCATAGCCGGCCATCTGGCGGGTCGTCTCTACAGGAATACAGATGGAATATAACGAAAGGGGCCAAGCGTCAGTTGGTGTCTATGTAGGATTGGCAGAGAGGCACCACTATATCGAGTTCCTATTATGGCGTTTTAAAACACTGTTGTCTCCTCCATAAAGTATTCGTTCTTTTTGAAAAATGCTTGTGGTACAGGCAAATAGTAAGTGCGTGGTACAGGCAAATAGTAATTATGTGGTACAGGTAAATAGTAACTGTCTGGTACAGGCAAATGATTGGTTGTAGGAAGCCACTTTTTGCTTTCAGACAGGAATAATAGCTAACAATTAACCAGTTAAGTTAATTAGACGTATTGAAGTCGTGATGGTACCTCTATAAAGAAGAGACTGGCAGAGGAGGTTGGGTGGTGGTACATGTAGACGGTCACCATGACAGCAGCCACCATCAGCCCCGTGGCTAACAGGATGCCAACAAGCAGTCCGGTCTGCAGCCTGTCCTCCCTCTGATCCTTGCTATCCCCTACCTGTCTGGCTGCAGCACACACGCACACACACACACACACACACACACACACACACACACACACACACACACAAACACACACACACACACACACACACACACACACACACACACACACACACACACACACACACACACACACCAAACCAAATCCCCGTCATTATTCACCCTGACCTGAACCCCTGAGCATCACTAAATAAGTAGAATTACTGTGACAGATGGCAAGAAAAGTCAGGCGGAAATACTGGTGCTTTCATTCGTTGGGTTAGCCAGTGTTACAAAATATACAAGGATTAGCGATACATTAATGACTGGTGTTTTTCAAGAACATGTAATTCACAGTGTTTTATTATAGTCTGCGGTGGAGGTGGTGACCCCGGGATTGCAGTTCCTGCGAGTCTGCAAATTTCTGTCTTTCTCGTAAAGTAAACAGACAATGATTTATTAACCTATATAAACATTGCACACTGAGCACTTTCAATCAGCCCCAGTGGAATGGTCTCATTGACTCCTGCGTTTCTGCCAGCTAAATGGTAAAAGTCAGTCATTTGTATACACTGTTCACACAAACTACACAGCAAAACCACTGAGTTGAATGAAATGATT
The DNA here is from genome assembly GCF_963457725.1 of Sprattus sprattus. NCBI lineage: Eukaryota > Metazoa > Chordata > Actinopteri > Clupeiformes > Clupeidae > Sprattus > Sprattus sprattus. The sequence goes on along the minus strand of NC_137918.1, from coordinate 18,959,307 downwards.
TAAATGACTTACATCCTTCTTCAACCATGTGCAAGGCAAGCTTTGTGTCATCTACAAAGAAACACAACAGAGAAGCAAAACATATGGTGAGGCAGGGTGGCAAATCACACAGCCCTGCTCTATAATCTAACACCCAACCTATTTTGTCTCAATAAAACAAACAGAAGAAAAAAAAGGAATCCATCAAAATCTCTCATCTCTCAAATCTTTCATCTGTTTCTTCTCATCGAACCGAGCAGTACAAAGCAAAAAATACCCTTTTATTAGGTTTAATGCTATCACTCTCCCATGAACTACAGACACTAGGTGTGGTTTAATTAGAGTGAGACCCTGTAAAAGAAAGACCATACGCGCTCAACAAGAGCTGCTAAAACAATCACGGGGACAGATTTACAATGCAGTGGAAGTAGGCCGATGTGAAGCGCGTGCGTGAAACGGTGCTTGTAAACACAGCACAGCTGCAGCTGGTGGAGTTTGCGGCTCAGCAAATGTGACACTAAGTGGTGTTCCCTGCCTTGGCCAGCCTATAGCGGACACACTCCACACACACACACACACACACACACACACACACACACACACACACACACACACACACTTAGCGGACGCACGGCGCAAATGTTCAGATTGCTTGTTTGCCGTTCTTAATGGAGGTATTTGAGTTCAGCACTGCTGAGGTGCCTGTCTGGAATCTCAATGAGATAACGTTGCCAATCTGCTGCTACTCACTGCAACAATTAAGAGGAGTAGCAGGCCCTAATGTTACGACTAACAGAAATATAAAAAAAAACGTATCCTCGTTTTCTAACGGCGGCAACATAAATCACTTCATCTGGAAGCAGAGCCGACCGCTGGATGGCTCTAATAGCTTTTTTCCAGGAGCCGTGAGGAGAAAACTGGGACAGGATTTCAACCATGCTGAGAGTTCATCCTGAATGTTACTGCAGGGACTGTCAGGGACTTTTACACGCTAAACCAGGGCAGCGGAGAATTTCCTGATCTGCTGCGTAAGGTGCGGTGGTGACCCAGCAGTGTTCTGGGAGATATCAGCACACACACACACACACACACACATACACACACACACACACACACACACACACACACACACACACACACACACACACACACACACACACACACACACACACACACACACACACACACACACACACACACACACACACACACACACACACACCAAAGGTGCAGTGGTGACCCAGCAGTGTTCTGGGAGATATCAGCACGGCCCCTGTGCCTCTGAGCTCCAACCTCTCACGGGCCCTGTCAAGATGCCGCTTACAGTTTCAAAGAACACACACACATTTAAAGCATTAACCGCGCGTCGTTTCTTATATCCTAAACCAGAGAAAATGACTGAAGCGTGCAGAGAAGCATCTCCATCATGCACGAGTGAGCCAAGCACAGAACCCTGGGGAGAGCTCATCTCAACCTCTTCTCTCTTTCCTCTTTTGTTGTTGCAGATGCAATCTGCCAGAACAACATTCCAAGTTCTTGTCACAACATGCAGTTCTAGGGCAGGTTTTACAGTGCATGGATGCCTTGATATCTTTTTGATGTCTAAGAGATTGTTTGCACGTCGTCCCATCCCTCTCATTATCACCTTCTGATTTATACTTTGTGCACACCGTCATGTCTGAAGTATAGATGTGTGCTAACTATGCATTTGTATACTATTACACGTATGTATTTGTATACTATTTTTGTGGACTATACTATTTGTATACTGTGCGTCTGTATATTTATACTGCATGCTGAATCTGAAATAGAGAAGTGGGTCACCAACCCTCGGTGGGAATGCTGGTTGGCAGCTGTGTGGTGAAGAATGTTGGCTTTGCCCTGCTGGTAGTGGAGATGGTGGTGGAGAGGAAGGTGGTGGAGACAGAGGTGGTGGTTCTTTGTCCCAATGTTGTTGTCCTAACGTTGTTTTCGGTGGTTGCCACGGGCGATGCCTGCGTCGCGCTCATTTCCATGCTTATGGCGCAGCTCTGGTTTCTCACCTGAGCCAAATGGAATAAAAACACACTTGAGCAACACTCTCGTCATATGAAAAATGACCGGTGATTATAAGAGAATTTTAATCTGTCCGGGGCACCTCATCTTGGCATCCACTGTCCACCCAATCCTGGCGGTTTCGGTCAAATCCACTGGAACATCTGGCGGCAGAGGAGAAGGCATTTTGTTAGCCATGAGGAGGAGAGAGGAGGAGGGCCAAATAAATGCAAAACGTTTCAATGCGGGCCCAGCAGCGTCACAAACCCAGAGATTCAATTCTCTTCTGCAGTGGTCTGCAGCCGCTAACCTTGACAGGTGTCCAACAGCACAAAACATGACAAATTACAATGCGAAAAAACCTATTTAGTTCCACCACGGGACCCACTTTGAAAGTAAAATGGGCTTGGCTGTGATCATCATTATTCACTACATCTCGGCTGTGCGGCTTAAACTCACATTAATCTCCGACCAAACGACACTCGCTGAGGAATGCCGAATGAGGCCGTGTTTATTACACATTATATCAGTGGCTAATTCATCTGTCTGTCTCACTGCCGTACAGCGCAGGAATAATGATGTACGGCAGCTGGAACACAGACACAATGTGATTGCAAGAGCAAATTGCATTAAGCTCGGGAGGACAGCTTATCGCCACGTTGACTTTGAAGTTTAAACTTGGGGAAAACAGATGAAGGTTGCATCTGCAGGCACTGCTATGTTTTTAAAAAAATCTCCATTTTGTGTGAATACTCCCGTAGTCATTCTGCAGGGCATGGATTTTCACAATTGTGAACTGTGAAGAAAGGAAGAATCAATAGCTCTGTGATTGCAACACTACACCAAGAAGAGCTGAATAAAATGTGTGTATCACCTCCTGGTGTGGTGTCAGTTATCCAAAAACAAAACCCACTTGAGGACTGTGACAGTAAAATGAAATATAGACGGAAACCCAAGATTAAAAAAAAAAAACTCAAAATGCAGCAACTCTGTCAAGACATTTTCATTTAAATTAACCAGAAGCATTCCCGTCATTCAGAGCATTTTTTCCCCCATTCAGTGAGTGACTGTACCTCTGCAGTCGGCTGCACCAGCTGCAGTTGAAGCTGATTTGAGCGGTGACACATGGCTCACAGCTGGTGAACTGGAGGCAGGCTGAGAGGAGACAGGAAAGAGGACAAGGGAGTGCATGTGTTTTCAGAAGGCAGCCATAAACTTCATACTATTTCGGTAACAGCGTACGCCTTTAATATTAAATAGGCACAAGGCTCGATAAATGCACTCCGCGCTGCGAGCTCAGTAAATAAGCTGGGCGAGGATGAGACTGAGTTCACTATAACACGAGCTTATCATCAGTGGAGGAAGATGGCAGATGGATCTCAGTGTTGATTTCTTTCTATGTCGTTTTATAAGCAGTATTTATTGTTACACCAGGTTTTTAATGCTCTTAGCTTGATTGTTCTCTCCCTTGTACGTCGCTTTGGACAAAAGCGTCTGCTAAATTACTAAATGTAAATGTATGAGAACCTACTGGGTTGCGGCAGCATCTCAACGGCACTGCTGTTGGTAATCTTGGATTTCAGCAGTTCCACTCTGTGGTATTCATAGATGGTCCTCCTGCGCACGTCTGATGCCCAACAACAAGATGAAATGATCAGTGATCATTTAAAAGAGAAAAATAAAAACTATTGCTACTGATGGTTGGAAGCCAGGATCAAAAATAACACAGGGTCACCCTTACTCGGTATCTGCTGTATCTTGTGAAGAACCACAAACGCGTCAGACAGTCCCACTTTGACGGGGTGGTTCACGGAGCTGATGTCACTGATGTCGACAGGAACCTGACAGAGCGGAGAAAACAATCAGCTCCTTTCCTAGTCAGCCATACTTGGATTTACTCTCTAAATAGCTATGCCCATTCGTCATAGACTAACAGTGTCTGTCTAACGTAACTGAAGGGGGGGGCAGACCTGCCTGTCTGACGTGACTGAGGGGGTCAGACCTGTCTGTCTAATGTGACTGAGGAGTGGGGGGGGGCAGACCTGCCTGTCTAATGTGACTGAGGAGTGGGGGGGGCCAGACCTGTCTGTCTAACGTGACTGAGGGGGGGGGGGGGCAGACCTGTCTGTCTAACGTGACTGAGGGGGGGGGGGGGGGGGGGGCAGACCTATCTGTCTGACGTGACTGAGCAGGGGTCAAACCTGTCTGTAGAAAAACACAATCCTCCCGTCGCTGTGCAGCGTGGCCTGGAAGGTGAAGCTTCCCAGGTGGTAGCTATCCTGGAGATGGACCTGGTCCCACTGCACGACCAGCGCCGTGCCTAGAACACACAGAGAGAGAGAGGTGCAGCAAGAGCAAGCTAGGTCAGAGGCAGAAATTGCACACACAGACAAACTGGGTCAGTTTCAGTAAGCCATTGATCACCCTCAGTGAGAGCTGGATTTTTAGTTTGAGTCGGTCTCCAACATCCATCACCAAGACAGTTTTATCGTGCTGTCAGAGATAGCCCCACAGTGTCACATCACATAAAAAAAAGGCTATGCCCAAAACTGGACGCCACGCCCTGTGACCTAGTTGTAAGTGATGTGGGTCCAGAGATTATGCAAAATCAGTCAGCTAATAACATTTGCTGAGCACAATACAATCAAAATCAAATTAAAACTCTGTTGGAAGATAGTTTTTTTTTTGGCTTGCGCACAAGGCTGTTGAATCTACAAAACACTCTTTTGGCATAATATTGAGGTCACTAGTCTGAGTAGACGAGGCTAGTTTACTTACCTGCGTACATACTAAAACAAGACGATAGCTAGCTTGCGTCAGTGTCTTGACATACCATTGTCAAAGTAAATGACGGTGGAGTTTCTGGACAGACTGGGGTCAAAGTTGGCCATGAGTGGGGCCACGTACTGGGTGGCTGTCAGCAGCCTGTGAATGATGTCCCCGGTGTAGATGAAACCTGGGCACAGAGATGTGAACGGTCATTGAGGGAACGGCCACACCTATACGCTCACGGGATCGCCTCCATTTTATTTTATAGCAGCCAGCAAATGAGGCCTCACCGCCAGTGGCGACTGTAATCTCTCGCAGCAGGTGTCCATAGAAAGGGAAATCAAACGAGAGATTCACCCTCTGCAGAAGGAAAACAACAACAACAACAACAACAAATGATACACTGAACTGGTGAGACGCAGACCCTGTCTGCAAAAAACAACACGATTGTGGGTTTGCTGTCAATAGCACATTAGTCTATCAGGAAAGAATTTGAAGAAGAAAAATGGTTGGCTCTCCGCCCTTCGTCTCAACGGTGAGTGAGCCCTGACCGGTGATAACCCCTCAGGCTTACCGCTGCTTGTCTGTGGGTGTTGGAGAGGATCCCGTGGATCTTTGCCTTGTCCATCTGCTCAATATCCACCCACAGCTCGGCAATCCCAGCATCCGAGGGTCCATACATTTTGGAGATGTAGTAGCTATGATCCATGTCTCTCTGTAAAGGACGAAGGATACCAGACTGTTAATGTATGGAGGAAACACAGTTAATATTCAAATCCTTTCCTGAGAGAAAGACGCAGGCCTCTGGGGAATTACTGTATGTTGTTATATAATGAGTTCATGAATAATGCAATTAACCAGGGGTGATTGGTGAGAAAATAACAGCGTGCCTAGAAAATGTGTGATTATTAATGATTATTATAGCATTATTACTTCTGAAAAGCGACCTTTTTTATTTCCACCAGCCTAACCGAACAAATCTGGTCCCAAGTTAGCCCTTTTCTGCTGACAACTGTGCTCTTGGAGAATGTCCAGGTGGTCGAGAGCATAGTGATACAAATCCACTCTTTTTGTGTGCGTGTGAGGGGGATTGGTTGTTTTTTTGTTGAGTTCTCTTGCTCTGCGGCTCTACCTCAATCTGAGAGTCGTTGTCCCGGCTGTCGTCCGTCACCACATCCGAGAAGCGCTCCGGCTCCGGCTTCTCCTGGTACTGCCGCGGGTCCAACTCCGGGCCCGGCCGGCCCCAAGCCCGCTCCTCCGGCCTGGACGGGGACAGCCACCTCTTCCATCTCCTGCCGTGTGGCTCGAAGCCCAACTCTACCCTCTGCTCTTGAAGAATGTCCAGGTGGTCATAGGCGGGAACTGAAACAAAGAGGTGACCACCGGAGCCTTTACTAGAGGTGTCCTCAGCCATTTTTTGGTGGTTGCCTGACACATAGATGACACACATTGGCAGAGAACTGTCTTTTGTGGTAAATAAATTCCAAACATGGTTACGCTACTTTTAAGCAATATTCCCTCCATACACTGATGACAGTCCAGTGGAATGATCTGCATGCCAAACAAACACACTTCGACTTCCTGACAAGAGTGTGTTCAAATGCTTTTTTTTTTTTCTCGGGTGAGTGAAAACATGCCACACATTCCTCACACAGGCACACATGGAGGGTAGGATGGGGGCAGTGGCAATGTTTTGTCTGGGGTGTCGGAAAAAGTTCCCGAAGACAATCGCAGTATCTGTCTAGTGTCTTGTGCCTTTTTTCCAACCATTTCAAAACATCAACACTATCGCACTGATGGAAATACCAGAAGAAACAAAACATGTTTACAGAAATGAGTGTGTCACACACTTCTGAGGTATAGAAAGGAGGGAATTGAAAGTGAAGCAGCTACTGTAGGACTGAATGTCTGGTTATGTGATATCACAAGTATTTAATATGCAACCTCGCAAAAAGGGAAAATATTCCCTTCTGTGTATTACCAGCAAACTGCAGCGCACAAGCAATTTGAGCCATGATCCTTGGTGAAAGAGTCTAAGTCTCAGGACAGTTAGAACAGAACTCTTTCTCAGATGTACTGAACACGAAGATTGCTTTAGCTCTGTTTCCGTTGAAAGAGCATGTCTAGGGCAACACAGCTCAACTACACTGGCTCAAAGGCTATAGGATTCGTCCGAGTTTCCATTCCACTGATCTCAAGCAGCAGATTGGCTGCTTAGCATTTATCTCTGGATCTCAGACGTCTGACCTGAGTTTGCTGTCACATTTTCTCGTGGCCAATGTGAGACAAAAGGCACACAATATGTATTACCTGACACGTAGTACTCGCCAGGGGTTCTCCGATTCAATTCCCTTTCCACAAACCTTTGACACTTTTCCAATAGCTCACAGTGTGTTGTGAAGAAAAACTCAAAAGCAGTTTCTCTCCTTATACATCAATGGCCATTTCCTGGTATGAGTTAAGGAGGTTTCCAAAGTGCATTTTACCAAGAGTGACAATAAGGTTTTTTTAATGAAGAAAGGTGCAGCGCTTCAACTGCCAAGATCAAGCAAGGCTGGGTTACTTAATGAAAGTTCGCTTTAAGGCATGAATGCACAGGAAATTGTACCGTGAGGATGTGAATGTTGTAAGGCAAAATGTCTTTGTAGTAAGATATTATACCTATTTAACATACACTGTCTTATATAATATAACAATATCATAACAAATGTAATCTAATCTAACAGGTTTGAATAAAGTAAATTATAAAATGCATACAGATGCAACTGTGCACATTTTCTGTGAAAAACCAAAGGTAGAGGAATCTTCAAATGTTCACACAGAATGCATGCACATAGCATACATATCATGTTTAAGTAAACACATCAGTTGACAATACTTAGAGCCATCATCAACGGCACATCAGTCGCTGAAGACTATATACTATGAACCACCATTAGCAATGGAGTGTGTTAGGTCTAGAGGCCATACTCAGTCATCATCAATGGGACATACGTATGCCTGAAGAGAATATACTATGAACCACCATCAGCAATGGAGTGTGGTAGGTGGAGAGGGCATACTTAGTCATCATCAATGGGACATACGTACATATGCCTGAAGATGGCCTACTTAGAGCCACAATAAATGGGGCATAGGTGTAGGTGAAGAACCCTGCTGGATTTGGCCTTTGTGTTTGACTTGACTTTTGTGCTTGACTTGTGCTTGTCAAAGGCTGCTTAAGGACAAGCCTTAACCTGTTGTGAGTATGGAGAGCGGTGGGTCTGGGATGGCAGGCCCCACTGATAAGCCTCTCTGAGGTGTGGTGGGGACATCTGCCTGTTTTGGGAAGTGCCCAGTCAAATTTGAATTTAACATCATTTCAAGTGTGTTACTGAAATAATGCACTATATCATTTGAAATTGATTGAACATCTTGAAGTTGTAGATGGCACGCTTTGCACCATCTTAGGGAAGACACTAATTATTGACATCTCCTCACAATAGCAAGAGAAGCAACATTTTTTTTTTTTACATTTACTTTTACATTAAGTCATTTAGCAGATGCTTTTAAACACACACACACACACACACACACACACACACACACACACACACACACACACACACACACACACACACACACACACACACACACACACAAACACACACACACACACACACACACACACACACACACACACACACACACACACACACACACACATACCCACACACACAATGGCAGTGACCACACAGTACAGTAGTGTGGTTCCCACAGTATCTCGTCACCAAACATGTGACTACAAGAAGCCGACAGGGGCCTCCTATTCTCAGGTGACTACTACATACGCACAAAGCCTTTCCTCCAGACGGCACAACTGTCAGTTGCCTGTGATGTTATTTTCTCTTCCTCCACCCGTCTCCCAGTTTCACACTGTTTGCTCAGAAATACAGACCTCTTAACTGATTTTAAGAGCTACACAAGAACCCTAGTGAGAGGGTTTCTATATGTTAATCAGTACCATCAATATTTATATAAATATCTGTATGATTATTTAGTTGTATCTACTGTAAGTAATTATACTGCCAAGCAGCCTACAGCAGCTGATTTAGTCAAGTAGCCTATAACGATGAACACTATTGTTGATTTACGGATTGAGCAACTTTCTTTCCTTTTTTCTCGCATTAGGCACAGATTGTATACTACGTTATAAGAAATAGAAAAGGCTCGTTTGCAAAGAAGGAAATGTTTCTTCTAGCCAATTATCTAAAATGATTAGAGCTTAATTTCAATGCAAACGATCAGTAGGTTTATAGTTTAAACATTGGATGACTATGCTGAAACAATGACAGGGAAGGGATGATAATGTTCTTTCATTTTGCCTCCTGATAATGCTGCACACAGCTCCATAGCCTGTGGCTGAATTGGCACTTGTTTCGAGCGTGAGAATAGCCTACGATCCAATACATCATCATGCAGGCGTGTTACTCAGTACGGTACAAACTCCACGGCACAAGGCCAATTCAATTTAGACATGAAAGACAAAAATAGTTCCCTTTAATAGAAGCGAAGAGAACAGAGCACTGAAGTGCGTGATCCATGCTATATGCATAACTCACCGTCCGCGGATATAAGTTCCTCGCAGGTTATTTTCACCAGTGAAAACAGACACACTCCAATAAATTGAGTAAGCATCGCCATCCCCGCTGACTTCTTCCTCCAATAACACCTTTTTGTTCTTGTTCTTCTTCAGACTTCTTAAAGAAATGATACAGTGTATCCAAAAGACCTGCTATGAAGAGTCCATTGTCGGATAAAATGTATCCTCTGCCGCCACCGATCCTAGGACAATGCTTTGAAGACACAGTCTATCTGGAGCCGGGAATTAATATTTTGTTGTGAAACTAGTGCTTGCAATAGTTAACAGTCTGAAGTTCCGAGTGGTGCACAATCGCCTCGTTTCAAACAACCCAAATCCATTCTCAAGCGACGTCCGTGCAATACTTATTCGCCCCCAATAAATATCCTGCAGGCAGTTTTACTTAGGGTGCCATTACTAAAACAGTAAGTCCAAAGAAGTTGTTGAAAGTACAAACAGACGGTGCGTTGTTAATTTGCTTTATGTGAAGTATGCTATAGTGAGGTATAGAGTGAGGTTCCGTGGTTCGGAAGCGTGTCTAGACTGTCGAAGTCAGACTGCAGCCGCGGTTTGTTTTTAAGCAAATGGTGCCTGCGTGCATCACGCCGCTATGTCTGACGCTAGATCACACTTTCTTGTAATAGCTGCACCCCACTCGCTCTGACAGAGACCACCGTCACAATACTGCACACTACACAGAAAAAAAGCAGTCTTACACATGACCCTGCATACTTAGTAAACTAATACAGCCTATGTGTAGCCTATATGCTCATGGTTTTGCTGGGACTTCATTTCAAACAAACCTTGTCAATGTTTGATTCGTTTCAGGATTCCGTACATCTTGGTGGTCTGAATGGAAATGGTGGTTAATGCAACGTTAAAATGTAATGTTTTTCTTTCCATGTGCAATCGATATCTCTGAAATGAGAAAGCAACTCCTATGTTTGCCAGACATTGGCAATGTCTAGTTAGGTCTGTGGGAGCAAAGCCACTAATGAAATGGGGGCAGTCATTTTGAGTTTTCTGCCCTCGGGTTTTGTATCTTCAAAAGAATGTGCTCTTTAAGATGTCAACATACTGTAAAATAGTAGGTACTCCGACCACAATTCACATATGAAAACATGATCAACCTCCCGAACATGAGGAAAACGACCACTCCACTAGAATTTCTCAATAATGCACAAGCGTAATGGGAAAAACTTAAAAATAAGGCAAATTTACGATGACACACAAATAAATGAATATGGCATAAGGAGAGTCGCTTTTTTTGTTAGGAACCCTACAATCATCATTGCAACTACTACTTTGAGACTTCAGGTGTGTGTGTGTTTGTGTGTGAGAGTGGGTGCTTGTATGAGAATCGGTTCACCTGTGAAGACAGTAGTTCCTGTGAGAAATGAGGGTGTGATATGTCTCACATGTCTGATAGGGTCTGCACATCTCAAATAGAGGACAGACTGATGTAGAAATATGATGCTAACCTCAATTGTCCACTTTCAGAAGGCCAAATACCAATGCCCTCATCTCATATAAAGAGATTCATTTGAAAGAAAATAAAAAATAATCATTATCACTTGTGGTACAGGAACCGTTTAACCTGTGAAAAATCTATGAGAAGGATGATAATAAGGCTTAAATATTTGGCTTCCTGGGTCATAGTGAGGTAAAGTCAGTGCCGAGATACACATATAGTCAGTGGTGTAGTCCAAGGTACACGCAGGTATACGCAGTGTACACACTTATTTTTCAGTCAGCATTGGGTTTACCCACTTTTCAAAACAGGGTATTTATCCTGTACTGTATGGGCTGTACATTTTTTTAAGAGTGTACCCACTTCTCCAGGGCCCACTACGCTACTGCATATAGTTATCTATTTTTAATTGCTCATTTAGAAACTAGTTTTAAGACCTGCACTCATAGCACAGAAAATATTCTGAAAATATTTGTCAAGTTTTGAGGAATGGATTGTAAGGCCCAGGTGGTGTAGCCTACTGCGTTTTAGGGATGGATCATACCGGGCCACTCCAGTCATAAATGGAAAAGGCTTCATTTCAGCTTTAAAGAACACACTGTTTCCCTCACCTGAAAGACTGGACTAGCAGTACAAAATTATAATAATAACACTTCCATTGGGTATAATGCCATAGACAGCAGTAAAAATAAATAAATAAATAAAGACAAAACACAAAACCCAGAAAATGAAATGAACATTTATCTTCTGTAAATGTTTTACTCAGTGGCAGACACTTTTATGGCATCAGCAGTGCATTGGGTGTGCAAAAGATGTGCAAAAGATGTGCAAAACTAAAGCAAATGTCCTCTCCTCATTTTCCTTCTCCGGGTTGCCATGAACCCCATGTGTGTTCACAGCATTACTGTAAAAGAGTGAGGCCCAGAAGAACAGCCCTGATGTCTTCCAAATGTACCAAAAAGACCCATTTACTAGAATATGTTCTCAGTGTTCTGAATCTAGTCTGCTAAATTAGCGGCCAATGGAACTCAAACCAAACCACAATGTGGACAGAGGCAGAAGAGGGGGGGGGGGGGGGGGGGGGGGGCAGTGGAGGAAAGGAAAGCAAGTCAGCTGAGAATCCTCATTGACATGACATGATGGTATATTAATCACGCACATGTGCTCTTTGAAGCAAAATTTTATTTGGTGGATGGAGAACAGATCTAAATTTAGCTACAAAAGCAAGGCTTCCTTAGAGGAATGGTTCCAGACCTTAACTCCAATCAAATGTAGAACTGGCATCTGAAATTGATAAATTCAACTAACTCCCTGGAAATGAAAAAACTGTTCAATTCCCTGCAGTTATAGTTAAATATTCACTTACGATCACACACACATGTAGGCTTTTAACAAGCAGAGGAGTACGGATTCAATTTGATACATTCCAACCAATCCTTTTTCTCTATGGGAAACTAACCTTTCACTTTGCTATTTCCCTAGCAGAATTGAAATGAGCCCTAGTGACTAGTGACTGTTTACGGCAGAGATAGTGACACACACACACTCTGAATTTTATCTCTGCATTTTACCCATCCAGGGTAGTGATACACACAGTGATACACACAGTGAAGCACACTTAGGTGCTTTTGAGCGCCCGGGGAGCAGTGATTGGGGTTAGGTGCCTTGCTCAAGGGCACATCAGCCGTGCACAACCAGTTATTACCAGTATTCACTACAAACATATTCTGTCAGTTGACTTTAACAACAACAAGATGTAAGTTATGCAAAATGTAATATACACACATGTAATATTATGGATTTTTTTCTCCAGCAATACATGGATCTCCCCGGCACCTATAGAGACTGCATGGATTTACATACCGTATATATATATGTATGTGTGGTTATGAATCTCATAACAGTCTACACAAGAAACATAATCACATGGCTGCTGTAGACTAGCCAGTGCTACTGATTGCAATTGTCCTCCAAAGGCTCTTCTGAATTTAAAGCAAAGCAATTAAACATTTATTGGTTATGCCTTTGGTCTGAATCCCAGTGAAACTTAAATCTACTATGCGCTAAAAATTGCAACGAACACAAAGCATTGCGTGTTTGCCTTCAGGTCCACTTATAGTAATCGAGTCACTAATGAGAACCATATATCGCCTTAGTTTACAGAAGCTTTGCATCCTCAATGTGTGATGAGACTTCAGAGCAGAGGGAGGCTGGTGTTTGGAAGAGAGCCGCTGAGGTGGAAATACACACACACACACGCACACACACACATTCACACACACACACACACACACACACACACACACACACTGAATAGTGTGTGATGAGACTTCAGAGCAGAGGGAGGCTGGTGTTTTGAAGAGAGCTGCTGAGGTGGGCCCCCGGCCTTTCCTCACCAGGAGACTCCACAGAGGAGCGGGCATGGAGAGAGAGAAAAAAATAATTAAGCCTCTCTCTCTTTCTCAGCAGCCATGCCTCAACCAAACAACTCATCACTCTTGTTTAGGTTACAGTACCCCAAACCGCAGAGCCCTATGCATAATGGGTAATGAGAGCAACCCTTTTGATGTATCTCTTAATTTGATTTCCACAGACCCATTTCACCTAGTCTATGTCGAATGGCATTTGTGAATGACCTTTGCCAATCTATCAAGGGTACATTTTAAAGGAAATCTTCGCTAATGATTTTTGAGATAATTAGCTAAAAAAACATTTTGAGGGGAAAATGTCAGCTGTTCTCACATGGGTTATGATAATCTCTCTCTGAAATGAAATAGGAAAGTCAACAAGCATTTACCCTGAGGTGACATTTGAATGACTAATTAAACACACACATATAATTATTTAAAATATTTAATTAAATCCACAAAATTACAATGCATAGATAATATTATGTTTTTAGCAGTTCTCTATTCACACCAACCACTAACACACAGATCAGTTATGTCCGTGTGCTGTTAAGAGGTGCAGGACACCTCCAGAAGTGTAACCCTGTGAACCTAATTTTTGGGTGTTCTAAATGACTGCTGGAGAGTTTCATCTTCTGCCCCTCTCGTCCTCCAGCATTCCCCTCACGTCTCCATGCATCGCCACCGTCTCCCAGGGACTCCGCTCTCACCTGCTCATATCTCAGAGAGCGCAGAACACAGCCTTCTGCAAGTGATAGGAGGACATGAATACCAACCAGAGGCATACAGAAAAAAAGAGATGATTTTGCAGGTCTACCCGAGTCCATTGGTGGGGAGCAGTGTCTTTTGTTTGTAATGACATCATTACTGCTGACTGATGAAAAGCTATTGGTAGGCAAAGCCTTAGTACAAACTGTAAATTCTGACTAATGATGTTGTTCTGAGCTCAGGAAGGATGGATTTGCCCACGGAGGAGGGAGAGTCACTAGCCCAGACATAAAACAACAATGCACAACTTGGTGGACTCCATAAAGCTCACTGACTTTGCCCAACGACCATAGACCCTTTACCTTTTCAGATCTGGGCCAGAAGAAAGCATGAATCTGTGAGAGTTTCCCATTAATAAAAAAAAACCTCCGATGCAGAATCTTCTCATGACTTAGTTATTACTCATTTACAGACTGTTGAAAACATCATCTGCTCAGTTTCTTCTTCTTTAGTATGTGTGTCTAGTCTTGTCTTTTTATATGTGAAACAAGAATGAATATCACCACCGTTTTGAAATATGTGTTGATTTTATTGTTATTGACAATATTGTTCAATTGCATGTTGCAATCTTTAATTCTTAGAAGTCTACAGAGGATCTAACATATGGCTTGATTTAAAGCTCATACAATAAACAATGTGACTGAGAGAATGGACAACAAAAACTATCCATTTCCCGTCTTCAGCACCATTTGATCAATATTTCAATATATTGTGATTTTTGTGTAGTTTTAAGCCTCTGAAAGACCCTCTGAAAGACCCTCTGAAAGACCCTCTGAAATATCATATAGGTTGTTCGAGATCGAAGGTCCACTCCAAGAGTCTGGTCCCTGTAGAAATGGCAGACAATAGACAATGGTAAAGAGGTCATAAAAAAACTGTCACGCCACCATAAACTATCAGCATAAGCGGCACGTTAAGAGAGCTGAGCAGCTAAGAAGCTAGTAAATCTAGAAGAAAAAGCCGTTTCCAGGACAATGAGCTGATTGTGAAGATATATTCTCATGGCACACATTGTACTTACATCTAACTTGCAGTCATCAAAGCCAACAGCTGATCTGTGGTTCTGATCCAACATGTCTTGTTCAATAATGGGTTCACTACTGAAAAATACAGACACAAGTACTTCAGACATTCACAGCATTTTGAAAGATGTTATATTGGACTAGAGTGTGGCATTGATGTTGAAGGGATATTTGGTCAGAATTGTCATGGGGTGCTGTCAATCATGTTCATAGAATTGTCAGTCTATGAACATGATTGACAGCACCCCATGTTTTATTCAGTGTGAATGCTGGCAGACTTACTCAGCTTGAAGTTTCCTGCGCAGCTTATAGAGAACAGCGATGGCGGTTACAATCACCACCAGTGGGATAACCACTCCGAGTGCAATAAAGAGGGAATCTAGAGACAAACCAGGACATACATGTTACCCATGTTAGCATAGCCTGGGCAAAACCAAGATGAATCTCTGGCAGGAGAATTTTGAAAGCCATCAAATCCAATATCGGGAGTTGATAACACACACACGCCAGAGTTGTCTTATAAAATGCTCCTGTTTGTTTTGAAGGAGCAATCCTTGTATGGAACGTTTTTTTCAACAACTTCTCATTAAGGTAAAAAAAATAATGTCTCTCTCCACAGATGAACAGGCTTAGACTAGTGTTGTGTGAGCTGGAGCATATGCACCACTAGAGGAGGGGGGCTAGGGCACCATCAGAGGAGGGGGGCTTTGACTAGTGTTGCGTGTGCAGGGCACCACTAGAGGAGGGGGGCTTTGACTAGTGTTGTGTGTGCAGGAGCATACGCACCATCAGAGGAGGGGGGCTTTGACTAGTGTTGTGTGTGCAGGAGCATACGCACCATCAGAGGAGGGGGGCTTTGACTAGTGTTGTGTGTGCAGGAGCATACACACCATCAGAGGAGGGGGGCTTTGACTAGTGTTGTGTGTGCAGGAGCATACGCACCATCAGAGGAGGGGGGCTTTGACTAGCGTTGCAGGAGCATACGCACCATCAGAGGAGGGGGGCTTTGACTAGTGTTGTGTGTGCAGGGCACCATCAGAGGAGGGGGGCTTTGACTAGTGTTGTGTGTGCAGGAGCATACGCACCATCAGAGGAGGGGGGGTTTGGCTAGTGTTGTATGTACAGGAGCATACGCACCATCAGAGGAGGGGGGCGTCGTTGGGCTCACAGGGTAGCAGGGGCCTGGTGAGACATGGATGTCATCCAAGGCCACATCTCCAGCAGGAAACTCCCCCCTCTGATACATGAACATAAACTACAGGGACGGAAAGGATGGACTCTTACAATCTTTACAAACATCAAGGGTGGACTCTTACAATCTTCACAAACATCAAGGATGGACTCTTACAATCTTCACAAACATCAAGGATGGACTCTTACAATCTTCACAAACATCAAGGGTGGACTCTTACAATCTTCACAAACATCAAGGGTGGACTCTTACAATCTTCACAAACATCAAGGATGGACTCTTACAATCTTTACAAACATCAAGGGTGGACTCTTACAATCTTCACAAACATCAAGGATGGACTCTTACAATCTTCACAAACATCAAGAGTGGACTCTTACCATCTTCACGAACATCAAGGTTATACACAAGACACAGAAAAGAGTGCAAGCTATATATATTACGACATTCTAACATACATTGCCCTGGACACCCTGACATTTTTAGAGGGATCATCTACTGTTCTACTTTCCACAGTCTTCTCTATTCATTTGGTCCTTTTATTTGCAGTGGTTGCAACTTGAAACATAATCTACTTGCAGTTGTATTTTTAGTCTGTTGTAGGATAGAAGACAAACAAAAGACAAAATAAATTCTTTACCCATGAGGGTTTATCAGACTCCACGAAGACACTGTCTCCAAACCACACATCCCCCTGGTCACCCGATTCTGTCCAGAGGATGCGTCCAGTGTCATAGCCACTGCCAATAGGCCTTCAGGGGAAGGAGGAGAGAGAGAGGGAGGGATGGGGAAAGAGAGAGAGAGAGAAGGAGAGAGAAAGGGAAAGAGGTAGGGATGGAGAGAGAGAGAGGGAGGGATTAGAGAGAGAGAGAGAGAGGGAGAGAAACGGAGCGAGAGAGGGAGGGAGGGATGGAGGGAGAGAGAGAGCATGAGAAACACTATTACATTTCACCATGATGGCAAAGAGCAACAGAAAGCTTCTTTATCACATGCACTTAGTTGATGCCTATTCATCACTCCTTACTTGTCAGTGGCCAACAGGCTGAGAGTCCCAACATGCTGGCCAAACATGTGGTACCAGAATGTGAGACAGTGACCCCCTCTGGCTGGGAGGAGTACCTCACTGGACAGCATGGCTGTCTCTCCCCAGATGCCAACTGAACTGTCCACATACATGTAATAACCTAGAGGCAATATAATTACATAATTCATTTATATTGCTGCAAATGCATTCAATGCTCATACTGTTAATTAAACCCATCTCTTATTGCTGATGTTAATTAAACTCATCTAAAAAGCACATCGCTTTCAATTGAACAAGAGAGGATTGAAGTGCAGTAAATAAAAGCACAGCACATAACAGCCTCTATGCTTTAAGCTTCACAGCATGTGTGGTGGTTTCATTAAGGCCGATGAGAGACGGCGCTCTGACCGATGGAAGAGTTGGTGGTGTGGTCCACGCTGGGGCCTGTGTTGGGGTTCGGGTTGAGCCCCTGACCCCGGAGCCAGTCCGTGTCGTCCACGCCGTAAAGATTGGTCCATCCGCACGCGTTCAGCTCAAAGTCACAGTGTCCCGCCAGAGGGCAGGGCGCGTCGGTCACCAGCACGTCGTCGATGGCCATGTCCCCCTGATCGGTCTGTCCTCGGACACCCTCCACAACAATCTGCCACACAAAACAACATAACGCAACATTACCCAGAAGCACCGTCACCTACAGCGTGAGGAAGTGGCTTGTGTCAGTGACTTGGAATGCGCTTGCCTCGGCTGCCACGGGGGCCGTGCCTCCCCGACCCTCCAGTGAAATTCCTCACACACGACCGACTAGCCTGGCTAGGACGCCTCTGTCACCGTGGTGGTGGCATGTTATTATGTCATGTTTATAACTGTCTGACGGGACTCACTCTATAGGCTGCTCCCGGAGTGGCTTCCAGCGGAGCCTGGGCGAACCTCCACAGCTCTCCCATGTTCCCCGTGTTGGAGAAGATGGGTTTGGCTCGCCCCCCTATGGGCTGCTGGTACACCTTCAGCGTCCCCATCCCCTGGCCGTACATGTGATACCAGAACTGCAAACACGTGCCCTTGCCTGTAATACAAAAATCAGATGTCGACTGGTCAATAATTTATCTGTTCACCACAGGAAACAAAACTAGGTCAAATGTCGGCTCACATTTCAGGCAAACCGTGGAAAAAGAGGTTCTGGCTCTTTTACCTATTGTGCAGGCGGAGCAAAAGGAATTTCCTTCAGCTCTGCCAAAATCCATCAATGGCTTCTTTGTTTCTCTCTTGCACAGAGAGAATCACACCACAAAAAAAAAGGACCAGGCCGCTCTTACCTGAGGGAAATGCAGGGGAGGCCATCTTGGCTGTTTTGGCAGGCAGCTGATTGGACGACTCCAAATAGTAATAGTGTCCTGTGTCTGTGTCGGTCGAGTGGTCCACGCTGGGTCCGGTGTGTGCGGTGGGGGTCGGCCCGGATCGGCGATCCCAGTCAAAATCATCCTCTGCCAGCTGGGTCCAGTCACAGTCTCCCTTCTCAAAGTCACACAGGTCTGCAGTGACATAAATCAGATGAAAACACGCTCTTTCATTAAGTTAATCTTGAACCCACAACTACGTGATAGTTAGGCATCTCAGTCTATTGCAATGAATTTAATTTAATTAAATGCCACACATGCAATGGTGTAAACAGTTATACTAAATCAGCATGAAATGGCAGAGCTGTTAACCGTTCATCCCCAGGTGTCTGTGTTCATTATGCTTATTGTGGTGGTGGCACCTGACAAAGGACAGGCTCCTGTGGCGAATATGATGTCATCGACGGCGATGTCGCCGGCATGTCCTCCTACCGAAGCCTCGAGAACGATCTGGTGGACCTTCTCTGTGACTACATGATGGCGCATCACCTGCCACAGGTCACCTTGGGATTGTCTCCTCTGCCATACCTGTGGTCCGATTTGGCAAAGTGAGACAAGGTGGAAAGATGGTCAGATGCTGTATGATGGCCGCCTGTGTATGACTGAGGGGATCCGTGTTATTATGCAGAAACTCACCAGAGCCTTTGCGCCAGTCTCAATATCCTTAATGAAAACCTTCAGAGAACCCACTGTCGCTCCAAACATGTGATACCACACTGTGAGGCAGTACCCATTCTGACCAGCAGGGGGAACCAGAGGAGAATTCAACTGAGCGATTTCTCCAGCCTTGCTGGGGTGTGAGCTCTCCAGGTACACATAATGCCCTAAGAGTGATGGACATATATATATAAACACAGAATGCAACTCAGGAGTACAGTCTAATGCACTGTCCGAGGAAGCAGTTGTCTGGACCCAAACCAACCTTCTCTACTGGTGTGGTCACCTAATGGACCCGTGTTGGAGGTGTTTGTTGGTCCAGACCTTCTCTGCCAGTCGAGATCATCTGACGCCCCTTGAAGCCATTCACACAGGTCTTGATCGAAGGAACAGCTGAGATCAGTTAAGTCTGCACGAGAGATGGGTGAGATTAGATTAAGATGCATTCGCAAAGGGATGCAATCAGATCAAAATGTAAAAAGCATCGGCCCAACGTAAAAATACACACACCTTACATACCTAAAGCTTTAAACAACATCAGTCCCTGTCACTCCTCTCTCTCTCTCACACACACACATACACACATACACATATACACATACCCGTTCATGTACACTAAGTGGAAAGAAATTGAACTGATGCACCAATGCTCCCACCTGGTGGTCGGTATGATGTATCACAGTTGTGAAATGAGAAGTCATCCAGAGCGGTAGAACCTCTGGCACTGAGAGGAGAGTTCTGAGTCTCTGTGACCTCACTACTGAAGATCATCTACATAAAAACAGCCATGAGAGA
>NC_137918.1:18801676-18936676 GCF_963457725.1 Sprattus sprattus | reverse complement strand
AAGCTCACCCCACAGGGCTGGTGTGTAGTGGAGGAGGGTGTGGTGGTAGGGGTGATTGGTGGGCCTGGCAGCTGACTGTTGTCTGGGTCGTGTGCACACTCTGGAGAAAAAGAGATGTCGTCCAAAGCCACCTGTCCTCTGGGTCTTTCTCCATCCTCCAAGAACTGGAAGACGATCTGAAGTGCCAACACACACACAGACACACACACACACACACACACACACACACACACACACAAAGAGAGACAGACAGACAGACAGATATATAGAGAGGGAGAGAGCGCGGGAGAGATAAAAACTGAATATTGCCACAGGCATCACTGAGTCATCAGCTTTTTATAATCACCTAATCATGTTGGGGGGGATTAAAAAGAGATTAGATTAAAAATCCAATAAAAGACTGCAACACAAACAGTTGCTCCTAGTCATACCCTGATCTCTAAATAGCATCTACAAATGCAACTGAGACTTCAGGCACTAATAATGTAATTCTGAGTTTCTTCTGTCAAACATGTTCTGTCACAGTGCTGCATTCTGAACAGATGTGCAACACAAATATGTATTATTACTGCTCCTACTACTAGTACTGCTACTATTATTACTACTGTTGCTGATGCTACTACTGCTGCTGCTGCTACTACTAGAAGTTCACCATAGTGGTTTTCGTTGTTTAGTTTTGTTTTCATTTAACTTTTTCTTGTTTTCCTTCCTCTCCCTGTCATATGAAGTTTCAGCTCAGGGATCCAGTGCATTTGTCCTGCTATAACATTCCCCGTCTGGACATGTCCTCCTCCTGACCTTGCTGTGGACTGGAGAGGTGAAGGTGGCCTCTGCCCTGCGCCAGTGGAAGGCCTGGGCACCGTCACTTTCACCATCGGCGTCACTGTCACCGTCACCGCTCCAGAGCACCGAATCAGAGCTGCCAGTCAGCTCTGTCCTCAGGCGCACCGTCAGCCTCTCCTGGGGGCCTCCTCCCTGGGAGTACAGGTAGAACCGCACCTGTGTAGGGAAAGAGGGGGCGGGGGGGTCTCAGAGAAACACAGGTACTGGAGCGCATGCAACTGTTTAAAATGGCTGACAGCGGTAGTGTCACGTTGAAGTGTGTTGAGTGACAGAAAGACCTACAGTGCAGTTTGAGCTTGGTAGGAGGCTACCGGAGAGAACCTCAGATGTTTGCCCTTGCCAAAGTGGATATCCAGGTACAATATAATAACCTGGAAGAAGCGAGATACATACACCATGTGAGAGGATCTGTTTGTTGAATTGTGTTCAAATGAATGTATTGGCAATATCTGTCAATGAAATGAGCAGATTGAGTTGAGTTGCATGGTAGTTGCTCCCCAGGGACTCCATCTACCTGCTGCAGTGTTGCGTGTGTGGTCCCTCGGTGGACCGTGAGCAGGCCAGGCAGATTCTCCTCTCTGCCAGGTCCATCTAGACCCGCGAGGAACCCCGGCACCGCTCTCCCATGAGCACAGGCCCTGTTCAAAGCTGCAGCGCTCGGCGTAACCCTGCGATTCTGGCCACAGAGGAAGCATGGAGAGTACTCAGTTGTGTCAGCTTCATCTGGAACTGTGTAAGGCTTTTTTTCATGACTGCATAACATGAACTTCCATTGTTTTCTGTGTCAGCTCAATGTGGGGATTTAGGGAACTGGAAACCGTCATTGATTTACCACAAAACATACAGACAGGGTGTGTGTGTATTATTTCACAACCCGCCTTTTTACTGACATCGAAGTTCAAGAAGGGTGTGGCCACTTCTCAATCACTGCGTTTGTTTCAGTGGTAATTCATTGAGAAATCCTAAGCTCTTCCAGTAATGGACACAGCGTAATCTGTAACCCGAAGAAACACCTCATCTCGGATGTTTTTCTTTGTCTTACCACATCCAGACTCATCACTTCTGTCTCCACAGTCATCGGTGAAATCACACACTCTGCTTGGCTCCACGCACACGCGGTTGGCGCACGTAAAAAATCCTGGAGAACAATTATCAGCCGCCTCTAGAAAAGGGACAAATAACAGAGTAGGTACAACACGTGCCAGCCTCACATGGGTATCAGAATAGAGTGGGTACAACACGTGCCAGCCTCACATGGGTATCAGAATAGTGTGGGTACAACAGGTGCCAGCCTCACATGGGTATCAGAATAGTGTGGGTACAACACGTGCCAGCCTCACATGGGTATCAGAATAGTGTGGGTACAACACGTGCCAGCCTCACATGGGTATCAGAATAGTGTGGGTACAATAGCTGCCAGCATCACATGGGTATCAGAATAGTGTGGGTACAACACGTGCCAGCCTCACATGGGTATCAGAATAGTGTGGGTACAATAGCTGCCAGCATCACATGGGTATCAGAATAATGTGGGTACAACAGGTGCCAGCCTCACAAGAATAATGTGGGGTACCTCATTTTGTGAACGAGTGCTAAATAAATGTGGGTGCAACAACATCAACTATTCAACACAATAGCAGATCAATTCAGTTGAACACACAGGGCACCACACAAAGTATGGGGACTACCATAGTGGTCAAAGTAAAGATCAGTCACAAATTAGTCTCATAAAATATATACTTACCTATCCGTTTGGAACTCTGATTAATGATTAAATTAATAATTATTTACAACCACAATTACCTCATCAATAGCAAGTAAAGGTTTAAGGTCTTAAGAGGTCTGAATAGAAGAAGATGGCAGCATTCACTCTTGTGTAACATTAAATTGACCAGCATATAAAATCAGAAATAAAACACACAATATGTAATCTAACTAGATGTGCCTAATTAATTAATTAATTAAAGAGGAGTGTGTTTGTGTGAGAGAGGGAGTGTGTGTGTTTGTGTGTGTGTGTGTGTGTGTGTTTTCTTTGTACAGTCTTTACAGTTTCACCTGCATGTATGTGCACGGTAGTGAACAGAGGTTAAACAAAGAAATAGCCTGTGTTAAGCGAGTCTTCTCTAGGGAGCAAAACTAAAGAGAGTTCTGGGCATCTGCCTCGAGCAGACAGGGGGACCTTAGGTGCGAGAGCTTGACAGCAGGAGAGGTAAGAGAGGGTGGGCCTGCTCTGCTCTCCTGAGGGAACATGGAGAAAGAGGGTCTGGGGTCTGGGGTCTGGGGTCTGGGGTCTTGTTCACCAGGTCAGGGGGTGAAGTTCAGGTGACATCAGGCTACCGTTACAGTAATTGACTGGAGGAGGTGCTGACCGTTAATTTCAGTTCCTGATTAATTCACACAATGAACGGATTCCAGATAGACCAACAACAGCATGACTCAAAGCTTTAGCCAACTATATCATATGATCTAGTCCTTGCTACATGCCACTGATGCAGAGACCTGTCTTGAGAGCATTGCTGAACAAGCAGAGAACATTCCATACCCTAAGAGCTTGTTGATGTTGCCATCTGAGGTATGTTGGATGTCCACACCCTGCTGATGAATGGTCTGATCAACTTTACCTGACAGAGTGCAGTTAAGGAGGCTGATGTCATCGATAGCGATATCTCCAAGCTCACTGAAGGTCCGGGTGGCCTCGAAGAGCAGGTAGAAGACTTGTGGGGTCCGACCCACTGCCAACTCTGCCTGGTGCCACTTATCTCCATGGTTACCAGATATCTGTGACAATGGGGTCAATCTGGAACTTTCCTGAAGCAGAACTCTCAGCTCTCCAATGCCTGCGAGGGATTGAGCCTTAATATTATAGAATGCATGCAGCAAATACAGAGAGACCTGAGCATATTTCTACAGCAGACCTTGCAATACATAGCAGAAAGGTCAAATATTTTCTTGTTAATCAAGTACTTGATGAGGATATACTTTAACCTCTAAACTCTATTCACTAAAGTTCTACTGCTCAGCTGCTCAGGTAAGTGTCTACATTAACAGCAAATATAAACATAATAGACAATGTGAACTTCAAGACTATATTTCAGTTCTTAAGAGTGTCTCTAAATGGTTGGCTTACCCTCCCCAAGCATGTGGTAGTAGAACTGGAGGGTGCAGTCAGCACTGGCCTGTTCCAAGGCTGGGCTCTGGAGAACCGCATAGCTGTTGTGCTCACCATCATCTGCCTCCACAGCCATGTACCAGCCTGGCACAACCACACGAATGACGAATGACGTTAGCCTTTAAGAACTCACAGCACCATACTGAATTTGGAAAACGTGACGCAACGTGACACTAACTGATGGGTTCAGCCTCCATAGTGCTTAGGCACTACTAAGAGGCTATACTTTTCTATAATTGTTTTAATCTTTTCTTTTAGTATTAAATGTACATTGACACATTTGCCTTAGAACATATACCGTATGTCTGCACTCTGCTATTTAAACTCATTTCTGAATCTCAACTTCAGCCGACTGCTGTGTGGAGTCGAGAGATTGTGGAGATGAGCATATCTGTTTCTCTTACCCAGTTCAGTTCCTGTTGTGTGATCAACAGTGGGTCCAGTGTTAGCGGTAGCGGTGCCATTGCGATCCCGCTGCCATTTGAACTGGCCCACACTGACGTCCTGCCAGCCACAGGTGCCACTCTCAAACTGGCAAGGCGCAAAATCATGGATGGTGACGTTGTCTGAAATAATAAGATGGAACTGAGGGTGATTTATCTTACCAGTTATGTCAGTTATGTTTGACTGTATATGTGATAAAGTCATTTACAGTTAGGTTACAGGTTTATATTATGTTTTAGTGGGCAATGAAATTTACTGCAGAAAAAAATGACATCATTTATCAGAGCCAAAGAACCTTGACCCCAACAGTGAACAGTGTAATTTCCTTCCCCGCTATAACACAGTATAAGTTATTTCTGTCACGATTCGTGAGGTAGAGACCAGACCAGATGCAGGGAAAACTCAGGATTTATTCAAAAAGGTTAACGCACAGAAGATCAAAAAAGGCAAAAACATGCAAAAAACGAAAAATCCTAAAACACAGAAGGCACACATAGAAGTCCAAAAACAGGCAAGGCAAAAACATGGAAACACAGAAGTGCGGTGAACACAGTAAAGCACACAGCTAGACAGGGCGGAATCTCTCACCGTACAAAAATGAAGAACCAACACGGGACAAAGAACAGACTGAAATTAGATAGCAGAAGGGGGAAAACAGGTAATGGGAGACAAGTAAACTAGACAAGGGGAATTAACGAGACACAGTGGGACAGGGGCAGGGACAGGAGCGCCTGGGATGCTTGGGACAGTGACAGAGGAAGGGGCACTGTCAGAGGGAGCTGCTGAGCCGGCATCGGAAACGGACGCTGGAGGGTCTGGATTGGCAGCGGTGGCTGCGTGGTCTGGGTCGGCAGTGGTGGCTGCGGGGTCTGGGTCGGCAGCGGAGGCTACGGGGTCTGGGTCGGCAGCGGTGGCTGCGGGGTCTGGGTTGGCAGCGGTGGCTGTGGGGTCTGGGTCGGCAGCGGTGGCTACAGGGTCTGGGTCGGCAGCGGTGACTGCTGCGGAGTTTGTGTCGGTCTGAGGCGAGGAGGAATGGACAACAACAAGGGAGCACATGGCGGGAACAAGGAAGTACAAGCATAGATATCATATATAAAGGCTAGATGTCTTACGGCAGAGTTTGGAACGTCCTCACAGGTCGGCCATCTTGCTTCAGGGAAGCTTTCTGGCAGGATCAGTAGTACCTGAGGTAAGGTCAGTGATCTTATCTCGCTGAAATCTTGATGGATTTACAAATGGTTTGGTTTCTTACAAACGTTATTAACGTGGTTATAATTCTGGATACTTTTTGGATATTTTTTAGAAAATAACATAAATATGCAGTGTCATTACTGCAGTGTCATGACTACATCTCTCATGTTTATAACAAACCAAACCGTTAAAAAATCGGTTGAAAATTGAGCAAGTTATGGTTATTTAAAAAGTATATACCACTGCCAACACAATGTTATGGGTGAGCGAGCTGCCCTGCTGCAAGATGGCCGCCATTTGCGGACATTCAACTCCGTCGGCCAGAAACACGGGCGACACATTGAGCCTTTATATATGATATCTATGAGTTCAAGGACTAGACACAGGAAGGAAACAATGGCAGACAGGAAGTAACATAAAATGACGAAAGGGAAAAAAAGTAAAAGCATATGACAAAGACAGAGCACAGACCTGACAATTTCAGTGGTTTTCTCACCTTCACAAAGCCCTGGGGTCAGCAGTATATCATCTATGGCTATGAATCCTGTACCTCCAGACTCCGCCTCTATAAGAATCTTATGGTGGGAATAGGAGTGATATGAATCAGGTAAGAGGTTCTGAACAGACTTTTCAGACTCAAAGGTAAGTTTCACATGTACAGCCACTATTCATAAATCACACACAAATTATGGTAGACTGATTCTTTCACATTCCATCAAGTTTCAACCATACCTGGAAATGAGAGGGTCTGCTTAAAGAATGTGATGTCTGACTCCACCTCTCTCCACTTGCAAAGTTCGTTGTTTCAAAGAGTAGTTTCTGCTCATTGTCCACAGTGCGCACAGACACACGCAGTGTCCCTGAGTCACTAAGAGCATAACAGATGCATACTCAAACCCAGTAGTCCCACCAGCCATTTACTTTCTACATTTAAACCCATCTTTAAATATATGAATGCTACTCATGGACTGTCTGTACTGGTGAGTATGGCAGAAATGTATCTATAGATCTATATGTCTGCTGTTTATATCGTACAATCTACAGACAGGGGACTAGTCAAGAAGAGGGCCCTGCACAGATTTCTTGTTATGATCTATGATCTAGTCCATTCATACCTTCCACCCATGAGGAACCAGAGAGAAAAGCAGGTGTCTGTGTTGGGCTGGAGCCACTCTGACACCAGCTCCGCCTTACTGTTGCTGGTTTGTGTTTGGCTGAGCAGGAACTTCCCTGATGAGAGAGTAACACACAGAAAACCCACAGAAATGAAAATCTCACGGGGAACGCAAGAAAAGAATACAGCGCCAAAGTGGTGTGAGAGGACTGGAGCCTCACCGTCTGGCGTGTGAGTTGTGTGGTCAAGCTTGGGCCCCTGAGTGTGGCCGTCGGCGTGGACCCAGTGGTGGCCCTGGGGGGCTTGCCTGGCGTGACTCAGCCAGGTGCACTGGCCTGACTCAAAATCACAGCTCCCTGTAGGTGTGCAGACCCCGGCCCTCAGGGACACGTCATCCAGAAGCATCCACGAGGCAGGGGCAGGGCTCAGCTCAGCACTGAACGCCACCTGAGCACGGGGATGTGTGAGCGTTTGAACACTGAGTATGGACACATGTGAGTGTTTGAACACTGAGTATGGTCACATGTGAGTGTTTGAACACTGAGTATGGACACATGTGAGTGTTTGAACACTGAGTGTTTGAGCACAGACTTATGTAAGTGTGACTGTGAGCATATCTGAACATTGATCAACACACGGCTACACATTAAGAGACTGGCAGCAATAAGAGAGAGATGAAGGTGCTTACTCTGAAACTGAAAGGAGCAGCAATAAGAGAGAGATGAAGGTGCTTACTCTGAGACTGAAAGGAGCAGCAATAAGAGAGAGAGATGAAGGCATAGATATCTATAATAAAGGCTAGATATCCTGCCTGTGTTTCTGGCCGACGGAGTCGAATGTCCGCACATTTCGGCCATTTTGACGACAGTATAGATCACTCCCCCTTAACATTGTGTTGGTAGTGGTACTTTTTAAATAACCAGAACTTGCTCAATTTTCAACCGATTTTCAAACGGGTTGGTTTGTTATAAACGTAAGATATTTCTTTTGGCACTACATACTTATGAAGAATTATAAACATGGGTTTTCATATGAAAATAACATTGACAGGTCTCTGACAGGTCTCGTTTCAAAGGAGTGTTCAATAGAGCAGGTTGCACAAAATGCTGGCATCTTCATTGGCAATAAATTCAGCAATTTCCTCTTGAAATCATAATGTAAGATGTTTAACAAACCAACCCGATTGGATATCATGTGCAACTTCAGTTTATGTGCAACTTAAGTTATATTGAAAAGAAAGAACAATTACTCGCCAATTGATGTAAAATCACTGATACACAATAGCCGTGATACACAATTAAGCTGCACATTTCAACATGTTCAAGCATCCAGAATTATTACCAAGGTAATGACGATTGTAAATCAAGTCATTTGTAAATCCGTCAAAATTTCCGCGAGATAAGAGTGTAAACGATTGTGAAGATCACTGACGTTACCGAACGTACCACTGATCCCTACCGGAAGCATACTGTCCTCAAAATGGCCTCCTGTGCGGACATTCAAGAGTCCGCCATAATCCATCTAGCCTTTATCTAAGATATCTATGGATGAAGGTGCTTACTCTGAGACTGAAAGGAGCAGCAATAAGAGAGAGATGAAGGTGCTTACTCTGAGACTGAAAGGAGCAGCAATAAGAGAGAGATGAAGGTGCTTACTCTGAAACTGAAAGGAGCAGCAATAAGAGAGATATGAAGGTGCTTACTCTGAGACTGAAAGGAGCAGCAATAAGAGAGAGATGAAGGTGCTTACTCTGAGACTGAAAGGAGCAGCAATAAGAGAGAGATGAAGGTGCTTACTCTGAGACTGAAAGGAGCAGCAATAAGAGAGAGAGATGAAGGTGCTTACTCTGAAACTGAAAGGAGCAGCAATAAGAGAGAGAGATGAAGGTGCTTACTCTGAGACTGAAAGGAGCAGCAATAAGAGAGAGATATGAAGGTGCTTACTCTGAGACTGAAAGGAGCAGCAATAAGAGAGAGATGAAGGTGCTTACTCTGAAACTGAAAGGAGCAGCAATAAGAGAGATATGAAGGTGCTTACTCTGAGACTGAAAGGAGCAGCAATAAGAGAGAGATGAAGGTGCTTACTCTGAAACTGAAAGGAGCAGCAATAAGAGAGAGATGAAGGTGCTTACTCTGAGACTGAAAGGAGCAGCAATAAGAGAGAGAGATGAAGGTGCTTACTCTGAGACTGAAAGGAGCAGCAATAAGAGAGAGATATGAAGGTGCTTACTCTGAGACTGAAAGGAGCAGCAATAATAGAGAGATGAAGGTGCTTACTCTGAGACTGAAAGGAGCAGCAATAAGAGAGAGATGAAGGTGCTTACTCTGAGACTGAAAGGAGCAGCAATAAGAGAGAGATGAAGGTGCTTACTCTGAGACTGAAAGGAGCAGCAATAAGAGAGAGATGAAGGTGCTTACTCTGAGACTGAAAGGAGCAGCAATAAGAGAGAGAGATGAAGGTGTTTACTCTGAAACTGAAAGGAGCAGCAATAAGAGAGAGAGATGAAGGTGCTTACTCTGAGACTGAAAGGAGCAGCAATAAGAGAGAGAGATGAAGGTGCTTACTCTGAGACTGAAAGGAGCAGCAATAAGAGAGAGATGAAGGTGCTTACTCTGAGACTGAAAGGAGCAGCAATAAGAGAGAGAGATGAAGGTGCTTACTCTGAGACTGAAAGGAGAGGATACAGTGACCTCTGACACCGCCCAGCCAGAAGATGACACGTTTCCTGGCAGAGACCACAATTTTGGGCCCAGCTCCCCCTCTTGTAGTATACGCACCGAGAGAGAGTCATTATAACCAGCTGATATCCAGTGCCTGCACCAAGAGAGAGTCATTATAACCAGCTGATATCCAGTGCCTGCACCGAGAGAGAGTCATTATAACCAGCTGATATCCAGTGCCTGTGCCGTGAGAGAGTTATATGTATTCACTATGTTTGGTCATTTAGCAGACATTCCTGTTTGTATTTGAAACAATATAGTGTCAGTCTGTTCACACACAGGAAAATATGTAAATTCCCTGTGCTAGTAATCAGGGCCCTAACACAGTGACCAGACCTCTCAACATCACATGCATTCCTTTACCTAACTACATTTAGTCATTAAGCAGATGCTTTTATCCAAAGCGACATACAAAGGAGAGTGGACTAGTCACGCAAACTAACACAGCACAGTTTACCCGAGGAGTTCACACTCCACAAACAGAGAGGTGAGGGCATGTCATTCCTCCCTGATAGGTGGGCACGTGTGCAAACTGCTAATGCACTGCTGCAGTGCAAATGCACAGGTTTTCATAAAATAATGAGGTGCTGGCTGGCTGGGGTGCTGGACCGCATTGGCCTCACCAGAAGCGCAGACACATCCCAGGAGTGGAGTCTCTCTCTGGGGCCAGGAGCTGAGTGATGACAGGCCTCTGGAGGTCTGCGGAGAGCACCGCCATGGAGTGACCTATCGGAACACAACCAGAGGAATCTCCTCAGAAAAGAATCATCTCTGTTTGCAGACAGTAATGAGGGGAGGAGGAAGAGTGCTGTGGCCTGGGGCAGACCATGGATGCAGGGGAGGAGGAAGAGTGCTCTGGCCTGGGGCAGACCATGGATGCAGGGGAGGAGGAAGAGTGCTGTGGCCTGGAGGAGACCACGGGTGCAGGGGAGGAGGAAGAGTGCTGTGGCCTGGAGGAGACCATGGGTGCAGGGGAGGAGGAAGAGTGCTGTGGCCTGGAGGAGGCCATGGATGCAGGGGAGGAGGAAGAGTGCTGTGGCCTGGAGGAGACCATGGGTGCAGGGGAGGAGGAAGAGTGCTGTGGCCTGGAGGAGACCATGGGTGCAGGGGAGGAGGAAGAGTGCTGTGGCCTGGAGGAGACCATGGATGCAGGGGAGGAGGAAGAGTGCTGTGGCCTGGAGGAGACCATGGGTGCAGGGGAGGAGGAAGAGTGCTGTGGCCTGGAGGAGACCATGGGTGCAGGGGAGGAGGAAGAGTGCTGTGGCCTGGAGGAGACCATGGATGCAGGGGAGGAGGAAGAGTGCTGTGGCCTGGAGGAGACCATGGGAGCATGGCAGGAGGAAGAGTGCTACAGCCTGGGGGAGACCACGGGTGCATAGTAATGAAGGACATGCTGGAGTCTGTCCAGGCAGACACTCACCACTCAGAAAAGCAGAGACTGCTGATCAGTAATTCCATCTGCCAGCTCACACATGCAAATGGCCATGCACACCCACACAGTCTTTGTCTCTCTCTCTCTCTCACACACACACACACACATACACACACACACACACACACACACACACACACACACACACATAAAATCTTTGTCTCTCTCTTTCTCTCTCGAACACACTCACACACAAACACACACACACACACACACACACATAAAATCTTTGTCTCTCTCTTTGTCTCTCGAACACACTCACACACAAACACACACACACACACACACACACACACATAAAATCTTTGTCTCTCTCTTTCTCTCTCGAACACACACACACACACACACACACACACACACACACACACACACACACACACACACACACACACACACACACACACACACACACACTCACACACACACACACACGTGCACTACACCCCCACCTCCCGCACACACACCCTACACCTTCCGCTCCTGAATCAGCATGTTAGTACAAACATGAACAATGTTTCACAAAATGTCTCCTATTTCCTCTTTGCTGTGCGCTCACCGAGTTGAGTTCTGTAGGTGTGGTCCGTCCTCTCTGGGGTTCCACTCACACGGATCCAGTGACCACTGCTGGTGACATCCTCCTCGAAACCACAGAGTGACTGGCTCTCAAAACCACAGGGGTCTCAAGAGGACAAGAGAAGGAAAGCAGCTTTTAGAAAACATCTGTGCAGACTCGTCAGGACAAAGTGTTGTAAGAGTGATAGAGACAGGGGATACAATTTCCAAAACATCTGGAATGGTCTACAAATCCCCGTCCATATGTTACAGTACGTAAGATTAATATGAGATTTGTGACAGTATGTACGATTAAAGCTGCATGCAGTAAGGCCTTTCGAGCACCCCTTTTGCATGTTGTATGATAGTATACATGTTCTGCCAATTATCCAGCCAAGCCCATTCTGCTGTCTGACCTTGGTTCAGGCACGGCCCTTCTTTGACTGTGATGTCATCAAAAGCTATAAATCCATGTCCAGTGTTGTTCAGGTGAGCTGAGAGAAGAACCTGTAGTAGGA
The DNA here is from genome assembly GCF_963457725.1 of Sprattus sprattus. Lineage (NCBI taxonomy): Eukaryota > Metazoa > Chordata > Actinopteri > Clupeiformes > Clupeidae > Sprattus > Sprattus sprattus. Next base: position 18,924,693 of record NC_137918.1, on the reverse strand, counting down.
AATCTGTCTTATTCACAGTGCATTCATGTTTACATTTCACGTGTGTGTATGTGTGACCGTGGTTTGGCTATTAAATAATGAGACTAATGTGGTAATTCAATTGTAATGAAGAAAACTTATACAACTTGTATATACTCGTAATAACAGTCTCCTTATTTAATAGCCACACCTCATATAGGTATGTGTTCATATATGTGTGTGTATGTGTGTGTATGTGTGTGTATGTGTATGAAGGTGTGTGTGTGTGTGTGTGTGTGTGTGTGTGTGTGTGTGTGTGTGTGTGTGTGTGTGTGTGTGTGTGTGTGTGTGTGTGTGTGTGTGTGTGTGTGTGTGTGTGTGTGTGTGTGTGTGTGTGTGTGTGTGCAGGTGTTTGTTGTATGCTTGAGTTGATGCTTAAGAGGAAGAAGCAATAATTACTCTTTGTATGTCGGCCATATGAATGGTAACTTGTGCATTTAACCATTCAGCAGTTTGTGTTCCAACCCTTGTCCAAACTATAGATGTTGAGTTTCTCTGGAAACACACAGACAGCAACTTGCATGATGACAAGCCTCAACACAAAGTTGACTTATACCAGACATATTTGGCAATGCAACAAAGTGAATGAATGATTATATGTGTTATTGTATATATTTAAACATTTGAATACTGAGCATAATAAATAATTGTCATATAAGTAACCAACACAACCCCAACAATAGGATAGGAATTGCCTTTGCCCTTTGCCCTTTGCCCTTTGCCCTTTGCCTATTGTGTTGTAGTGTATGGATGGAAAGACAGTGGAGCTCATTTACAGGCATCTGCAGGAGGTCAATGCAACAATGCAGTATTCTGCTATAAACATATCCAGAGAAGACAAAACAACACTGGAGAAACATTTGTGGGCCTTAATATGACGTCACACAGATCAGTTCTAGTTTTACAGATTTAGTTCTAGTTCGTGGCCAAGCGGTGTGATCATTTTGGGCTGTGCATATGCTCTGCCTCTGATGGGTTTTCATCCCACACTTGGGAAAATCCCGGAGCGCTGCTGGAAACTTCCCATCTGTGTTTGCATGCTTAACCCTGCAATCCCACCACGTACTGTACATACCGTCTGCACCTGGAGGTCCAAACTGGACACATAGGAGCCAAGCATGTAGAACCAGAACTGCACACAGACATCAGGAGCCTGACTGAGCACAGGGGCTGAGATGGTCGCCAGCTTAGGGTCCTGATCTCCGGCGGACATGTTCACCACCAGATAAAATCCTTCCAAAAGCCAAACCAAGACAGGACATGATGTTGCAAGCTACATTATATTCAACGCAGATCGCACTTCTAACACAATCTAATGTTCTGAATGTTTCCACACAAAACACAGACTCATTATCACTCTCTATTTCCCATGATTCAAGCTGTTCACCTGTTAGCATGTGATATCTATAGTAGTACAGTAAGTTCATGTTATAGCACGTGATATCTATTAGTACAGTAAGTTCATGTTATAACACGTGATATCTATAGTACTACAGTAAGTTCATGTTATAACACGTGATATCTATAGTACTACAGTAAGTTCATGTTATAGCACGTGATATCTATAGTACTACAGTAAGTTCATGTTATAGCACGTGATATCTATAGTACAGTAGGTTCATGTTATAGCATGTGATATCTATAGTACTACATTAAGTTCATGTTATAGCATGTTATTTTCATAATACTACAGTAAGTGATTTTGTTTGCATGAACGGACCTTTGTTATTTCCAACTGTGTGGTCATATTTTGGTCCCAACCAGGGACTATCGGCCTGGAGACCCTGCTGACGGAGCCAATCAGAACCATCCTCGGTGCTCTGCTCCCATTCACACAGACCTGATGATGATAAGATAAAGATAAACCACACACACTGTAAATTCATAGGTCTTTTAGTCATGCACACAAAACCTGATTCTCTAACAAAAACAGAACCTTCAATAAATCAGTTGGCCGAAACAAAATATTAGCCCTGTGTTCTCTCAAATATATCTTAACCAGAACAGCCCATGAGGTAGACCATAGTCACCGTTCTCAAAGGTGCAGTCCATGGGCGAGACAGAAGGGGTGGTGGCTTCAGTTGTGGGCGAAGGTGTTGTTGGAAGCAGCTCAGCACAAGTTACACCAGTCCTAATGAAGATATCATCCAGGGCAATGCCGCAGTTATCACCATCACTCTTCCCCTCAAACACAATCTGCATGAATGAGAGCCATCAATGGGAAAGAAATGTTAACATCATCAGTACAAGTACAAAAACTACAAACCCCATAAAAATAAACAAATAAACACTGTTTACTGTTCACCCACCTGGTGTTGACCAGATGCCATGTAATCTACCATAACCTCGTTCCACACAGCACCTTGGTTGCCGGTCTTATTCCAAAGAGAGTGCAGGACGCCTGACTCATTCACGTACACTGTGAGCTGCACGCTGTCTAAAGAAAAAGAGAAAGAAACAAAGAAACAAAAAAAAAGGTTGATTTCAAGTTCATTGAATTTTAATATTCACTTTGGAATTAAAGGTGATCTGCTCCGTCTTTGAGGTAGAAACGGCATGTGTTTTTGTTCTTTGCGCTTATTTGTACTTCCTTTTCAAACAGTTTAGAAACACTAATGGTTCCACCAACTCTAAAATGTTTTTATTAAAGACCTATTGAAGGCATGGGTGAGGATATTCCCAAAATATAAAACGCAGTGGTGGCACTTTATGAGTAATATCTTACCAGAGGTTCCCCATGATTCCAAGTAGAACCAGAAATGAAGGCATCCATTGGGCAGCGGTTCCATGTGTTCACTCTCTAAATGTGCGATTTTCTCATTCCAACCTTGTAGTGAAAGGACCATGTAGTGTCCTATAAGTTAAACAAACTGTCAGGGAATTCTTGAACCAAATTCAAAACAAAACAATCAAAACAAGGAAAGCCAACACAATCATTTATACAGAAGGATTTACACAAAATCTGTTATGGTGGTAATGAGATATTTCTTAACAATATAACCAAGAAAATACTTTTATAATGGCTGCTATCACTAGCACTAGCACTATAGCAATAATACTACTAATAATAATAATAATGTAAATAAGGAAAACCAAACAGTTGGTCTCTGTAAGTGTCACCAGTTTTCATAATTAAAATCCACTGGGTTTCAGAGTCAGCTCACAGTGTCCTACCCAGGGCAGAATTAGTTGTGTGGTCGACATCAGGACTGAAGATTTCCGGATCTGTCGCAGAGGTCCAGTCCCAGTCTTCACCTGTGGAGTTATGTGGTCTGTTCTGCCAACCACACAGGTCCATCTCAAAGTCGCAGAAGCCTAGAACACAGACCCAATATTTAATCTTGTCTTCAAGGAACAAAAAGATATTCTGCAATGCAACCTTTTTAGATAAATTGGAATTTGAACTTAACAGTGCAGTCTACTGTATACTAGGGTGCATCATTTGCCCCACTTTTTTCAAATCTTTTGAAAATCAATCTGTACCTAGACTCATTTTTTTACACTTACTAAAATAAACTTCCATGAGAAATTGTATCAAATTCCATGAATATCTAAGGGGTCCACCGAGGGTCTGAAGTTTCCTACTAACAACGCCCATAAAGCTAGGCTGAAATTATCAGTTTTTCTGAAATAACGCCACAAATAATGGATTTAGCCCTATAATGTTAATAAAAGTTGAATATAAATATGGACATTGCGCATCTTTTGGTGCCAGTTGTATGTCTCTATCGTCCTAACTTTCCGAGATATGACAATATCAAGTACATTTTTCTTTCAAAACGCATTGAAAATTGCCCTTGCCAGAAATTTCCACAATAACACTGAGGAAACTCATGAATAGGTTTCAATACAAACATCAATGAGAACATATAGAATACTTAATAGCTAAGTACACTCTGGCAGTCAGAACTTTACAAGGGGTTGAGAATGCATAATTTATTATGATAATTCAGAAATCCTTACTATATTACTATAACTTCTGTACCAACAGAAAAGCAAACAATCCTAAACAGTGAACACTAAACAATAAACATTTATGAAATAGAAACTAATCAAAATAACTTTTTGCAGGAAAAGCAACAAATAGTAGGTCCTATCTTAAATACATGAATGAAAATGATGATACATAAATCAATTTTAAAGAACATCACACTTTATCTCTCAGATTTGGTGTTTCCTTTCTGTCTGCTTCCACCACCTGCATAACATTCTGGTAATGTTCTTCTCCTCTTGCAGAGGTGATGAAGTCTGTGCTGAGTTTTATATTACGCTCTGCACTGTCATTGACAACATTCATGGCTTCCAAGTTAATCAAGGCTTCCTTGTAGGCTGGGTGAGCAGGCCAGGTTGAGACATGAGTGGTGAGGAAAGTAGGGTCCAGCTGCAGAATATGGAAGAGATACCATGCATCAGGTCCCACTAGGTCTGCCAGAGTTGTTTTTTGTGTGATCTTTCCTGGAAACTTTGGTTTACCGAAACCGGAGCCATTTCTATCAGTTGGATGTGTGCAGGAGCCAGATGGCTTGACAGCCAACAAGCTATTGGCTAGGGATCTCTTGTGCTCTGCAGGTACCTTGTTGCTGAAGAGGGCTAGTGGTACCATCTCAGCTGTGAGGTACCACAGGTGTCTCCCGAAGGCCTTCACTGCACTCTTTGAGATCACAGCTGACACATGTGAATATTCAAGTAAGTTCTTGAAGAACTGCAGGTCGTTCCATGGTGCATCAATGGCCACGGAACACTGCAGCCACCAAGATGAATAGAGAAGTGTCACAAAAGTGACAAAGTCTCTAACTTTGTCAGACTGATGTCTGGAGGTGATCTTGCCAGTTGGGAGCTGAGCAATTTCATCCTGGAGCAGAGAGATCTTGATTGAATATAACACCTTGGCCATCCAGTGAGCCCGGTGCATAGCACCTGGTTGCTTGAAAGAGAATGGTCTCTCCTCTGGATATGCATCTAGGAATACTAGGCACAGCTCTACGAATTCCAGGTAGTCATCACGCTTTTCCTGAAGACTTGCTTGGGCAACTTAAACCACATCATTCTGTAGATTGTGAATCACCTTCCGGGCTGCCACAGAATAAGATGTCACATCTAATCTGCACAAGTCCTGTGGTTGTCTCTCACGTAAGAGAGAGAAATTCTTCTTAAACCTTGAAAAGAGAGCCACCTCTGGGCATTTAGATCTTGAGGTCTTGAGGTCTGTGAAGACATGGTCCAGCACAACTTCACCAACATGATGCCTGCAGGCTGACCACCAGAGAGCGCGACCCACCTTCTCCTGGATGCTGATGCAGGCTGCAGATAAATGGCCTGTGTTGGATGCTGTGGTGTCAAAGGCAATGTTGACCACTCTGTCTGCACACATTCTTCCAGCAGGTTGCATGTCAGCTCACTGATAATGATTCCACAGCCTCGACCACTGCCAGGTGTGTAAAAGGGCACGCCCAGAAGTTTGCTGTCATGGGTGTTCCCTACAGATACTGCTAACCTCTCTTCAGACTTGTTTGGTGTCATCACAGATGGTGTTAACTTTGAGTCCCAATGGACAGTAAGCATCTTAGGAGGTTCCCAGTTGTCCTTGTTGGATGTTGATATTTGCTTTGCCATCTTTCTTCTTGCAATGGCTTATCTGCCATAGTGACAAAGTACTGACAAGTACCACAGGATACAATATCTGGACTATGTAAGATAATTGTGTGACAAGATGTAAGACGTAAAGATACTTCAAGCTGAAAAGACTGCAACCAGTGAAAGCCAGTTAATGAAACTCAAGTCTGTTGACTGTTGTTGTACACCTGGCGACCTGACCCGATCTGACCTGAGTCTGACCTGACCTGTTGACTGTTGTTGTATAAACTGAAATCCTTTGAGAACACTTGAACAACTGGCGACCTGACGGACAAGTAAACTGTTCTGTTCTATTTTTATGACACCGAGACTACCTTCACCTCTGGTTTTTATGGATATTGCGATGACAAAATGCAGAAAATTTAGACAAAAATGCAATATCACAAAAACCAATGAAGCAAGTGATATAAAACCGGTATCAAAAGATGCGTAATAGCCACATTTATATTCAACTTTCATTGACACCATAGGGCTAAATGCATTATTTTTTAAGTTACTTGAGAATAACTGATTTTTCCCTATGTCCGTATAGGTAACAACTTTAGAGGCTTGGTGGACCCCTTAGACATTATTCAATCCAGCAAATATTCCACAGATTTTCTTTTCATTAGTATTGTCACATTTTAAATTTGGGTACAAGTTCAATTTCCAACATTGGGGCAAATGATGCACCCTACTGTATACTCATGCAATATATATACGGAACGACTGTGTTTATATACACATATATATATATATATATATATATATACAGCTGTGGAAAAAATTAAGAGACCACATTTCAAAATTATCAGTTTTTCTGGTTTTAGTATATATTGGTATGTGTTTGAGTAAAATTAACACTTTTGTTTCATTCTATAAACTACTGGCAACATTTCTACCAAATTTCAAAAAAAAATATTGTCATTTAGAGCATTTATTTGACTGTGGCATGACTGTGGCATGACTGTGTATATATATATATATATATATATATATATATATATATATATTAGTACTGTCAGTTTAACTCGTTATTAACGGCGTTAACGCAAACCCATTTTAACGCCGTCAATTCTTTTATCGCGCAATTAACACGTTGTTAAAACGCGTTGTTTTTGGCCTCGCAAACTGCGTAGTAGGCTAACGTAACTTTTGAGTAAATGGTGAGCGCGATACGGCGAAATGAATGATATTATTATTCTTTATTTCAGACACCAAGTTCCATATAAAGTAACAGACATACAATTATAAAAAAATTAAAAATAAATAGAGAAAAACAAAAAGATACAACACACATAATACAGTGCATTAAAAAGTATGAAGACTTTTGTGCCAATGTCGTCTTAAATTTGAGGTAAAGCGATAACAGCTCTTTAGAGGGTTGACCAGAGCCTCTACTACAGTTCTCAGACTTGTCCAGTCGACACATGAAACCATACATCAGTTTTCTCAAGAGCGCCTCACAAGTTGGTACGTGCTTAGAAACAAACAACTGACTAGCACTATGCCACCTAGGCACATGAAGCAGCAATCTAAAAGCATCATTGTAAGCTACTTTCAGTCTCTGTATACTCCTTTTCCTGTAATTAGACCACAAATGAGCAAAAATAAAAAGCTTCTGAATAGAAAGTTTACCGTTAAAAGTTGTGTTGTGCAAAAGAAGCGAGCTTCACTGTTGTCTGAAAATAAAGCAAGCCAATCCACTTTTCCATGTTGATAAGAGCATTAAAATAAGGGACATTTTGAAGGGACATTTAGAATCAGTCGTCCTGTCCCTGCAGCTTCAGGGTCTGAATACTTATGACCATGTGATATTTCAGTTTTTCTTTTTTTATAAATTTGCAAAAATGTCTACATTTCAGTTTTTTTCTGTCAAGATGGGTTGCTAAGTTTACATTAATGCGGAAAAAAAATGAACCTTTTCGATTTTAGAAAATGGCTGTAATGAAACAAAGAGTCAAAAATGTAAAGGGGTCTGAATACTTTCCTCACCTTCTGGTGGACATGGTCCATTCAAGATCTCTAGGTCATCTATGGCAATATCACCCATTGAGCCATTTCCCACTACTGCTTCATAAACAATCTGGTAAAACAGTCAACAACAACAACAGCAAGCTTCAGTTGTTGTCAACCCATGTTATAATCATGCAGGACTCACATTTCTTTCTATAGGAGAGAGAGGCAATTTTACTTTAGACAGACACAGTTATTACCTCTATTGAAGTGAAACTCTGGATTACGTAACCAATGCATGCATACATGTTCCACATAGAAATAGGTCAGGGGTTTTCAACAGGGGGTCCGCGACATGAGCCTATGTTGATCAGTTCACCATTGAATTTTTTTATTTTTATGAATTCGCTTTGACATTTTAACACATTTCCAGATAACTCTTGAATATAGTGAAAATATCGTGTTATAGGCAGAAAATCTGTGCATGCGGAGGGGGCGTGGCGGCGGTGGTTACAAACATGCACATGCAGGCAAATCAGTGGGCCGCAAATTACTTTCTAGTCAGAATGGTGGTCCCTGGGACAAAACCAGTTGAAAACCCCTGAAATAGGTGATACATGGTAAGGGCTTCTGCAGCAGAGAATGCCCCTTAGTACTTATGATCCAATGGTTATGTCATGAAAGAGATAAGCTGACATAGTCCCTGCCACTTCTCTATGGTATGGTTTTTGGGGAACAGCTACTGTTTAATGGAAAGAAACCTATATCTCTGACTGCCATGTTATAGTATTGTAGCTGTCCTTATTTTAAGGGCACACCGAGTACAACCTTTTTTTCTCCAGAGCTTCACAAGATAACACTGTTTGTGGGGGGAGGTGCCATTCATGTGCAGGTGCTACATGTCCAAAAGTGCCTTTTTATTACTCTCACTGAGTTCATGATGATAAACTAGATGTTGTATCCGGACCAAGGATATTACTGTGATCACATAAAACTCTTGCTCTGATAACATGATAAAACACTGAGGACAGGCCTTTAGGTGCTGAAACACACGCACGCAAACACGCACGCACGCACGCACGCACGCACGCACGCACTCACGCATGCACGCACGCACACACACACACACACACGCACGTACATACACAATAATTCTAGCTGTCCTTTACAAAGAGTAAAATGCTCTACCTTTTTTGCTACACAGCTTCCAAAGATATCACTGTTTGTGGGGGAGGTGGCATTCATGTCCATAACTGCTTTTTATCACTCTCACTGGTGCACTGAGTTCATGATGATAAACTACTAGATGTCGTATCCGGACCAAGGCAATTACTAGGATCACATCAAACTCTTGCTCTGATAACATGAGAAAACACTGAGGACAGGCCTAAAGGTGCTGAAACACTCCTAAACTCTCAGACACACACACACACACACACACACACACACACACACACACACACACACACACACACACACACACACACACACACACACACACACACACACACACACACACACACACGCGCGCGCATGCATGCACGCATACACACACACATGCATGCACACAGACACACACACACACACACACACACAAACACACACATATGCAAACAAACTCACACACATGCACACTCGCAAACATGCGCACACACACACACGCACACAGGTACACACACACACACACACACAAACACACACACAGTCACATACACATCATCCACACATCACAAACATGCACAGCTCATACATGCAAATGGACATGCACACACACAGTCTTTGTCTCTCACTTTCTCGCTCTCTCACACACTAGAGCACACACGCACACACACACTAAACCCCACCTGGTAAGGAGCATCAGGACTGTGAACAGTAGCCCTGCCGTGTCTCCAGAGGCCTCCTTGGTCCCCTCTCCTACCCCACAGAGGCTGGAGGCTGGCACTGGACTTGTTGAGGTAGATGTTGAGCTCTCCAACGTCCTCCCCATCCATGTGATACCAGAACATCCAGCATTCCCCACTCACGGGGGTCGCATCATTTACACGGGTCTGCATCCGGCCTCTGCTGCCTCTGCCATGTTTCCAAAGATTTGCACTGAGGTAATATCCTAAAAAACACACAATATGATCATCACATGTGTCAGCACAGCATGACCATGATAAACAGAGAGAAGTGTCTCTGTGACAGAGGCCGTCTCACCGTGAGAGGTTCCCAAGGTGTGGTCCACAGCTGGACTAGAGGTGTTGGGGGAGAGGCTGGCCGTGGTTCTGACCCAAGCGAAGTCTGCAGAGGGGTCATCCTGCAGGCCACACAGGGAGCCTTGGAAGGTGCACTCTCGCTCCGCTGGACAGGACCCATCCACACCGTTCGACACCACAACGTCATCGATCGCAATGCTGCCGTGGGTCCCTCCCAGAACGGCCTCAAATATAAACTGACACAGATGAACCTCAGTATGTGTGCGCAGGTGTGGGCTTGTGTCCGGGGTAAGATGTGTTATATAAAAGCAATGTAAGACAGTATATAAGGACATAGGTGATTAAATAACATATGCTATTTCATTTATGACCCAGGCCTCAGATGACAGTGATCTGAAAAAGATAGCAATGGCCTGAACACATATTTTGGACATTTGGTAAATAATGAAACTATTACTTGCAATGGAAGATCACTAGCCGGGAAACTGAGATCCGCAAAGCGCCATTTGTTCCCTTGTGTTCCAGATCTCATCCAGACAACAGTTTCCTCTTTACCTGGTTGCTTAGTGATGAACTTCAGAGAACCTGGGTTACCGGAGGAGAGTTTGGTGTAAATACACATGTGTACTGTGTATTGACTTAAACACAGAAAGCAAATCTTTACAACCCTTCTAGGCAGATTTGGTAAGTAGAGTGCAACCACTCACTCACTCACATGGTCAAAAGAAGGAGTGAGTTTGCATAGTGTTTGATACACTGGAGCTGTGAGCTGTACCATGCTGAGACTGTCTCTATCTTTCTCTCTCTCTCTTACCTATACTGCTACCATAGATGTGATACCAAAAGCTGATGCACTGAGTCTTCTGAGGGTAGCTTATCAGTCTGGCTCTCACGGAGGGGTTGGTGCTCCTATCAGTCCCAATAAACATGTAATAACCTGGAAGTAAAAAAGGCCATTGTAAATTATGCATAAGCACAAGATGGTTCAGATATAGTTGCAGAGTGTGATGATGATGTCGTACCAGAGCCACTGGTGTGGTCGCCCGCTGGACCAGGGTTAGAATACGAAGGACTTTTAGCTCTTTTCCACATAATGCTAGCAGAGAGGTCAGGGTACCAGGCGCAGGTGTCCTTTTCAAAGTCACAGGTGAGCAAATCGAAACCAGGAGGAACATCCCCCTCATTGCAGCTAGGAAAGGTGATGTCATCCAGCATAACATCGGGTTCCCCAAGGAATGATGGACTTACAGAGAACGCCAACTGAATTATATAATGTAGTTTAATGACACACAGGGATACTGTTATGATGGTGAAGGAATTATAACACGGCAACAAAGATGATTAAACTTAATTACTGAACTCTCAAACTGGATCCCATGTATCACTTGTGCGTGACTTATTTGTCCTGGACATGACCCTTGACGTCACGTCACATTAAGGCCGAATTATGCTCTGTTTTAGACGTAACGCGTAAGCACGTAAGATACACAACCCCCCCTTGCGCGGTAAAATACCCCCCCTTACGTGCTTAAGTGCGTCGCCCAAAATTCCTGACTATGCGACTAAAACACTACGGCCCTACACAGCTCGCAAAGGCTGTGATTGGCCGGCTACCACAGCCTTTCACACAGAGTCTCACGTTTCCGGGTTAATAGCATACAGTCTTTTTTAGACCCAGACATTTTTTTTAAATCATGAATACCCTACAGACCGTCTCACAAGCCTTTTCTTATGGATTAGGAACAAACATAACAGAAGAGGTCCGAAGACATGAACTCCTTTACAAATCCTCTTTAAACACTTATAAGGGCGCTCAAATTACAGCGAATATCCCATTCTCACCCGCGATTGTTTGGAGAGAATGTGGTCATTCACAACAAATAGGTAGCCTACTTTCATATTCATTTTCCGCCACTTGTGAGTCATGGTGATATCTTTCATTGAGTTCATATTGACGTGAATCCATCAATTGCACCAGCGAGTTTGATAGAATGAGCCCGGTCTGCTCATTCAAAAGTTAACAGTAACCTGCCGTTACCTTGTGGCCAGCACCATTGTAGTTACAAGCATTGACAACATGATGAGATTCTCTTGTCGTTTACCACCTCATCTTTGAATAATGTAACTCATAAACACATCGTTTTAAAGCCTGTCGCAGTCATTAAAAGATGTCAATAAACAAACTTTTGCGTCATGTGCTGTCTTTTTCGCCACTGGTACTGAATTGCCAACATTTGTATTTTGTGTAACACATGTATTCATAACATCAAGCCTTTCCCCCACTACACTTTCATGCTCCGGTAAGTTTTTTTCCTTTGTCCTGCTGCAATAAATAGGCTTACTTAACTCAAAAAAAAATCTACAGTTCTGGCATCAATTTGCTTTGCAACACGCAACACGGCTCACAAGCCTTGCAACACGGCTCTGCGTCTAAAACGAACCTTAAATCAAAACTTGTCTAAAACAAGTTCCTTGTGTAAATTACGTGCTTACGCGTTACGTCTAAAACAGAGCATAATTCGGCCTTTACACAGCAAGTCTACACAACAGATCCAAAATCTACATTTCGAGAAATTAAAACCAAATAACGAAATAAAGGTTCAGGTCACCATCAAATCAATACATTGGACGATGTATCTTTCCACAGATTAAAATCAATACATTTCAACTCCAGTATAAAAGTAACCATCGTAGCACGTCACCAAATTAAACTGACAGAAAACCAGTTTCATCCATACCTGTGTTCCCTCAGGGCGGTTCCCAATGTGCAGAGTAGCATTCTCCCAGCCATTAGTGTTCCCCTTCGATATCCTCCACAGCTCAGAGACTGAGGTATTTGTGATGGCACTCAGAACAAAGGCAGCGCTACCTCCACTAGCATCATGGAGATGGTACCAGAAACTTAAGGGAGCGCAGAAAACAAGAGGCCCTGCTGCAGTCAGTGCACAGTCTATCAGTTTATTTCCAGCTGTTTATGTTTAAGGAATTTGTTATAATGGTTTCATGATTAGTTCACCTTAGTATTCTTTACCTTATCTGGCAGGCCAAAGTGGTAGACTTAAGTAAGGGTCTCTCCAGCACTGCCTTTGAAGAGAAGCCAGGCCTCTCTCCCCCTACATGCATGACTCTCCCTGTGAAGTGTACACAAATGATGTTCAAGTTTACCAGCCTTGCACTTCGCCAGAGCAGAAAATAGTACTATTAAACTAGTATGTAGCACACACCCCATGGCGATCCAGTGGTGTGGTCAAGGCCCGGAATGGAACTGATGTTGGCCATCTCCAGACGCCATTTAATATGATCCTTGCTGGTATCATTCCACCCACAGGTGCTTTGCTCAAAGTCACATGACCCTGTTTTGGCAGGTTATTACAACAAAAAAAATAGTATAGGTAAAATACAGTGAAGAAATAGAGATAGACTTGTTCATCTGGAGCATCATTGATTATGAGAAACATCATGAAACCAACAAAACAAAAAATGATAAAAACAGAAGTTATTATCTTGGGTTCCCTTACAGCCAGTGCAGACATTAGCATTGTGCTTAGTGCCCAGTTGTCCAAGTTGTCCCATACCTAACAAGGACCAAGAACAATAGAAACCAAGAAGAATTACACCTATGTAGCATCTGTTTTAGCTACACTACACTGGCTCCCAGTGAAGTTACGGATTTATATAAAGATATTATTGTTTGTTTTAAAGGCTGTAAATGTTCTAGCTCCAGCATTTATTACAGATCTACTGCCACCTTTTCTCTGTGATTGGCCCTAAGATCCTCAGATGAACTTCTTTTAGTTTTATTAAAGGTCTATTTCCAACCGGTGGAAATAGCTTTTTTTTAATCTTTTTGTCAAAATGCCTTTAAAGCTCACTTTCACTGCTGTTTGCACATACGTGAAGCGTCTACATCTCTGTGTTTCATGGTTAGTATAGGTCCTAGGCTATTTCGTGTATTAGTTCAGGCTATTATGTGTATTATATTTTCAGTATAGCTCTAGCAGTTAGTGTAAGACATGTAGGTATGTTTAGTACCTTTCATATTTATTGTTTATCTAGTAGGTGTACTATTATTTGTCTTTCATGGGTATATCTTATGTTTAGTATTGTTAAGTTATGTTATGTTATGTTATGTTATGTTATGTTATGTTATGTTATGTTATGTTATGTTATGTTATATCATGTGGAGTACTTTCACGCTATGTTATGTCTTGTTATGTTATGGTGGTGTGATACGGTGTCCTGTCCTAAGAATTTCAGTGCCCAGTCCTACTCTGTTGTTCTGTGCATCTGACAATAAAAGACTTGACTTGACTAAAGCTCCGTGAGTTTTTGTCCTAGAGTAATACAAAGAACACCCCCAAAAACATTTGATCTTCTACTACATATATGCCATAACTTCAGGTAGCATATGATAGACAGCCAAATAGAGCACATAAATGTTTCAGAAATTACCAGATAGAATATTACCAAAGAACTGGTCATCTGATCCAGAAGAGTCTCCATTGGTGCCTTCAGTCATCATGCTCTCCAACATTCCATTCAGACTAGAGGACCTAGCTCCGACCACTGTAAAGAAAATCACACATTTTTATTCATTAGTCATACTGGACTACTATCCTTCTCAATAGCATATGCCCAAACAATGTAAAAATCCCTTGATTACGTAAATTATTTTTACCAGTAAAATACATAATTATGTTTCCAATGAATAGAATACATTTTTCATTTGAGACTCCCAGTCTATCACAGCCCAGACACCACATAAGGTACCTTTCCCACAAGAAAACCAACATTTACATTTTTGTAACTTAGGCTCCACACAAATATAGTTGCTTAATAGAGATTTAGTGACTCCCTTACCTAGCAGAATAACAAAGAATCCTATCATTTTAAAGAAAGCATTCAATTAGAATGACATGGTAATCCACAAAGCCCTCATCCACAAGAAATCTGTTTAACTGTGCAAGCCCCGGTGACAATCCACACTTGATCTCAGCCAGTTCTTATCAGAACTATGCACTTTAAAGTCCAGAGTTTATGCCTGTAACCTTCACTGCTTCCTGTGTAATTTTATGGCCAGGATCACCCTGCCAAAAGTCTTGAGTATTGACCTGATGTTCTTCAGCTCTCATATACTGTGTCCATGTGCTCCTTGCTCCCTGTTGCACACACGTTCGACATGTTTCCGATAGTGATAACGCTGCAGTGCTCGGGGTGGAAATGAACGTTTACTTTGTATGTAATATACATAAGTGCTTGGTTCAAGTTCAGGGCAGCTTTAAGAGGGGGAGCCTGAGGAGATGTCAGTGACTTATCCACTGCCATCACGACCCAAACCCGCTGTTCAGAGATGTGGCCTGCTGATTTTGCTGTGACAATGTTGTGTCTGGCCCAACAAGGAAATGAGAATGGACTGCAAGAGGCGTGGGGTGGGGAGGGGCTTTCTGGCGGACAACTTTGACCTCTACCTTCAAACATAGTGTGCTTTCTGACATGGGTTCTGGAATAAACTGAGCACAATGAATTATTATTATAATTATTAATAAAATAATACATATTAATGATTATTATTAAATGAGTCTTCGTGATGGAAGGACCTAATAAGGACCAAAAAGGAACATTATAGGTTGGTCCCCTAAAGGTTTCTGCAATGTCACTAAACTTTATGGGAATGTAGTAGAGACCTAGAGGGAACTTTTTTCGCTCTCTTCGCCCAATTCATTCGTCTACGTCACAATTGCCTGCCTCCAACAGAAACAAATGGAATACAGAATTTCGCTTTGCTGCCATTTGTCAGTACCTTTAGGATTTCCGAAGGCAAGTTGTGTATTACAAATCGTGTGATCGCGTTTTCTTTTATTTTTGGCACACACACATGCAAGGGAAAGCTGCCAAAAATCACATGGTAAGATCCTACATAGCATATCAGTCCAGCAGTGGATTTTGGTCAGCACCCCAATGGTGGTATTCCACTTTTGGTCTGCTCTCAGACCACCATCATCTGAAGTGTTACTGGGCAAGGATATTAAGGAAAGACCATAAAATAATGGAAATCCCTGAAATGTCTAAATCATATCATTGGCATAGTCTATTTAGATAATCAGCCATAAACAGAAGTTCAAATCCTAGCCTACTAGAAGGCTCTTACAGACTTATGTTACGCACTAGTAAGGGTTGGAGAAAGTAACTGAATAAGTATGTGTAAAGAATTTTTTTTTTTAAAGCGAGTGGCAAAACAGTGTACCGTTTGTCTGTAACTCACCAGCAGACTGTCAGAAAACTGATGGGCAAATGGGCAGCGGACAACCTTTCGGCAGTAGTCCACTGGTCTACTGGCATTTTGCTATCAGGGATAGTTCAGACTGGAAGTTACGAAAGCAAATCCTGTGATTGGCTACGTTTTTCGAGTATGAAATTACAATTACAATTAGTGTTTTTGCAGACTGTTCTGTAGGATCTGGTTATATCAGGCTAGCATGAGATAATTACGTGGCGTATTTCCTCCCCCACGAGAGCATTAAGTGCAAAAGGCACGGAACATTCAGCGAATTTTTCATCTAGGTGTTAGCGTTCAAAAAATGGGGTTCATGTGCACAGACCTAGCTATGTAAACGTGAAACAAACATAGTGACTTGGACCGAGCCATCAACAATCCAAGCCAATAAACAAGGTGTAATTTGCTTGGCTGTTGAGCTCAAATATCACCCTTTGCGAAACCGAATCGCGGATTGTATCTTAAAGTTTCTGTTTACAACTCTGACAATCATCCCGAATGTTACAGTAGCCTAGATTTAGATTATTGACAAGCTAAAATGTGCGCATTGACGGAGGTAACCGTTTGCCTAATTTGTCACATGAACCCATGCATTGATAGCTAACTGTCACTGCATAGCTAGAGATAAACCACACCGCTGTAGGACAACTTATGTTCACATGTCTTCAAAGATCATGTTGGACTTTGACTCAGGATGTTGCGGTTTGGCCACTACAAAGTTACTTTCAAGAGAATGCTGACGCAACAATTGTGACAATCAGACGACTGGACTGTGTCATGGCACCGTGCTGTTACATCAGAGTATGACAAACATCGTTCTGACCTATATTAACTCTACACCAGTAAAAATCAAACTTGCAAGGTGTTAATATACCTCTGTTGAAGCCATATGCTACAGGACACGTTTTAAGCAGCATCCAATTGGTATGTAGGTCTATCACAACATATTAGTTATCGATTAACACATAAACTAAGATTTGGCTGTTGTGCGCTCAGAAAAAAACAGTAGCTTTATGATTGTATTTATGATCTATCACACATGTGCACATGGAAGGGCAACCATCCTCTGAAACATCAGTGTGATCATAATTGCCACTGCACTGATGTGAAACACCATATATCTTGCTAGGTATGAAGTGCCGTAGAAAAAGAGACAGAGGACCAGGTCATGGTGGTCAGGCAAAAAGGAAGGGGGACAAGCAGGGACGACAGCCATGCAGCGTGAGAAAGCTGAGATCTAACAGGAAAAAAAGCAATGAATTGAAATGGGATAGAGAGATGGGGGGACCCGACAAGAGAGATTGTTTGAAAAAGAAGGGGCCACACAGCAAGTCCACACACAGACCCATGCCTCCTGTGGCAGTCAAGAAGGGAGATAATGGCAAAGAGATCTGTGAGGAGAGAGGGATGGATAACAAGGAGATGGGAACTAGTGGTGTGGTGAAAGGTAAGGGGAGCAGCGGTGTGAAAGATGAGCTGAGACAGGTGAAGAGGCCGCTGAGGAAGAAACCGCACATTTTCTACCTCAGAACCGAGGTGTGTCGGAGAACCTTGCTGTCAGTCACCAGAACCGCTTCAGGCTCTGAGGTCCCTCCATCACCAGCGTCACCCTCACACAGCCTGGGACTAAATCAAACAGGTGAGGCCTATACTTGTTAGTGAGTCTAAGGAGTGACATTTACCCATAGTGTCGAACAGAGGGGAATGAGGCAGAATGCTGAGTGATGTAATGTCTCGTACATTTACCTGTAGAGTGCGTTTCCCTGAAGGTTTCAGATTTCTCCACACATTAAAAGAAGCATTTAGCTCAGTAGCTCATGTTTCTACCTGTTCATGCACTGAGCACCGAATTGGTGCAGAGATACCATTGGCAGTGATGTCAATTTGCCCATTTTACAAATTCACTTTTGAAAGTAAATAAATACAGTTACAAAGTCAAAGTTCACTTTACTTAACTCAAGGAATCCTTGGGCGAAGATGTAAAATCACAGAGCCTTTTGTGATCATAAGTGTAACTGGCATGTGTACAAGAAGGCGGCTGGTCAGACAGATTTGAAAACAAGCTTAATTCTTTGAATTATGCTGACACAGACAAGAGGTTGTTCTGACTGGCAAACACACTTCTGTGTGTTGCAGATGAATTTGTGAAGACCTACACCACCGGTGGCATTCTGGGAAAGGGAGGGTGTGGGTCAGTCTACTCTGGAATGAGGAAATCAGACGGAAAACAGGCGAGTTTGCCACTGACTCAAAATGAACAATACAAGAATAACTGAACAAAAATGCATGCAATTAACTCTCATATATTTGGGTTTTCTTTGCAGGTTGCTATTAAATATGTGAAAAAATATAGATGTGAACCTTATTTAAAACTGGTAAGTGACCAATCTGTAGGAATGCTAAATGGCAATTTGCTCAGTATATAATGAATTCCATCCACCTGTTTTGAACTCCCTGTTTTTAATATTGGACTTTCTGGAGTGAATGTATCATCATACATGATTTGGTTTTAATCTGCTGCTGATTGAGTTGTATGTTGTTGAATGTTTTCTATGTTGTGGACTTTAATCTGGTCCTGGAAGTTTGCTTCCTTTAGGGGCTCAGTAAGTCATTGAAGTTTGAAGCCCTAGCAACCAACACCATGACCCTGAATCCATACATGCATATCATATCCCATGTGTTGCATCTCACTAGCCTGGTGACAAACAAGCCTTGCCTCTGGAGGTGGCACTGATGCGCCTGGTCAGTCAGCCTCCAAACTGCCCCTACATCCTGCAGCTGGTGGACTGGTTTGAGGAGCCTGAGAACTTCATTCTGGTCCTGGAGAGGCCGTTCCCCTGCATGGACCTTTTCGACTTCACGGAGGTGTACGGGGGCAGACTGGACGAGTGCCTGGCGCGCATTGTCATGCTGCAGGTGGTGCACGCGGTCTTGCACTGTTGCGAGCGAGGCATCCTGCACCGGGACATAAAGCTGGAGAACCTGCTAGTGCAGACGGACAGCCTGCGTGTCAAGCTAATCGACTTTGGCTGCGGCGACCTGCTGCGGGACACCATGTACCGAGACTTTGCTGGTCAGAGTTTACACTGGGTTTGAGGAAGAGGATGCACTTAACACCAACGACCAATCTGTGGTCATGTTAAGATAATCAGTTGACATAGTTAATTGCCTCCTGCTTTATCCCTGAGATTGGGACTAATCTACCTTTGTGTTCGAGCATGAAAGCACTGAGGTTGTACTGTATATAATACTATATGCTATACATACTATATGTGATGTGTACAATGAGAGACTGAGACCCCCTTAATAATGTATGCATTTCACGAAGAAGGCACCTAGGCATGGGCAACAGACATACATGTACATCATAGGCTCTGTTCAACCATTTGGTAGAGCACACCTTGTATCATTAACTCTTCATTAAAACAGCATGTTTGGCAGTGTTAATATGGTCCCCAGGAGCAGAAGATGATTTTTCCCTTGTTTTTTTTTTCTTGGCGCTTTAAAGGGTTAAAGGGATTAGCATGGTTTAGGTGCTAGCACTGAGGATGAGTGACCAGTCATTATATGTTTTCTAGGCACTGATGAGTATTGCCCTCCTGAGTGGCTTCTGGAGGGCAGGTATAGTGGCAGACCTGCCACCATCTGGTCCCTTGGCATCCTGCTCTTCAGCATGGTCTGTGGAGACTTGCCCTTTCACAAACGATCAGAGATCATTGCTGGTCAGCTAAAATTCAAAAAAGGACTTTCTGAAGGTCATTATTATCATTTTTATTATTAGTAGTAGTTGTTGTAGTAGTAGTAGTAGTAGTAGTAGTAGTAGTAGTAGTAGTAGTAGTAGTAGAAGTAGGAGTGCAATTTAGTAGTGCAATTGAGTATATCTCATTATGTCCCAGAGTCACAATACATCTAAAAATCTAAGAATCTATTAAATGTTAGGTCCCTGGTGATTGTAACACTGATGACTATGATGAAGTGTAGGCAAAGAATACGGTTTGTTTTGTCTTTTTTGAACTTAGAATGTAAGCATCTAATTGGGTGGTGCCTACACCCAGACCCAGAGAGTAGACCACTCCTACAGCAGGTCCTTCTCCATGAGTGGATAACAGGATGGAAAACACCTTTACAATAGGTCCAGCTAGGAATGCCAGGAAACAACAAGAACAGGATGAAGTTTGTTCCAACAAACAAGCTTTCAGTATATTCCCTGGACTCCATTATATTATACAGGACTGAATGAATAATACAATAAAGTTGAAAGAAAAAAAATCAGTGTAAGAGTTCAGGTGCATTTGTGTATAGTCTAGACAAGACTATGATTCCTTTGTATCCCATAACATGTTTTTATTTAAGCAACCCAACAACCTGTACCATTAACACGACAACTTGGTCTCTGTGTAATGTCATTGATCAAGTTTGTGCTTAAACCTTTTATGGTACAAAGATATCCAACATCAACAGAAAATGCATGGAAAGACATCCAATCCAACAGTCAAGGTCTATACCAGTTACCATCCCTTTAAAACACATAGTATGAGGGGGGGGGGGAAACTCATAAATAAACAGTTAATGAGACTAAACCTTGTCCTTGTCTATCTGTCCTGCAGTCTCAAATGTAAGCGTTCAAAAGTTGTCTTTATACAATTACTGAGAGAACAAAAATCTACTGTTAGAAGGATGTAGTCAACAGGATATGTCAGCTACCACTCCCAATGTTCAATGTTGAAATCTGTTCAGCTGACTCATTAATCGTGTCCCCTCTTAAAGAGGCCTCATCCTTGACTGTGTCACTTGTGTCCGTCTTGGCTCTTGGAGCACAAGTTCACACACGGACAGCCTGTGCAGGTAGACGTGCTACGATGAGGACAAAGCCACTGGGGATTGTTCTGGTCATCCTTCATGTCACATTTTGTTCCAGCCAATCAGGTATCTGTATCATGCAATATTGTGGTCTGTACTGTGCACCTAATGTATTACAGAAACATGTTCAATTTAAGTCACCAATGTTAACAATATTCTTACCATTACTGTTATTATTTTGAGGTAAACAATGTATTGCAATTCATCACTGTCAGTACTATCACTGCTGTTATATACTATTACTGCAAACAATGTTAGAACACAGACTTGATCATTTGATGGTTATTAGAGTCTGCCATAATCAAGTCGGTGTTGGGTGGTTAATCATCCCTGTGGTGAGAAACTGTTGAGAACCCTTGGGTAGTAATCATTGAATATCTCCAAACTGCTTTTCTCTAACCTTTCTTTTTCAATATCCTGTCTCGTTTCTTGACCAACAGAGAGAAATTTTTTGATGTATGACAAGAATGTCAACAAATGCCTAAGTGGCTACCAGCCTCTGAGGCTGTTCTACTGTGATTCCAACCAACTGAGCCAGCAGTTCCGCTGGACATCCAACGACCGCATCTTTAATGTTCAGCTGAAGAAATGCCTGGGAGCTGGGAGTACAGCAGATGGTTCTGGCCTACAGTGGTACATCTGTGATGATACAACTCAACTTCAAAAGTGGGAGTGCAAGAATGACACGCTGTTAAATCTGAAGGGGACAAATCTTTTCTTATCCCAAGATGAAAACAGCATCCTGAAACTCACCCAAGACATTGGAGCTGCTAGTCAGTGGCTAACACATGGCACTTCAGAGGGGCTTTGCTCACAGCCATACCAAGGTATGTGGCTTACAGTTTTTCGATTATGTCGAGGACTAAATTGAATGAAAGTGGAAACAATATTATCAGAGAGTTCCTAAAAATCTGTCATGTTCGAACAAGCGTTAAAATGATTTCAGGGTCAGGACACATCCAATTACTTTTCAAAACTTTCAACTCGTACCCTTGACTTCATTGTAGTTTGTGCATGTTTTCAGTATGCTTTTACTATTTTATACTCAGTATTTTACATTTACAAACAATATTGCAGTTGAGATGAAGGTTGAAATGAAACAGAAAATGTGGCTAAAGCTAGACAATATCAGTTGAAAAAAGAAAACAAAGATCACTATGTTATGTGTTATGCCGTTGAAATTTAATTATATACTCAACCTTTCATTATTTTGAACAGAACTGTACACAATCGGGGGCAATGCCTTTGGCCGTCCATGCCATTTTCCTTTCAAGTACAAGGGCAAATGGTACTCAGACTGTTCACTCTTGGACAAAGAAGAGCCGTGGTGTTCACCGGACAGAGACTACCAGGAATTGTGGGGCTACTGCCCCACTAAATGTACTTTACCTTTCAATGCCACAAGATATACTTTTCAATGCCACAAGATATAATCCTGCCAATTAATGATAACAAAACAACAAAATAGACCATGTGTCTAACCAAAATCATGGTTTCCCTTATCTCTCAAGATTTGCTATATCCTCAGGTTTACTTATTTATTATAATACTTTTGTGTGTTTTTTAAACACTCAGCAACTAAAGATAAGCTCTGGAAGAAGAATCCACTGACAGGCGTCTTTTACCAGTTAAATGTCCACTCTGCCCTGACTTGGCACCAAGCTAGGAGGAGCTGCCAGCAGCAGGATTCAGACCTGCTGAGTATCACTGAGCCCCAGGAGCAAAGCTACCTATCAGGTGACCCACCAGGGACACAGCAAATTATATCTGTGTGTTGTTGTTTAGTGTGCCTCATTTTCAGTTGGCATAGAAAGGCCTGCATCTTGTGTTTTGTAAGATACATCAGTATGTCATGCTAATTCTGAAGTTCTTTTGAAAACAAAGGGATCACAAGTGGAATTGAAACGACTTTTTGGATTGGGCTAAACCAACTAGACAGTGAGAGTGGATGGCAGTGGGCAGATGGACATCCACTTCGTTACTTGAGATGGGGATCAGGTTTGTGTTTTTGTGTAAAATGTAATCAAAACGCGTCTGTAAAGAAGAAATGGAATATATTACATAACATTTATAATTATTAGAAAGTATCTTATTATTATATAATATATGTATACGTTAATCTTCTATTTCAGGCCAGCCAAGCCCAGCCCCGGGATGGTCCTGTGGTTCCTTAAACACTATGCAGTCTAATCACTGGGAAAACAAGTTGTGCTCAAAAAAGCACGCATATATCTGCCAGAAAAGAGCCACAGATCCTGCTAGTGCTACTCCAGGTAGACGGGGCCATATTTATTATATTTCACTGAATGGAAATGATCATTCAATTTCCCATCGCCTGACAACACTCTCTCTGTCTCTCAGGTCCACCAGCTTCTTGCAGTGCTCCATGGGTGCCATACGCAGATCACTGCTATATTTTGAATCGTAAAAAGAAAACCTGGAAGGATGCCAGTATTGAGTGTATGAGGACTGAAGGACACTTAGTGAGCGTTCATGACGTAGAGGAGCAAAGCTTTGTCCTCTCACAGCTGGGATACAGTGAGTCAAATCACACTTTTTTATTTTAACTGAGGGTACATAGTACTGTATATAAATAGCATATATACATTCATATATACATATTAACATTCATTGCTCCCACCAAACAAAACATAGTAAAACTATACTGGTCCAAAAGAGATGCAATAAATAAGCTGAAACGGCAAAGACAAAAAACAAACAAATAAGATAAACCAGAAAAAAAAGCATTTAATCAAAGTTCTGATGAATACATTCTTGTGTTTTCTGACTCCTGTTCCTTGCCTCTGCAGTGGAGACTGATAAGCTGTGGATCGGTCTGAATGACCAAAAGACACAACTACTGTTTGAGTGGAGCGATCAGTCTCCTGTCACCTTCGCCACGTGGGACGCCCAGGAGCCATCTCACCACCGCGCGGAAGAGGAGGACTGTGTCCTGATGGGGGGGAAAGTAAGAGACAGTTGCTGACATTCATTTTGACCATCAGTCAACTGAACTATTTCTATAAGGATATTTTACAATTTTTTTTGTTTATTTGTTTACATACCTTAATAATTGTCAGATGTGTAACGCAGGGTTACGGTAACAGATTCATCTTCATGTGGTCCATTTAATGTAATGTCTTGTAAGGAGAGTTAAAGTGTATGTAAACGTTTCTGTCTCCATGCTGTCAGGATGGAAAGTGGTCCGATTCAAACTGTGAAGAAAAGAATGGGTTCCTCTGTAAAAGGGCTGGGGACTCCAACCCTGACCCTGGATCTGAGACTGAAAACACTGGCTGCAAAGCTGTGAGTTTGTTTATCTTTTAAAGAAACTGATCAATGCCTGTCAATCCAATTACCATCCATCCAATCATTCACCCTTCCTCCTCTCTTTCCTCCCAGGCATGGACCAGGTATGGCTACAACTGCTACTTAGTTGGATCAACAACAAAGACATTTGATGAGGCAAAAAAGAGTTGCCAAGAAAGTGGCGCCCACTTGATTGATATACCAAGCAGGTAATCCATAGAACAAACTAAATGCTTACTGTCAACATTGCAAAGGTTTTATGAAAGGTAATATTGACCTCTAAAATGTATGTTTTAAACACACTAAATGACTCTGTATAACAGCAATATTGTCTTTGTATAGACACATTAAAACATAAATCCCTGTGTTGAGAATTAAATATGTCCCCCTATAGGGTGGAGAATGCCTTCCTCATCAGTCTGGTGGGAGCCAGACCAGAGAAACACTTCTGGATTGGGCTGTCTAACCAAAGAGACCGTTACACATTTGAATGGACCAACACGCCGAAGGTCCCCTTCACTCACTGGAATGCTCGTATGCCAGGTGTGTGTCTTTCTGATGACAGGTGTGCGTGAAAGAGATGTCAATTCAAATCCTAAGAAATATTTCAACCTTTGTGTGTGTGTGTGTGTGTGTGTGTCAAAAACAGGGCAAAAACAGGGTTGTGTAGCCATGACAACTGGGACTTTGGCAGGACTGTGGGATGTGCTGAGCTGCTCCAACCAGGAGAAATACATCTGCAGACAGCAGGCTGAGGGAGTGGTGACTACCCCAGCCCCACCTACCTCACCCCCTCCCAGCTGTGCAGAAGGCTGGAATCCCCTGGGAGCTCGACCCTTCTGTTACAAGGTTCATCACTGCTATGGGCATTATATGTCAACTACCAACATTCAGTTCACATAAAGCAACTTCATCTTGTTTTAATGTAATGACCCTTTCTAAGTTTTCTGACAGGGAATAAACCGACACTTCTGTTAAGGTTCATCACAGTTTCATCACTGTCATTTCTTAAAATTCAGTAAAAACTTTGTGTAACAAACCTACTATTTTTTTTTTTTTTAAAAGCTCTTTGTCATGGCCTCCGAAGAAGAGAAGACCTGGTTTGAAGCTTTAGATTTCTGTAGATCCATTGGTGGGGATCTGATGAGCATTCATAGTCATCTGGATGACCCCAAATCTGAAAGTCGGTAAGAACTATAACAGTCGTGTTATTGTGTATATTTGCAATAAGACCTATTGATATATTTCAATGTCTTGTGATGTTCTGAACTACTTATTTCCCTTCCTGGAACGTGTTGTCTCTATCTCTACTTACATGGCAGCTTTCATTCTGCATGGATTGGTTACAGTAATCAGGATCCTAATGTTGGCTACACATGGTCTGATGGCTCATCGGTGAGTTTTTAAAAATGAGTGTGTGTGTGTGTAAGTATATGTGTGTGTGTGTGTGTGGGGGCGGTTCTGGCCTGGTATATGTACTTTACATTTGTTCAATTAGTGAAAGTACATACAGTATATTACTAAATTCACAAAAGGACCCTAGAGTAGCATATGTAAAATTGATAGACTTTTTAACTCTGTAGACGTATAGACTGGCCCCAGCTGTATTGCGTATCTTTGTTGTGACATTTAAAGAGTTACAGATCAACAGTTCTGTCATAAACAACATGAGATGAACAACTCCAATTCCAAGATTGTGGACAGGACTTTTAAAGCACCATTATGGAGTTTTAATCTAAAGCTAGTGAGCTAACTGCCTAAAAACATGCAAAAAACTGCCCAGTTGGCTCTGATAAAAGCTTGCTAACATGCTAACTGTCGTCTTTTGATAATATAGTTAGCAATGTTGTTCTCTGAAGACATACATAGAGCATAGCCATAGTGCATAGCCATAGGAGTGTTTGTCTGTCCTTCACATGACCATATACCATCAAAAATAAATTTGAAGATGATACCAGAGGTAGTTGCCTTTAAAAACACACTTCAAAAAGTGGCAAATTGGTGCATAGTGTTGCTTTAAATGATCATAAGAAAATACAAAGACATAGACAAAGAAAGATAGTTACCATAGCAATACCCAAAAGACAGAACTTCCCCTGGAGATGATAGGCAGTGGCTATTGCATGGTGCCAGTCATTCAGACCAGGCACAGACCAATCTTTCAACCGCCAACAATGGTCTTTACTAGCTGTCCTTGGTAGCAACCACAATAACATTTCCCAACAATTTGCCTTTTAATGATATCTTAACATTTTTGTTTTGTTTCAGGGTTCTTCACATTCCAACTAATTACACACCACTGGACAATGCAATAATAATCTCTTACTGATATTGTTTATGCAAATGCATTATTTTGCTTGTTGGTTGGTTGTTATTATGTATCATCTGTCAGTTTAGATTTCTTGTTTTTAGTTATCCCAGTTAAGAATAATGATTTACTCTTACAGTCCTCCTACACAAAGTGGATGAGTGGAGAACCAAATAATAGAAACAATATGGAGAACTGTGCTGGAATTTTTGTACCATCCATGTGGAATGATTTTGCCTGTGAAAAGAAAATGGATTTCTTTTGTGAGATACGTAAAGGTATGCCAAGGGTTCCTAACACTGTTCTTAAGATGCTTATTTGAAGTATAAATATTCCTCAAAAATTGGAGCTTGTTTTAATTCCATCAAAGTCATGATTACTTTCGTTTTCTATATTGGTGAATATTTGTGCATTCTACCAAGAAACATTCTGTATAAAACAAAAGTCTACAAAGATGAGTTGTGTGCAAGTAAAAGTATTGTTACTTCATCATAATAGTTACTCAAGTAGAAGTAAATGTACCCTTCAAAATAATGACTTGAGTAGGAGCAACTTCATATGAAGATATTGTTCACACCCATAAGGCATATGTACTATAAAAAAACTAAAAAACAAAATGAATTGTAGGCTGGAGGGCTACTGCTGCTACTGGCCATGTATGTGCCATCAGTGAAGTTGTAAGGCCTATACCTTACAGGCTATACAAATAGTCTCCTCTTTATTCAGTTCAAATTGCAAATAACATATTTTGCTAATCCTTAGATTTTCCTAAGATCGTGATCTTGATGCTGTTTGATGGTGTATTGTCAGTTTGTCACTTTTGAATATTTGGTTTATGCTATGTTATGTATTTTAACTTTTTACCAAGATGATAAATGGGAGGACTTGTTGCTGTGTATGGCTGGGACATAGTTGAAATGATGTACACCTGATAGGCTTCTTCAAAAGAATAATGTCCATTACATTTTGCACTAACAAAATGGAGCCCTTTCTTTGTTGAGTTAAGGATTAGGCCTACTACAAGTCACCCTATACTTCTAGGGTGCTAAAGCGACATCTGAGGCAGGAGAGATATGTGTAGGCTAGCCTTTCAACGGATGGTAGGCCGATGTGTTAATCAGTCTTAGAATAAACCACGCAGTCACAAACTTAAATGCTGGCTAGCGTTATGTTTTTTGGTAACATTACATTTATCCAAGAAGATCTATCTTTCTTCCATTAGCTTGTTAGGTTGCCAAACTGAGCCCAAGTGATCTACAAATCATTCTTTGTATTTTTCACAGGAGTAACCCCCGGGGTACCCAACGCTACCATTCCACGTGAGTATCCAACTGCGGCGGCTTTCTTTCTGCTTGTGCTTAAATGTTGTCTATAATATATAATTATGAATTATATAATGTTGTAATATTTAACTCTAAAAGGAATTTGTTTATTTTTTCATTTATATTTATGACTTTAGAATATAATGTCACAGAAGATGGCTGGATAGAATACAGTGGTCATCAGTATTATATCAGTGACAGAGCAATGCAAATGGAGGATGCTAGAACATTTTGCAAAAAGGGACATGGGGACCTTGTTGTAATCAACAGTGAAGCAGAAAGGTTATTTCTGTATAAACAGGTAATTCATTTTTAATTATAGGGAATGTTGTTATATGCCAATTGTAACTTCGATATATAAAGAGTTAAATTGTGTATTGTATTGCCAAGAAAGCTCCACTGCTTTCTAGACTCATTTTCGTAACGGAAGAGTGGGGTTCGTAAAGGATATCCCCATCCCTGTGTTTGGCCCTAGAAGATGTAGTCTTTCACATACAGCCGCGGAAAAAATTAAGAGACCACTTCAAAATTATCAGTTTCTCTGGTTTTACTATTTATTGGTATGTGTTAAAGTAAAATGTACATTTTTGTTTTATTCTATAACCTACTGGCAACATTCCTACCAAATTTCAAATAAAAATATTGTCATTTACATCATTTATTTGCAGAAAAATGACAATTGGTCAAAATAGCAAAAAAGATTCAGTGTCTTCAGATCTCGAATAATGCAAAGAAAACAAGCTCATATTCATTTTTAAACTACACAATACTAATGCTTACACTTAGGAAGAGTTCAGAAATCAATATTTGGTGGAAAAACCTTGATTTAAAATCACAACTTTCATGTGTCTTGGCATGCTCTCCACCAGTCTTTCACATTGCCGTTGGGTGACTTTATGCTACTCCTGGCGCAAGAATTCAAGCAGCTCGGCTTCTTTTCATGGCTTGTGACCATCCATCTTCCTTTTGATCACATTTCAGAGGTTTTTGATGGGATTCAGGTCTCGAAATTGGGCTGGCCATGACAGGGTCCTGATCTGGTGGTACTCCATCCACACCTTTACTGGCCTGGCTGTGTGGCATGGAGCATTGCCCTGCTGGAAAAAACATTTCTCAGAGTTGGGGAACATTGTCAGAGCTAAAGGAAGCAAGTTTTTCTTCCGGGACAACGTTGTACTTTGCCTGGCTGAGGTTTGTAAAAGACCATAAGGATTGAAAAAAGAGGACTGGAGGGTCTTCTAGTTCGTCTTCTCTGATGAGTCCAATTTTCAGCTTTGCCCAACACATGGTCGTCTGATGGTTAGACGGAGACCTGGAGAGGCCTACAAGCCAGAGAGTCTTGCACCTACTGTGAAATCGGACTCATCAGAGAAGACGAACTTAGAAGAACCTCCAGTCCGCTTTTTCAATCCTTATGGTCTTTTACAAACCTCAGCCAGGCAAAGTACAACGTTGTCCCGGAAGAAAAACTTGCTTCCTTTTGCTCTGACAATGTTCCCCAACTCTGAGAAATGTTTTTTCCAGCAGGGCAATGCTCCATGCCACACAGCCAGGCCAGTAAAGGTGTGGATGGAGTACCACCAGATCAGGACCCTGTCATGGCCAGCCCAATTTCGAGACCTGAATCCCATAAAAAAACCTCTGAAATGTGATCAAGAGGAAGATGGATGGTCACAAGCCATGAAAAGAAGCCGAGCTGCTTGAATTCTTGCGCCAGGAGTAGCATAAAGTCACCCAACGGCAATGTGAAAGACTGGTGGAGAGCATGCCAAGACACATGAAAGTTGTGATTTTAAATCAAGGTTATTCCACCAAATATTGATTTCTGAACTCTTCCTAAGTGTAAGCATTAGTATTGTGTAGTTTAAAAATGAATATGAGCTTGTTTTCTTTGCATTATTCGAGATCTGAAGACACTGCATCAATTTTGCTATTTTGACCAATTGTCATTTTTCTGCAAATAAATGATCTAAATGACAATATTTTTATTTGAAATTTGGTAGGAATGTTGCCAGTAGGTTATAGAATAAAACTAAAATGTACATTTTACTTTAACACATACCAATAAATAGTAAAACCAGAGAAACTGATAATTTTGAAGTGGTCTCTTAATTTTTTCCGCGGCTGTATATATAGTGTGATATTTGGTTGAACTACTTGACTAGGTCACAGTTAATGTGAGGGTAAAGATGGTCCTTTCAACTTAAAAATCAACGTCCTTTAGTTCTTTTTTGTATTTGTTGTGATGCCAAGTTAAAAGTCTCTTCATGAAAAACACTGTTGTAAAAAAAAAAACTATTTTCCATGTTCATCAATGCATATTACTAATGACTAAATGAATTCCTATTATATTAATGTCTGCTAGATACAAAAGGAATATGATGACTTTTACATTGGATTAAGGATAGATCTGGATAAAAACACAGAGTAAGTCTGAGTGTTTGATCATTCATTCCTATTTCAATGAGATGTGTAGTTCTGTGACCTCTGACCTTAGTCTGTTCAAGTTAAGACACTGAGAAAACTAATTATATTGCCAGTAAGATAGGATACCTTATATTTCAGGTGTAATAACCTTTTTCACTGGTCATTGTTGGTACATCTTAGTGCATCTTACTAACCCATTAGTGCCTCTTATCTTAGTTAGTACATCTCACTTAGCCGTTAGTACATCTCATTTAGTACATCTCACTAACTTGTTAGTATATCTTATCTTAGTTAGTGCATCTTACTAACCCGTTAGTACATATTATCTAAGTTAGTGCATCTTACTGACCCATTAGTATATCTTATCCTTGTTAGTACATCTCACTTAGCCGTTAGTACATCTTAGTTAGTACATCTTAGTTCGTACATCTCACTAACTTGTTAGTATATCTTATCTAAGTAAGTGCATCTTACTAACCCATTAGTATATCTTATCTTAGTTAGTACATATCACTAACCCGTTAGTACACCTTAGTTAGTACATCTCACTCATTAGGAGGTACTGAACCCTGCAAGCTTCATCAGTTCAGTGCATTCACCAATCCTTTCATAATTGTAAAAATAAAATGTAAATGTGATTTCTTCAAAACATAGGTATATATAAACGCCCTGACATTGCTAGTGTGAACCAGGCTATACTGTGCGTCTTGGCCCCTGCCGAACCCCTGAGGCTCGATCGAACCCATATATTAAGAACCACTGCATTAGAACATCTTAGTTAGTACAGAGGTTTAGAGCATGTGCTAATTTGCTGTTTATGCTGCGCTCTCAGCGTATTTTCAAACTTGGCACCTATGTTAGCTGGTTAGACACAACAGTAACGCCAGACAAAAGAGGCCAAAGCCGATCTGTGTCAGGAGCGGCACAGAGGTGGAGGTGGAGTTTTTTTGTCATCAAGCAGGCTTTGTCTGCCTTCCACACATGGAAATGTAATATGTTTTATGATGGTGCTGTGCATACATGCATAGACATCTGGCTTCAGATAAATAAAACACTCCCACCTTAACACCTTTAAATAATCCAGGCACACACTTAAGATATTATGTGGTTGAGCACATGGTAGCCAAATCAGATTTTAACATCAGCCGGAAAATGCTTACTGACTTGGCACTGCATGCAGCTTTCCTTTGGGTCAAAGAGTCGTTTTTGAAATAAAAACAAAACCTACACATACCCAATTAGACTAATATTACCATCCTGTTCCTGCTATTTCCTAGGTGGATGGATGGGACTTCAGTGGCTTTTGAAAGTTGGGACGAAGACCAACCACTCTTTGTGGTCAATGATGAGACCTGTGTGAAAATGAGTACTTCTTTCGGTAAGTACATTTGGTTACATCATGCCTTTTATACAGTTGGTATATATAAAAAATATGCCGGTCAGATGCTTGCAGTTTTTCAGTTTGCTTACATCATTGTGTTTGGTGTTTCTTTCCCAGGTCTCTGGTTTGTCACAAACTGTGGGAGACGTAATGGATTCATTTGTGAGCGTCATGAAGCTCCTGCTGTAAATGCTACTCTGGCTCCTACTGAGGCCCCTAAGGGAGGCTGTGCCCCTGACTGGACTAAGTACAAACAACACGTGAGCACAGCCTGTTATGAAATATGTCTAATTATTAGGCATAAAATGGTTAAAATGTAGTGAAAGAGTTATTTACAGTAACATTATTGCAATTAGTGTTTTATGAACATTTAGATGAAAAAATCCAGTCAGTATGGGAATTATGATTCACTGAATGGGAGGTTTGTTTAATGTTAAACATACTCACAGTGGCATCTGTTAATTGTAGGTACTGTAAAGAAATGATAGGCAAGGTTGTGTTTTATTAAATACTTTCATCATTCAGTGTAAGATGAAAAGTATTTCTTCAAAACCATGGAATAATACATACACTGTCCTAGTGCTACAAGGCTCAGTTTGAGAAGAAAAACTGGACGGATTCAATGTCATTCTGCAAAGCAGTGGGTGGAAATCTGGTATCAGTTTTAAGCAAAGATGAACAAGGTTTGTGCCACCTTTTTGTAAGATTATACAGGTATCTTAAATATTATACATATGGTAATTCTAAAATATGCACCAAATATATAATTTCATCAGTAATATAGCACTAAATGAAATAGTTTTAACGTTTAACAATTTTTTGTTAGCATTTCTGACAACAATGACCGCAGATGCCCAACAACATTTGTGGATTGGCTTGCACAGCCTCACAGGTTGGAGCCCTGTGTGGAGTGAGGGAAAAATGGTCACATTCAGAAACTTCCTACAGAATACTTTTTGGGTGAGATGTAACAAAAAAAAAAATGTAATGTCATGATCTCAGCTCTAAGCAGTAGAGTAACATTAATGTATTATTACAACAAAACAAACGTAACTCAATCCTAAAGATGAGCAGGGTCGTCAGCCAAGTCAATCAGTGTGAGGTGCATGCATAGGTGAGAAGGATAGTGTAGTCAGGTGCGTGCTTGCATGTGAAAATAAACCAAATCAGTGGAGGACTGGAAGCTCCCTCGGTTCAGGAGATGGCGGATACTATAGGGCCGTGGAGACACCGGGCCCAGGAGTAGGCACTCTTCACAAACGGCCTGCTGCAGCCACGCCTACAACACAGATGGAAAAAGACAGGCAGTAATAGGAATAGCCAGCAGGCCATGACAGAACTTAAATATGTAAAAAAATTTAATTACCATAAATAACTGAACACAGTACCAAATTGTAGTAAAAGCAGCAATACGTGTTCCAAAACTACCTAAAAGGCATACAAAAACCTTGCAAACACCACCAACAGGCCTGATGACACTGGTAGAAGCTTGCCAACACTCTAACTGGTGTCTTTTGGTAGAATAGCTGGCAATGTCATGCATGTGAAAGCTTTTCTTCCATTTTTGCAGGGTGTCCGTTACAGAGGACCACATTGGGCATTTCGTCGATGGCTAGTCAGGAATGCACAGGTGTTTATCTGTCCTTCACATGACCATATGCTATCAAAATGAATTTGAGGATGGTACCAATACTAGTTGCCTATAAAACCAAAAAGTGTCAAATTGTTGCATAGTGTTACTTTAAACAGTGTGGCTAAATAGTATTTTAACAAGGTTCTTTTCTATCTGTGAGCAGGGTTTCTGAGCCAAAATATCAAGGAAACACTATACATTACTTTGACTAATAGCTTCTTCCTGGACAGGGAGATAAATGTTTTGCAATGATTACCAACTCCAGAACTGATGTTGGAAAGTGGAAGACCTATGGATGCTCTCAAAATATGGGATTTATCTGCAAACGACCCACTGGTGAGTAATAATTATGTCACAATCCTGCTAGTTTGAGTGCAACAGGGAGTGGTGCTACCTAGCACTCCCAAGTGCTCTTACAGCAGTCGGTCTACAGCAGACCACATTTGTGTGTGTGTGTGTGTGTGTGTGTGTGTATGCACACTTCTCATGAATGGTCTGTTTCGTTATTCTTTCTATTTATGTAGATTCCATTTCAACAGTTGCTGAAACTATTGTATTGATAATGGCAAATTGCGTTATATTATATAAAGGTTTGAATAGTTGTTTATTATAATAATAGTACGTTTCATTTGTGGGCACTTGACATTGTACTTTACATGGTCCATAACGCGTTGATAAACACATTCAAGAATATTGCAGTATGAATGTAAATATAATACAGTAAATATGTACTGGTATGTCATTATAAATAAATCACTCACAAATATGTATAAGTACATTTATTTAAAGTTAAATACATGAGACCAAATCGATTGTATGTAATTAAAATGAATGAAAATACATGACATAGACAGAGGAAACAAAGGGGAGTATAAGTCAGTATAAGTCAACTTAACTTTGAAAAGCAATTCTTCCAAAATGTGTATCGAGGCAACGTTTCACTGACAATTCAATTCAATTAAATTAAATTTTGTTTATGTAGCTACAAAACATGAAAATGGTCTCAGGGCGCTTTACAGAGCCCAGGGCCTAAATGACGAACCACAATTTCATTATATAGGGACCAGCACCACAAAACAGCATTCACCCTTTGTCTTTAAGACAAGGACTGAACTAATGTCTTCATCTTAACTTTATTTGTAAGGATCAGTTGGGAGTTATCAGAATCAGAATTCAGAATTCTTTTTAATGGCCAAGTATATTTACACATACAGGAAATAAACTTGGTGTGGTTGGTGCATAGGACATAAAACATATAAACATACTAACAAAATAGCAAAAAAAAATAATAAAAGATAAATGTTTTACAAGATAGAAATAATAAATAATAAATAATGAGGGCATGTGCAGGGCTAAGATGCAGTGTATTGGAATTAGCAAACTGCAGTATGTAAATAATTAATGCTGTAGTGCATTTGTGTGAATGTGTATATATGAACCCGTTTCTAACTGTAGAGCTCCATGAGGATTTTGGCCATTGTGCTGTTTGTCTGGGGACAAATAACACGAGTTTAGCTGTTACATATATTTAGTTTTTAACCGTCCCTCATTGTGAAACCAGTTCATTCTGGAGAGGTTTGGGCATAATAACATGACCCATGCAGTCATCCTGCCATTCATCTTATCTTTATATATTGACGATTCCCTGATTGTTATTTTATGTAATTGTTTCTATAGATAATCAAATCATCCCTCAGACAACAGTGCTCCCCCGGTCATACGTGGAGTTTGGGAATGACTCCCTAAAGGTGGAGCCAAGCAATGGGACGTGGTGGGAGGCCAAGAGGAGGTGTGAGGCAGACGGTGCCCAGCTGGCCAGCATTCGTGATGGCATCACCCAGGCCTACATAGAGCTGCAGATCCACAAACTCAAGCAACCTGTGTGGATTGGACTCAATAAAAATGAGGTCATATTCCATTTCTGTGACAACCTGTGCCTTGTAGAATTAATCATTCTGAATTAAACATTGCTGAATGATTAATCATTCTAGAATTAATCATTGCTGAATCTGTTTTACATGTTTGTTTGTTTCTCTTTTTATTTCACAATGTGATTCTTAACCACCCACAGACCGATGGTTACTTTAGATGGATTGATCACTGGCACCTGAACAGGGAGAACTGGAAATATTCCGAACCCAAAAGCCAATTTCCTTGTGTGTATGTGGATCTGACAGGAGGCTGGCAAACTGCTCCATGCAATCTCTCCCTTCCCAGTGTCTGCAAGCGCTCAACGGGTATGGAAGATCCTTTTTTCACCACATTTGACTATGCTGTTCTATTCTAAGTTCTAAAGATAATTTAGCCCTAAACATTAGCCCGTAAGTTCAACTTCAAGTCTCATCAACATTTATCTTACAAATCAGGATAAATGAATGGCTATTTTTCACACCTCACAACTGTATCTATTCCAAACTTTAAATGGAATTTTACTGAAAGAAACTACATATTCCTTCTACTATATAACACACGAGTCAAAATAGCAGTTGTGTGCAGTTCCACTTGTGATGGATCCCGAGTCGACACTGCTCCTCAGTTTTTCCCTGAAACTCTCCCTCTCCATTCACAGACATTGCTCCAACGCCTCACCCTCAGTATCCTGGTCTGTGTCCAGAGTCATGGTTGCCTTTTAAGGGCCATTGCTACTTGCTGTCATCTACAGAAAAACGCTGGCCAGACGCTTCTACAGCCTGTACTATATTGGGTACGGGGTACTGTTTTGCATGGCATCTTACTTTTCGTTTGGCCCACTTTACTTATACTGAACATAAATGTAAGTGTAAGGTCTCAAGTTTGGGTCCCAGGTTTCATGACATGGGAAATAAAAGATCCAGCAATTTCTCCACGCTCACAGAAATCTGTGCAGCAATATATGCAGCCATAGCCATGCAGAATCCATAGTTTACTACAACCCACTGAATGATTTACCTCATAAGCTGTAAAATCTTTGAAAAAATCGATGTTGCATTTATATCTTTGTTCAGTTTAAATACCCAACTGAAAGGACTTTCAGCTTTGAGATTGATTTGATTTCTGATTTTACATTTAAATTATTAAGGAGCGTCTTTGCTCAGCATTGAAAGTTCTGAAGAGGCCACGTTTATAAACAGTATGCTGGAGATGGTGCAGGACACCTATGAAGCAGTCTGGATGGGCCTTTACAAAAACCTCAAAGGTAATAGTAAACAGAATTGAAATGGGCAGTGTTCTACAATGTGTCAATAGAAACCAGATATACACCCTCATAAATAATGAAATACTTTTGAACTTAGGTCAGTGGCACTGGCTGGACAGGAGTGTAGTGGACTATACCAACTGGGCTGAAGGTCAACCAAATGAAGACAGAAGCTTCTTGTATGCTGTGATCTCTACATCAGACTTTAAATGGCGGAAACCTGGGAGGTCCTCGTACAATTCATATATCTGCAAAAAGCCCAAAGGTATGACTTCGACCCACTCATGTCCACAGAGGCTTGCTTTAATGAAATACTCAGAACTATAAGAGGGCAGCCAAAGTGTTACCCAAGACAGAAAGCACCAGGCTGGAATGTATGATTTTTTGTAATTCATTAAATAATACTGTTATTTGTAACATTACCTTACCACTATGCAACATTTGGCTACTTGAGACCAGAGAAATTGCAGATGGTAGAACTAGTTGTTCCAAGTATAGACCGGTTTCAGTGTGAGATAGAAATCCAAGTGTGTTAATTACCACTAATAATGACAAGAGCTTAAATTAAGAGATTAAAATGCTTACTAATTGTTAAATGGTTAACAATTGAACCAACTAACCCTTAATACATCAAATGCAAATTCACTTTAAAACAAACCCAAATGTGAGGGATTAGAGTAATGTGAGGGAGGAGATAGAGAGAGAGAGAGAGAAAGCAGCCTGCCCCTGATGGGTTGGCAGAGAGGAGAGGAGTTGGATGATCAGACCGCTGCCCACATCGCAAAGATCATTTCGAGACTAAACATGAATATGTATGTAAACATGAACATTCGTATACATTTCCACATCTACAGGGATTAAAGCATTCCGGCACCGTGCCGGATTTCCGGCGTGTGGCGTTTGGCTGCGGAAAAAAAGTCTAATATAATTATATATATATATATTTTTTTTTAACACACGTCTCGATATCATCACCATTACTTTCGAGTTTATGAGTTCGTCTGCCAATGATATGAAAGGAGCACAACTTTCAGGCGCTCAAAATAACATTATTAGCCA
Organism: Sprattus sprattus; assembly: GCF_963457725.1. Classification (NCBI taxonomy): domain Eukaryota; kingdom Metazoa; phylum Chordata; class Actinopteri; order Clupeiformes; family Clupeidae; genus Sprattus; species Sprattus sprattus. Next base: position 18,887,160 of record NC_137918.1, on the reverse strand, counting down.
ATCAGAAGTAGATTGGGGCGGGTCTTGTGAAAATGTGCTTTCAGCACCGGCTTTTCTATATGGCTCTGCCTTATGCTACGTAGAGACAAACGTAGAGATACTGTCACACCGAAGCAGAGTAAATTCAAGAATCCTTGGGATGATGCCCTCCTAGTTGATAAAGGATTGAAAAATACATGGCGCTGGGCATGGATAGAAGAGATGGGGAAGGACGGTAAGCCTTTTGGTAGCCGGTGTAAGAAGTTAAGAGAAGCAGGTGCTCTCTTGAGCTCAAGAAAGCTTCTGTATGCAACTAGCGGGGGAAAAGTGCTTCCAGTGCTTCCAGTGCTTCCACTTCATCACCCGCTCATAGAGCAGTTCGCGCTATCCAACACACAACGCTTTTACAACCACATCTGATGTACCAGCATCAATAACTGACCGTTAATGTGCCCTGAAATACGCTTGTGTACGTTCATCGCAGAACACAATCTGTCTTCCAGGCTCGCCCAACCCCTGTTGAATTTATGCCAAAAAATCGCTGAAGTCAAAATTGCTTTGAATAAACTGTCAATATCCAATCAGCATGCCAGCTATTTTAACACATGGCATAACACCAGAGTCCAAAAGACGTATTTCGGAAAAGCTAAAAAACGGCATGTTTTTCTTAAATGTCGACAAATTCACCAACAACAACATAGACAATGTCCTCGTTCGTTTTTTGGATGAAGATGACAATGCATTCAAAACGTAACACTTGCCAGGCAGGAACATGAATATAGCCAATGCCTCAGCACTTACTGCTAGAATAAAATATGTACATTTTAATTTACGATTATTTCTTTTGAACAAAGTAATTATGGAACTGTTGCAATATAAATCCACAGTATTATCTACACTGTTGCACTTCAACGGTTTAAAAAGTGGATCACTGTCCTTTTTCATAGATCCTCAATGAAATGGTTGCAAATCAAATCTTCTTCCACTGACTGAATTTCACATACCCTTATAACATGTCACCTTATGATTGTAGGTCATCTTGAAATCTTCCAAGGACAAAGCTTAGCAGCAAAACTTGATATCAAGAGAAATCGTAAATGCTACATGTGTTAGTACCATATTGTAGTGAGGTGGAGTACTATTGCTGACCTTCTTGGGATTGCAGTTTCAAAAGTCCCTCCATAATCTGCCATCATTCATTTCTAAATGTTTTTTTTTTTTTTTTGACCCTGTAAATGTGTGCACCACCGGACCACACACCCCCTCGCACTCAACCACATTCAAAAAAAGTTCAGGCACAGGATTTTTTTTTGCTTTAAACCCTGCATCTATCCTGAAGTTACATCTATCTTGTAGTTATCTCTGTGACATTGGGGGGAGTTTGAGGCAAACAACCAGGTGCTTTAGGAATGCAGGATATGGTAACCATGGGAATATGGTAATTAGTTCAACTGTGTCCAGACCATGCTGAGGCTGATAGCACTCAATCCATGAGGGTTGTTGCTGTGAATACAAACAGTGAAAGTCATTTGTTAGAGGATGCCTCTAATCCACTTCCTCTCCAGCCATCTTCACACGCAGGTTACAAATTGAATGGAACTATAACGAAACAATTTTTACACCAAAATTGAATTAAAATTGCTAAAATATCAACGTGCAAGCGCAATATGAACAGAATTCTGAAGATATACCGTATTTGGTGATCTTCTTGTATTTTTTCTTCTTTTATCGTGTTCTTTTTGTGCAGTTTTGGTGTTGTTACTCCTAGCTTCCTGGGCAGTCATGTGCATTACTGTTAAAAGCTTATGTACATACATTTATGTCAAGACAAGGCATACATGCTTTCCATATTTTCCTTTTCAGATCCTTTGCCTACAGTGTCTACACTTGGTAAGTTGACATTAACAATCTACAGTCGTTTAAGCAGCAAAATGGCTCTCACTGCTCATATGAACGTTACTAGATGTAGCGCATAGCAGTCTGTAATAAGATGGCAGCATAAAGGGAGAGAAGGAGCCAGAATTAAGTGAAATTACATCTTGATATTTTGTTCCAAGATAAGTTTGTTGTCTTGAGTGATTACATTTCTAGAAAATTTCTATTTCTACAAATAGACTAGAAAAGTTTGTTGTATATCTTATTTTGAGTGAGAAGTTAAGGAACTATAGTTTGTGGATGTGGCAGCTGTACACTGACAGGGAGAGAAGCAGTGCCTGAGAGTTACATTTTGCAGTGTTGCGACCCATATAGTGAATATGAGGAGTGTGACGATATAAGAGACATATTCTTGTGCTAAATAAGAGCATTTTGTGAAATTTGTATGCATACATAAGCAACAATATGAGCTTCGCTGAAGAACTGTACTTGCCATTTTTTGGGTAAAAATGTTTTTTTAAAACCATTGTTGTAAGGACATAGTGTTATTCAACTGCAATATATAAAAAAGTTAAAAAAAAAAAAAAGAAAAAAAAAGCATAGTGTATGTGTGTTTTACACCTTAAGGCGCTGGGTTGAGATACGTTTTCTTTTTACTCTGTGTAAGTTTGAAAGATATGCACTTCCTTCCTGTCCCTGAGGTCTTATGACTGCAAGATGAATTTAAGTGCAAACATAAATTTCTTGTCCTAATGAGGAACTTGAGAAACATAATAGCAAGACCACGGGGACCTCCCTTAGGCAGACATTAGGCACAATGTGACATACCTGGTAACATTAGCAGGAAAGGATGGCTAGGTGTTTGTTCTTCTACATTAGCTAAACATGCTACCATTAAAGCAAACCCCGATTTCTAACATTATCGTCACTTACCTTTTTCTGTCCTTTCTCTTTTTAGAAATCCCTGTTGTGGAGGTTCACCGTTTGTATACAGGGCTGGTTGTTGCCATTATGATTGCTTTCACTGTGATGGGATTTGTTGCTTTTTTCTACTACAAAGGCCATAAACCAGTTCTACCCAGAATGCCTGCCTTTGAGAATCCATTGTACTTCAAGTCCTCTAAGCAAGATATTCCCGATGACAAGAATTTAATAGACTGCATAGAGATAGATCCATGTGCATCATAAAGAAATCATGAATCAATGAATCAACGGAACCGTATGTATGTATGTATGTATGTATGCATGCATGTATGTATGTATGTATGTATGTATGTATGTATGTATGTATGTATGTATGTATGTATGTATGTATGTATGTATGTATGTATGTATGTATGTATGTATGTATGCATGCATGCATGCATGCATGCATGCATGCATGTATGTATGTATGTATGTATGTATGTATGCATGCATGTATGTATGCATGCATGTATGTATGTATGTATGTATGTATGTATGTAAAAGGTACATCAAGTGCAAGAAAAAATAATAGGTCAAACATTTTTGTGAAATTAAATGAAGGTTTCGTTTCTGATAACATTGCTTAAGAGGTTTTGCCATTCCATTTAATAGTAGTTGTTTATCACTGTAATGTATGTTATGTATTTTTGTTTCACCTCACATAGATTTTCCTTTCTGATTTTAGTGATATTTGTTTCTCATATCTTCATACATAATGTTTGTGAAATACATGATATTTGTGAAGATCAGATGTGTTGTCTGTGTCGCACACCCTTAATTGTCACCTGATCATTATTAGCTGACACATCCAGGGAGAAGTTGGAGAAGAGAGTCCATTCTGAAAGTATAACTATAAGTTTATGGCATACAGTATTGCATTATAAGCATTATATGAAGATTTGTTTGACAATAATCTTTTTATTTATAGTCTGTGGTGATTTAATATGGATGAGTGGTCGTGTATTGTATTACCCCAAATCAAATCCTAAATACGTTCATAGAAGGAGATAAATAATATAAAAGTACACATTTATAAAACATTTAGGGTCAACAGAAAACATGAATGTATGAGATTTTCCCTGCCCTTGCCTGTACAGTTTCTACATAGACATTATTAAGCAGCCTTGAGTAAGGATGAATTAAAAAAAGATATGGCGTAACTCCAGTCTGTGGTGAAGACATAAAAATGGTTGTGCAATACAGCAACGACTGGCCACCAAGGTTTCACAGGACCGTCTTTCAACGACCACCGTTCATTTCTCAAGAGCGTCAGCCAAAGTGCTGTCAACGCATGTTTTAATTTGAAAGTTGTTCAGTAGAACACAAGAATTAGCTTATGCATGAAAAAAGTTTATATTTGAGATTCTTTTGAAATCAGTATATATTATTTATGTTTTATTCATTTTAACTAATGCAATAATAAAATGGATGAAAAGTGAAGATAGTAATATCAACAGTTATCCTGGGGAGTGAAGATTTGTCAATGACACCCCTTGGAGGACAATGTAAGGAGATGTCACTTTTTGGATTTGGTCATCAAGTCTTGTCACTATCTTCTTTATCACTTCTCTCTACATTATATTATACAGGACTGAATGAATAATACAATAAAGTTGAAAGAAAAAAATCAGTGTAAGAGTTCAGGTGCATTTGTGTATAGTCTAGACAAGACTATGATTCCTTTGTACCCCATAACATGTTTTTATTTAAGCAACCCAACAACCTGTACCATTAACACATGACAACTTGGTCTCTGTGTGATGTCATTGATCAAAATTGTGCTTGAAATGATATCCAACATCAACAGAAAATGCAATCAGAATTTCAATCAGCGCAAAAGAGGGAGACTGTCAGATCCATATACAGTATCATGAACAAACTCCAAAGAATGAGCTGGGCGCATAAAGTTTTTAGTTCCTCAAAACATGTTTCATAACCAGGCACGGGACATTACTCTGAGATAAGACGTTGACCCTTGTCTGACCAGTAGGTGTCTGAAAGCAAAAACAGGATGTATCACATCAGCAAAGTGTCACAATCATTTATATCACAAGGGTTGGTTCCTTACTTCAGCACATTTAAGCATTCAGATTAAAAATAGAATAAAAATGTATTACATTTCCCTATCACAGGCAACACCTTGTCCTTGTCTGTCTGCAGTCTCTAATGTAAGCATTCAAAAGTTGTCTTTATACAATTACTGACAGAACAAAAATCTACTGTTAGAAGGATGTAGTCAACAGGATAAGTCCGCTACCACTCTGTTCAATGTTGAAATCTGTTCAGCTGACTCATTAATCGTGCCCCCTCTTAAAGAGGCCTCATCCTTGACTGTGTCACTTTCAGTCTTGGCTCTTGGAGCACAAGTTCACACACGGACAGCCTGTGCAGGTAGACGTGCTACGATGAGGACAAAGCCACTGGGGATTGTTCTGGTCATCCTTCATGTCACATTGTGTTCCAGCCAATCAGGTATCAGTATCATGCAATAACTGTAGTGTGCACAGTTATGTAATGTACAGTATTACAGAAACTTGTTCTATTTAAGTCAGCGAAGTTAATGTCTTTAAGTGTGGTGATATCTGTAGTTCCACATGTTACCACAAGGTGTCGGTACCGGTTCTACTAATGAGTGATTACTGTTAATACAGATCAGATTTAGTACTGAGATCAAACAGTGAAATCGCATGTAAGATGCTCCGTCTTTATAATAAATGACAAGTGCTAATCAAAGATTCTTTGTTGAAATGAAGAACAAAACATTTAAGCAATACTCTTGTCATTACTGTTATTATTTTGAGGTTAAAAAATGTATTGTAATTCATCACTGTCAGTATTATCACTGCTGATATTATATACTATTACTACTTACAATGCTTAAACACAGAATAAGTTAGGCACCACATGATCATTTGATGGTTATTAGGGTCGGCACTAATCAAGTCGGTGTTGGGTGGTTAATCATCCCTGTGGCGAGAAACTGTTTAACATGGAACCCTTGGGAAGTAATCATAAAATATCTTTAAACTGCTTTACTATGAAATGTTATTCTCTGATGAGGTAACCTTTCTTCTTCAATCTCCTGCCTCACTTCTTGCCCCACAGAGAGCAATTTTTTGATGTATGACAAGAATGTCAACAAATGCCTAAAAGGCTACCAGCCTCTGAAGCTGTTCTACTGTGATTCCAACCAACTGAGCCAGCAGTTCCGCCGGACATCCAACGACCGCATCTTTAATGTTCACCTGAAGAAATGCCTGGGAGCTGGGAGTACAGCAGATGGTTCTGGCCTACAGTGGTTCATCTGTGATGATACAACTCAACTTCAAAAGTGGGAGTGCAAGAATGACACGCTGTTAAATCTGAAGGGGACAAATCTTTTCTTATCCCAAGATGAAAACAGCATCCTGAAACTCACCCAAGACATTGGAGCTGCTAGTCAGTGGCTAACACATGGCACAACAGAGGGGCTTTGCTCAAAGCCATACCAAGGTATGTGGCTTACAGTTTTTTGATTATGTCGAGGACTAAATTGAATGAAAGTGGAAACATTTTTTGTCACATTACATTACATAATGCTTCTTAACAGGTGTTGTACCCGATTCAGCCCCCCCGTCAGAATAAGGGTTTGAATCGGGTACAACACCGGTGTTAATGTTATCAAAGTTTAGTTCAGCACACTAATTATCAATACCCTAGAACAAATTTACACTGAACTTTCAACTCGTACCCTTGACTTACTTGTAGTTTGTGCATGTTTTCAGTATGCTCTTACTATTTTATACTCAGTATTTTACATTACAAACAATATCGAGTTGAGATGAAGGTTGAAATTGAGTTGAAATTAAACAGAAAATGTGGCTAAAGCTAGTCAATATCAGTTGAAAAAAGAAAACAAAGATCGCTATGTTAAGTGTTATGCAGTTATGCTGTTGAAACTTAATTATATACTCAACCTTTCATTATTTTGAACAGAACTGTACACAATCGGGGGCAATGCCTTTGGCCGTCCATGCCATTTTCCTTTCAAGTACAAGGGCAAATGGTACTCAGACTGTTCACTCTTGGAATCAGAAGAGCCGTGGTGTTCACCGGACAGAGACTACCAGGAATTGTGGGGCTACTGCCCCACTAAATGTACGTTACCTTTCAATGCCACAAGATATACTTGTTTACATTTTTCCTGCCAATTAAAGGCACCCAGTGCAACTTTCGAGGCTTAAAAATAAACATTCAATTTCTAGTCTTTTTTACACGTAGTAAGTTTCAATAACTCCATACCATTACATACCGACATTCAAGCAGCAAAGATGAGACGTCGTTGTGTGGTGAGAACTGATAGAAAATCGATAACAACAACAATCGCCGCCATTTTCTTTATTTTTTGGTAACCTACAATAAACAAAGCAGGTTCCAGTCAATGTAAAAATGGCTTCTCCCCACCGGCGATTGTTGTTGTTTACGATTTTCTATCAGTTCTCACCACTCAACGACGTCTCATCTTTGCTCCTTGAATGTCGATATGTAATGGTATGGAGTTATTGAAACTTACTACGTGCAAAAAAGACTAGAAATTGAATGTTTATTTTTCATTGAATGTTTACATAAAGTTGCACTGGGTGCCTTTAATGATAACAAAACAACAAAATGTACCATTGTTTAAAATACATGGTTTCCTTCATCTCACAAGATTTGCTATATCCTCAGGTTTACTTATTTATTAAAATACTTTTGTGTGTTTTTAAAACACGCAGCAACTGAAAATAAGCTCTGGAAGAAGAATCCACTGACAGGCGTCTTTTACCAGTTAAATGTCCACTCTGCCCTGACTTGGCACCAAGCTAGGAGGAGCTGCCAGCAGCAGGATTCAGACCTGCTGAGTATCACTGAGCCCCAGGAGCAAAGCTACATATCAGGTGACCCACGATTATATCTGTGTGTTGTTGTTTAGTGTGCCTCATTTTCAGTTGGCATAGAAAGGCCTGCGTCTTGTGTTTTGTAAGATACATCAGTATGTCATGCTAATTATGAAGTTCTTTTGAAAACAAAGGGATCACAAGTGGAATTGAAACGACTTTTTGGATTGGGCTAAACCAACTAGACAGTGAGAGTGGATGGCAGTGGGCAGATGGACATCCACTTCGTTACTTGAGATGGGGATCAGGTGTGTGTTTTTGTGTAAAATGTAATCAAAACGCGTCTGTAAAGAAGAAATGGAATATATTACATAACATTTATAATTATGAAGTATCTTATTATTATATAATATATATATACGTATACGTTAATCTTCTATTTCAGGCCAGCCAAACCCAGCCCCGGGATGGTTCTGTGGTTGCTTAAACACTATGCAGTCTAATCACTGGGAAAACAAGTTGTGCTCCAAAAAGCATGCATATATCTGCCAGAAAAGAACCACAGATCTGGCTACTGCTACTCCAGGTAGACGGCGCCATATTTATTATATTTCACTGAATGGAAATGATCATTCAATTTCCTATTGCCTGACAAAACTCTCTCTGTCTCTCAGGTCCGACAGCTTCTTGCATTGCTCCATGGGTGCCATACGCAGATCACTGCTATTTTTTTAATCGTACAAAGACAACCTGGAAGGATGCCAGCATTCAGTGTATGAGGACTGAAGGACACTTAGTGAGCGTTCATGATGTAGAGGAGCAAAGCTTTGTCCTCTCACAGCTGGGATACAGTGAGTCATATCACATTTTTGTTTTAATTATTTTAAATGAGGGTACATAGTACTGTATATAAATAGCATGTTTACATAGTATATACATATTAACATACAGTATGTACCCACCAAACAAAACATAGTAAAACTATACTGGTCCAAAAGAGATGCAATAAATACGCTGAAACGGCAAAGACAAAAAACAAACAAATAAGATAAACCAGAAAAAAAAGCATTTGATCAAAGTTCTGATGAATACATTCTTGTGTTGTCTGACTCCTGTTCCTTGCCTCTGCAGTGGAGACTGATAGGCTGTGGATCGGTCTGAATGACCAAAAGACACAACTACTGTTTGAGTGGAGCGATCAGTCTCCCGTCACCTTCGCCAAGTGGGACGCCCAGGAGCCATCTCACCACCGCGCGAAAGAGGAGGACTGTGTCCTGATGGGGGGGAAAGTAAGAGACAGTTGATGACATTCATTTTGACCATCAGTCAACTGAACTATTTCTATATGGATATTTTACAATTTTTTTTGTTTATTTGTTTACATACCTTAATAATTGTTAGATTTGTGACGCAGGGTTACTGTAACAGATTCATTTTCATGTGGTCCCTTTAATGTAATGTCTTGTAAGGAGAGTTAAAGTGTATGTAAACGTTTCTGTCTCCATGCTGTCAGGATGGAAAGTGGTCCGATTCAAACTGTAAAGAAAAGAATGGGTTCCTCTGTAAAAGGGCTGGGGACACCAACCCTGCCTCTGGATCCGAGACTGAGAACACTGGCTGCAAAGCTGTGAGTTTGTTTATCTTTTAAAGAAACTGATCAATGCCTGTCAATCCAATCACCATCCATCCAATCATTAACCCTTCCTCTTCTCTTTCCTCCCAGGCATGGACCAGGTATGGCTACAACTGCTACTTAGTTGGATCAACAACAAAGACATTTGATGAGGCAAAAAAGAGTTGCCAAGAAAGTGGCGCCCACTTGATTGATATACCAAGCAGGTAATCTAACTAAATGCTTACTGTCAACTTTGCAAAGGTTTTATGAAAGTTTATATTGACCTCTAAAATGGGTGTTTGAAACACACTAAATGACTTTGTACAACAGCAATATTGTCTTTGTATAGACACATTAAAACCTAAATCCCTGTGTTGAGAATTAAATATGTCCCCTTATAGGGTGGAGAATGCCTTCCTCATCAGTTTGGTGGGAGCCAGACCAGAGAAACACTTCTGGATTGGGCTGTCTAACCAAAGAGACCGTTACACATTTGAATGGACCAACACGCCGAAGGTCCCCTTCACTCACTGGAATGCTCGTATGCCAGGTGTGTGTCTTTCTGATGACAGGTGTGCGTGAAAGAGATATCAATGCAAATCATAAGAAATATTTCAAAAAAATGTTGTGTGTGTGTGTGTGTGTGTGTGTGTGTGTGTGTATCAAAAACAGGGCAAAAACAGGGTTGTGTAGCCATGACAACTGGGACTTTGGCAGGACTGTGGGATGTGCTGAGCTGCTCCAACCAGGAGAAATACATCTGCAGACAGCAGGCTGAGGGAGTGGTGACTACCCCAGCCCCACCTACCTCACCCCCTCCCAGCTGTGCAGAAGGCTGGAATCCCCTGGGAGCTCGACCCTTCTGTTACAAGGTTCATCACTGCTATGGGCATTATATATCAACTACCAACAATCAGTTCACATAAAACAACTTCACCTTGTTTTAATGTAATGACCCTTTCTAAGTTTTCTGACAGGGAATAAACCGACACTTCTGTTAAGGTTCATCACTGTCATTTGTTAAAATTCAGTAAAAACTTTGTGTAACAAACCTACTATTTTTTAAAAAAGCTCTTTGTCATGGCCTCCAAAGAAGAGAAGACCTGGTTTGAAGCTTTAGATTTCTGTAGATCCATTGGTGGGGATCTGATGAGCATTCATAGTCATCTGGATGACCCCAAATCTGAAAGTCGGTAAGAACTATAACAGTCGTGTTATTGTGTATATTTGCAATAAGACCTATTGATATATTTCAATGTCTTGTGATGTTCTGAACTACTTATTTCCCTTCCTGGAACGTGTTGTCTCCATCTCTACTTACATGTCAGATTTCATTCTGCATGGATTGGTTACAGTAATCAGGATCCTAATGTTGGCTACACATGGTCTGATGGCTCATCGGTGAGTTTTAAAAAATGTGTGTGTGTGTGTGTGTTTACGTATATGTGTGTGTGCGTGTGTGGGGGCGGTTCTACAGTGTGTGGCCTGGTATATGTACTTTACATTTGTTCAATTAGTGAAAGTTATTATATTACTTCATAAGTTCACAAAAGGGCCCTAGAGTAGTATATGTAAAATTGATAGACTTTTTTTAAAACTCTGTAGACGTATAGACTGGCCACAGCTGTATTGCGTATCTTTGTTGTGACATTTTAAGAGTTACAGATGATTAATCAACAATTCTGTCATATACAACATGAGATGAACAACTCCAATTCCAAGTTTGTTGACAGGACTTTTAAAGCACCATTATGGAGTTTTAATCTAAAGCTAGTGAGCTAACTGCCTAAAAAACATGCAAAAAACTGCCCAGTTGGCTCTGATAAAAGCTTGCTAACATGCTAACTGTCGTCTTTTGACAATATAGTTAGCAATGTTGTTCTCTGAAGACATACATAGAGCATAGCCATAGTGCATAGCCATAGGAGTGTTTGTCTGTCCTTCACATGACCATATACCATCAAAATAAATTTGAAGATGATACCAGAGGTAGTTGCTTTCAAAAACACACTTCAAAAAGTGGCAAATTGGTGCATAGTGTTGCTTTAAATGATCATAAGAAAATACAAAGACATAGACAAAGAAAGATCGTTATCATAGCAATACCCAAAAGACAGAACTTCCCCTGCAGATGATAGGCAGTGGCTATTCTATGGTGCCAGTCACACAGACCAGGCACAGACCAATCTTTCGACCGCCAACAATGGTCTTTACTAGCTGTCCTTGGTAGCAACAACAATAACATTTCCCAACAATTTGCCTTTTAATGATAGCTTAACATTTTTATTTTGTTTCAGGGTTCTTCACATTCCCGCTAATTACACACCATTGGACAATGCAATAATAATCTCTTACTGATATTGTTTATGCAAATGCCTTAATTTGCTCGTTGGTTTATTTTAATATTTTTGGTTTTCATGTAGGCTATCATCTGTCAGTTTAGATTTCTTGTTTTTAGTTATTCCAGTTAAGAATAATGATTTACTCTTACAGTCCTCCTACACAAAGTGGATGAGTGGAGAACCAAATAATAGAAACAATATGGAGAACTGTGCTGGAATTCTGGCTGGAATGTGGAATGATTTTTCCTGTGAAAAGAAAATGGATTTCTTTTGTGAGATACGTAAAGGTAAGCCAAGGGTTCCTAACACTGTTCTTAAGATGCTTATTTGAAGTATAAATATTCCTCAAAAATTGGAGCTTGTTTTAATTCCATCAAAGTCATGATTACTTTCGTTTTCTATATTGGTGAATATTTGTGCATTCTACCAAGAAACATTCTGTATAAAACAAAAGTCTACAAAGATGAGTTGTGTGCAAGTAAAAGTATTGTTACTTCATCATAATAGTTACTCAAGTAGAAGTAAAAGTACCCCTCAAAATAATGACTTGAGTAAGAGCAACTTCATATGAAGATATTGTTCACTCCCATAAGGCATATGTACTATAAAATAAAAATAAATAATGAATTGTAGGCTGGAGGGCTACTGCTGCTACTGGCCATGTATGTGCCATCAGTGAAGTTGTAAGGCCTATACCTTACAGGCTATACAAATAGTCTCCTCTTTATTCAGTTCAAATTGCTCATCCTTAGATTTTCCTAAGATCGTGATCTTGATGCTGTGTGATGGTTAATTGTCACTTATTTGATTTGAATATTTGATTTATGCTATGTTATGTATTTTAACTTTTTTTTGGGGACATAGTTGAAATTATGTGAACCTGATAGGCTTCCTTTAAAAGAAAAATGTCCACTAAATATTGCACTAATCAAATTAAGCCCTTTCTTTGTTGAGTTTAGGAGTAGGCCTACTACAAGTCATCCTATACTTTGAGAAATGACAGCTCAGATGAGATGCTAAAGTGACATCTGAGGCAGGAGAGATATGTGTAGGCTATGTGTAGGCTAGCCTTTCAACGGATGGTAGGCCTATTTGTTAATCAGTCTTAGAATAAACCACGCACTCACAAACTTGGCTAGCGTTAGGTTTTTGGTAACATTACATGTATCCAAGAAGATCTTAATCTTTTTTCCATTAGCTAGTTAAACTTGTTTGCCATGTCTGGATCCAGTGTATGCCCATGCTAGTACCCTCAAGAACATGGAGCGGAGTAAACCTAGCGGGGTACTGCCCACCTCTGTTTGTGTGTTCCCCTTTCAAATTAACATGTATAGATATTCTACTAGTTAGGAGAAAATAAATGTTGGTGGTTGCCAAACTGGGCCGAAGTGATAAACAAATCATTCTTTGTATTTTTCACAGGAGTAACCCCCTGGGTACCCAACGCTACCATTCCACGTGAGTATCCAACTGCTGCGGTTCTCATTCTGCTTGTGCAGAATGAAAATGTTGTCTGTTCTGTTGTCTGTTATGTCAAGTCATATAATATATGATTATGAATTATATAATATAGTATTATTTAACTCTAAAAGGAATTTGTTTTTTTTTGTATTGATATTCATGACTTTAGAATATAATGTCACAGAAGATGGATGGATAGAATACAGCGGTCATCAGTATTATATCAGTGACAGCGCAATGCAAATGGAGGATGCTAGAACATTTTGCAAAAAGGGACATGGGGACCTTGTTGTAATCAACAGTGAAGCAGAAAGGTTATTTCTGTGGAAACAGGTAATTCTTTTTTTATTATAGGAAATGCCAATTGTAACTTCGGTATATAAGGAGTTAAATTGTGTTTTGTATTTCCAAGAAAGCTCCACTGCTTTCTAGACTCAGTTGGCATTTTCATTATGCAATATGACCCGAGTGAGAGTGGGGTTCGTAAAGGATATCCCCCATCCCTGTGTTTGGCCCTAGTAGATGTAGTCTTTCACATTATATATAGTGTGATATTTGGTTGAACTACTTGACTAGGTCACAGTCAATGTGAGGGTAAAGATGGTCCTTTCAACTTAAAAATCAACGTCCTTTAGTTCTTTTTTGTATTTGTTGTGATGCCATGCTAAAAGTCTCTTCATGAAAAACACTGTTGTAGAAAATCAATTTTCCATGTTCATCAATGCATATAACTAATGACTAAATGAATTCCTATTATATTAATGTCTGCTAGATACAAAAGGAATATGATGACTTTTACATTGGATTAAGGATAGATCTGGATAAAAACACAGAGTAAGTCTGAGTGTTTGATCATTCATTCCTATATCAATGAGATGTTTAGTTCTGTGACCTCTGACCTTAGTCTGATCAAGTTAAGACACTGAGAAAACTAATTATATTGCCAGTAAGATAGGATACCTTATATTTAACCTTTTTGATGTTCTTTTTTGGTACCAGTTCCTAAATCATGCAAGAAGCTGCAATCAAAGCATAAATTGGAAATACAAATTGCACATCAAAGCTACACCATTTAAGGCAATAATATTGCATCTTACTAACCCGTAAGTACATCTTAGTTAGTGCATCTCAGTAACCAGTTAGTCCATCTTAGTTAGTTCATCTCAACTTAGTTGGTACATCTCACTAACCCATTAGAATTAAGCAATAAGCCCCAAGAGGCCGTGCTTTGCGCTGATTTTAGAACAGGTAAGGGAGTTGTTAGGCACGACGCGAAGCGGAGTGCCGTTAAACCCCCTTACCTGTTCTAAAATCAGCGCAAAGCACGGACTCGCGGGGCTTATTGCTTTTCTAAACCTGTTACTACACATATTTGATATGGTTTCATAATTAAAGACAATTCAATTTAAGAAACAACAGTTTAATGATAAACCGTCATTCTTCCGCCACTAAAAATTATAGTTCCTAAATAAATCGTTGCCACGCAACCCTTGAAGCAACGCAACAGCCAGATGGAACACTGGGTATGAAATGCGCTATATGAATGCCTTACCATTCGCTGCGCAGTAATATGGAATGTAATCAGGTCAAATTGTAAGGTAATGCTGGATTTTACAACGGCTTTTAGCCAATCACAATCAAGAATTTGAACAATCAGGTTTAGAACATCTTAGTTGGTACATGTCACTGACCCGTTAGAACAGCTTAGTTGGTACATCTGACTAACTCATTAGAACAGCTATTTAGTGCACGTCACTAACCCGTATATCTTAGTTAGTACATCTCACTAACCCGTATAGCTTAGTTAGTACATCTCACTTACCCGTTAGTTCCTCTTAGTTAGTACAGAGGCTTAGAGCGTGTGCCCAGTTGTTGTTTACGCTGCGCTCTAAGCGTATTTATGCGGAAGCCCTCCGTCTGTTATTCTATGGCTGAAACTGCCCTCAAGCTCAAGAAGGGTGTTGGCCTTGACGAACTTCACACCTACTGTATGTCAGCTGGTTAGACACAACAGTAAGCCAGACAAAAGAGGCCAAAGCCGATCTGTGTCAGGAGCAGCACAGAGGTGGAGGTGGAGTTTTGTCATCAAGCAGGCTTTGTCTGCCTTCCACACATGGAAATGTATAGAAAATGCATCGAAAAATGTTATATGAGTTTTGTGATGGTGCTGTGCATACATGCATAGACATCTGGCCTCAGATAAGTTAAACACTCCCACCTTAACACTTTTAAATAATCCAGGCACACATTTAACATCAGCCGGAAAATGCTTACTGACCTTGCACTGCATGCAGCTTTCCTTCGGGTCAAAGAGTAGCTTTTTAATTAAAAACAAAACCTACAAATACCCAATTAGACTAATATTACCATCCTGTTCCTGCTATTTCCTAGGTGGATGGATGGGACTCCAGTGGCTTTTGAAAGTTGGGATGAAAACCAACCACTCTTTGTGGTCAATGATGAGACCTGTGTGAAAATGAGTAATTCTTTTGGTTAGTACATTAAGTTACGTTATGCCTTTTGTACTATCGCATTATTTAGCTGTTTCTGATTGGACAAGAGACGTTCCATGAGTTGGATTATCCGTCAACATACCAACAGTTTGGGACTTTTCGAAGCTAATAATAAATCACTCCGCGATGAAATATTGCGCATTGATGATAACCGTTAATTCAAAATTCTTAAAATTCCAAACCAAGATGTTGACAATGGAACTATTTTTTGTTGCGTAGAAACAATGGCGAAATAAACCATTTTTAATCAATAACTTTGTGTTGAAATGTTTGTTGACTGTAGAATTGTTTTATACAAGCAATATAGCACTCGTGGGAGTGGGGTAGGTAAGGGATAATCCCATGGGTGTTGTTGCCTACGCCACTCGGCCTCCGGCCTCGGTGGCTACGGCTGAACACCACCTGTGGGATTATCCCTTACCTACCCCACTCCCACGAGTGCTATATTGCTTAATTATAATATGCCGGTCAGATGCTTGCAGTTTTTCAGTTTGCTTACATCATTGTGTTTGGTGTTTCTTTCCCAGGTCTCTGGCTTGTCACAAACTGTGGGAGAAGTCATGAATTCATCTGTGAGCGTCATGAAGCTCCTGCTGTAAATGCTACTCTGGCTCCTACTGAGGCCCCTAAGGGAGGCTGTGCCCCTGACTGGACAAAGTACAAACAACACGTGAGCACAGCCTGTTATTAAATATGTCTAACTGTTAGACATAAAATAGTTAAAAATGTAAAAATGTAGTGAAACAGTTATTTACAGCTACATTATTGCAATAAATAAGTGTTTTATAAACATTTAGATGAAAAAATCCAGTCAGTATGGGAATTATGATTCACTGAATGAGAGGTTGTTTAATGTTAAAAAATACTGACAGTGGCATCGGTTAATTGTAGGTACTGTAAAGAAATGATATGTAAGGTTGTGTGTTATTAAATACTTGTATCGTTCAGTGTTAGATAAAAAATATTTCTTCAAAACCATGGAATAATACATTCACTGTCTAGTGCTACAAGACTCAGTTTGAGGAGAAAAACTGGACGGATGCAATGTCATTCTGCAAAGCAGTGGGTGGAAATCTGGTATCAGTTCTAAGCAAAGATGAACAAGGTTTGTGCCACCTGCTTGTAAGATTATATATAAAATATTCTACATATGGTAATTCTGAAATATACACCAAATGTATAATGTCCTCAGTAATATAACACTCAATGAAAGAGTTCTAACCCTTTCACGTTTAACAATTTTTTTGTTAGCATTTCTGACAACCATGACCGCAGATGCCCAACAACATTTGTGGATTGGCTTGCACAGCTTCACAGATTGGAGCCTTGTGTGGAGTGAGGGAAAAATGGTCACTTTCAGAAATTTCCTCCTACAGAGTAATTTTTGGGATTGGGTGAGATGTAAAGAATATGCACTTAAATATTTACATTTTATAAATTACCATTAATTTCTGAACACAATGTACCAAATTGTAGTTAAAGCAGCATTACAGAGTTCTGTTCCCAAACTAATAAGCTAACTACCTAAACGACATGCAAAAACCTTGCAAACACCACCAACAGCCCTGCTGACACTGATAGAAGCTTGCCAACACATTAACTGTTCTTTTGGCAGTAAAGCTGGCAATGTCATGGGCCTCGTTTCCCGAACGCGAAAAAGGACTTGAAATCGGTCGTGAGAGGGATCCTACGTTGCAGAGCGGTTTCCCGACGCCGCACTTAGCTTAAGTTTATCTTTCGTTGAGAAGAATTCTACGTGTGGTCAGGACCAGTAGTAACTTCACACTTAGCGATGCAATCCACCAGGGGCGTCGTTCGGCCTATTATAGAAGAAATCCAAACGATGTTTCTGTGTATAGCACATCATGAGAATGTCATTGTTTAACCTGCCTATTCCCATCAAAATAGAAATAAAGAATATTGAGTATTTGAAAATAAAGATTATACAAAATAATATGTTATTGAACTAAGGAGATGGCTTTTCTGACTGTGTAGTTAGGCTGCAATATTAGGAAATTCACATGTCATTGAGCCGGGCTGGAAATCAATCAAGAGGGTGGCACCCGCTAGCCTAAATATATTTATTGAGGTATTGTTCTTATGTCGACACTTGTTATATTGGAACTTCATTCATGAGCCTATACATGGGTTTCTTGTATACAAATATTGAAGACTGCGCGCGCAAATCCGCGGCAGAAAGCCATCTACCCTAATACAAATGAATACAGAAAGCCCAGTTTAAATGTATTGTTTATTACTTATTTAGCCTACCGTTCCCTATTCTGTTGCCATGAATGCTTGCACACACCCTCAACATATTCCCAAACGTAACCTTGTACATTGTTGAGCCTTTTTCTATATTTGATTTGATTTGATATTTTATTTTTCCTGGCAAACGGATGCTTCCTCCTAGGTATACTGAACATCTTACCAACTCTGTTAGAGCAGTTCACCACACAACAACTCCCTGTCATGTTGCCTTCCTCCACAGCTTTCTCATCCACTTCAACGTTATCTTGCTTCTTTCTGCCGCGAGATTGCGCACGCAACCAGTGATGACGTAGCCGAGAAACCCATGTATACACAAGTGAGAAAATCGACTCGTCTGACATCGATGAACAGGCGACCTCCACCCTAAGAGATACTTAAGAACTCGTGCACGTGCCGCTCGTGCACCTGACTTTAAGATGATGTTCGGGAAACGCTCGTAAATAGAAAGTGTTACTGAGTCTACTTTGTCGCCAAAATCCACGTAGGCCATTAAAATACGTCGTTATCGGGAAACGAGGCCATGTGTGTGAAAGCTTTTCTTCCATTTTTGGAAGGTGTTCCAGTCCGTTACACAGAACTACATAGTGCATATCTTGGATGGCTAATGGGGAAGACACAGGTGTTTATCTGTCCCTCACAAACAAACAACAAAAACAAACGAGGCTGACTTTAGTCAGTTTATTGTGGCACAAACAACAAACAGCAACACACGTGCATTTTAGGTGGCGACACAGGACACACATTTTCTCATTTTTCCTCTGCATTTTTCCCATGCCGGACTGTCCTTCCTCCAGGACCCCAGGAGAAGTGGGTAGCCTGTTGCATAGTGTTACTTTAAATACAGTGTGGCTAAATATTATGTTATATATGGTATTAAATAATACCATAACCTCACTTTAAAGAAAACTTATGCTGCTGTACGTGTATCTGTCTGTTCTACTAAGTATTAGGTAATGTCTTGTCTTATCTGTTGTGCCTGTGCACTTTATATGTTTCACTGTGGGAGTGTGGGAAACGTTCTATAGATTCCTTTGTATGTCTTGACATGTGAAGTAATTGACAATAAAGCTACTTTGACTTGACTTTGACTAATAGCTTCTTCCTGGACAGGAAAGTGAATGTTTTGCAATAATCAACTCCAGAACTTCTGTTGGAAAGTGGAAGGACTACGAATGCTCTCAAAATATGGGATTTATCTGCAAACGACCCACCGGTGAGTAATAATTATGTCACAATCCTGTGAGTTTGAGTGCAACAGGGAGTGGTGCTATCTAGCACTCCCAAGTGCTCTAATAGCATTCAAGAATATTACGGTATGAATGTAAATAGATTACAAAAAAGTATGTACCGGTATGTCATTTTATATAAAGCACTCATATGTTGGTAAGTACATTTATTTAAAGTTCAATATGTTAGATCAAACGATACACGTAATTAAAATGAATGAAAATACATGACATAGAAATGGGAAACACAGGGGTATAAGTCAGAAAATGCTTTCAAAAGCAATTATTAAAAAATGTGTATCGTGACAAGGTTTCACTGACAATTCCATTAGTTTCAATTTTGTTTATGTAGCACCAAAACAATGAACTTGTCTCAAGGCGCTTTACAGAGCCCAGGGCCTAATAAAATGAGGAACCACAATTTAAGGGCTAAAGACGGCTGCTTTGTTCTGCGTTGGTGTCACATTGTTGCGCAAAATGTACTCATAGCAATTCATGCTTCTTGAATGGTTGCGGGTGTTGCCAAGCAATTCACACCCAGAACAATAGGCTTGCGTAAAAAATGGCGCAAGTCTAGAAAAAGGGGCAGACGCACGCAAGGACGTGAAAAGTCGCGCAAGGGTCGCGCAAGGGGCTTGCACGGCCTCTTGCGCTTGCGCTTACACTTATGTCTCTGACCATAAATCAGCCTTAAGATGCAGTGAATTGGAATACGCGAAGTACTGTATATAAATAATTTACGCTGTAGTGCATTTGAGTGAATGTGTATAAATGAACCTGTTTCTAACTGTAGAGCTCCATAAGGATGTTGGCCATTGTCCTGTTAGTCTGGGGACAAATAACACTAGTTTAGCTGTTACATATATTTTGTTTATAATTGTCCCTCATTGTGAAACCGGATCATTCTGGAGAGGTTTGGGCATAATAACATGACCCATGCCGTCATCCTGCCATTCATCTTATCGTTATATATTGACGATTCCCTGGTTGTTATTTTATGTAATTGTTTCTATAGATAATCAAATCATCCCACAGACAACAGTGCTCCCCCGCTCATACGTGGAGTTTGGGAATGACTCCCTAAAGGTGGAGCCAAACAATGGGACGTGGTGGGAGGCCAAGAGGAGGTGTGAGGCAGACGATGCCCAGCTGGCCAGCATTCGTGATGGCATCACCCAGGCCTACATAGAGCTGCAGATCCACAAACTCAAGCAACCTGTGTGGATTGGACTCAATAAAAATGAGGTCATATTCCATTTCTGTGACAACCTGTGCCTTGTAGAATTCATAATTTGCTGAATCTCTTTTACATGTTTGTTTCTTTGTCTTTTTATTTCACAATGTGATTCTTAACCACCCACAGACCGATGGTTACTTTAGATGGATTGATCACTGGCACCTGAACAGGGAGAACTGGAAAAATTCAGAACCCAAAAGCCAATTTCCTTGTGTGTATGTGGATCTGACTGGAGGCTGGCAAACTGCTCCATGCAATCTCTCCCTTCCCAGTGTCTGCAAGCGCTCAACGGGTATGGAAGATCCTTTTTTTCACCACATTTGACTGTGCTGTTCTATTCTAAGTCTTAAAGAGAATTTAGCCCTAAACATTAGCCCAGTTAAGAATTTAACTTCAAGTCAAATAAACATTTATCTCTTACAAATCAGGATAAATGAATGGCTATTTTTCACAGCAGACAAATGTATCTATTCCAAAATGTAAATTGAATATTACTGAAAGAAATGAATTATTCCCGCTACTATACTGTACGTATAACACATGAGTCAAAACAGCGGTTGTGTGCAGTTCCACTTGTGATGGATCCCAACAGTTACAAGCGCACGTTGTCCGATTTCCACCAAATCCGATCACTTATCTGGGGGTGTAAATCTGATTTCAGTCGGACACAGGAAATCTAGATTTGGGGTGTTACATGAAATGGATCTTCGATTGAAACCCAACAACGCCCGAAAACTGGACACATGTAACCGCACTGAGTGATCCTCAGTTTTTCCCTGAAACTCTCCCTCTCCATTCACAGATATTGCTCCAACGCCTCACCCTCAGTATCCTGGTCTGTGTCCAGAGTTATGGTTGCCTTTTAAGGGCCATTGCTACTTTCTGTCATCTAGAAAAAAAAGCTGGCCAGAAGCTTCTACAGCCTGTACTATATTGGGTACTGGATACTGTTATGCATTGCATCTTACTTTGACTACAGGGTTTCAAAAGTTTGGCCCACTTTACATACAGTATATGTAAGTGTAACATGTCAAGTTTGGGTCCTATGTTTCATGACATGGAAAATAAAAGATCCAGCAATTTCTCCACACTCACAGAAATCTGTGCAGTCATACTTAAGCAATAAGCCCCAAGAGGCTGTGCTTTGCGCTGATTTTAGAACAGGTAAGGGAGTTGTTAGGCACGACGCGAAGCGGAGTGCCGTTAAACCCCCTTACCTGTTCTAAAATCAGCGCAAAGCACGGACTTGCGGGGCTTATTGCTTTTCTAAACCTGTTACTACACATATTTGATATGGTTTCATAAATAAAGACAATTCAATTTAAGAAACAATAGTTTAATGATAAACCGTCATTCTTCCGCCACTAAAAATTATAGTTCCTAAATAAATTGTTGCCACGCAACCCTTGAAGCAACGCAACAGCCAGATGGAACACTGGGTATGAAATGCGCTATATGAATGCCTTGCCATTCGCTGCGCAGTAATATGGAATATAATCAGGTCAAATTGTAAGGTAATGCTGAATTTTACAACGGCTTTTCACAATCAAGGATTTGAATAATCAGGTTTAGAAATGCAGATATAGCCATGCAGAATCCATAGGTTACTACAACCCACTGACTAAATTCCCTCATAAGCTGTAAAATCTTTGAGACTGTTTTATGTTGTATTTATATCTTTGTTCAGTTGAAATATCTGAACTGAAAGGACTTTTAGCTTTGTCATACGAGATGTTATTTCATAGCTCTGATTTCAAATTAAGATGTTCCAGGAGCGTCGCTGCTTAGCATTGAAAGTTCTGAAGAGGCCACGTTTATAAACAGTATGCTGGAGATGGTGCAGGACACCTATGAAGCTGTCTGGATGGGCCTTTACAAAAACCTCAAAGGTAATAGTAACCAGAATTGAAATGGACTGTGTTCTACGATTTGTCAATAGAAACCAGATATACACCCTCATAAATAATTACATTATTTTGAACTTAGGTCAGTGGCACTGGCTGGACAGGAGTGTAGTGGACTATACCAACTGGGCTGAAGGTCAACCAGATGATGATGAAGACATGCATGCTTTGATCTCTACATCAGACTTGAAATGGAGGAGTGCTTGGAAGAACTCAGAATATCCATACATCTGCAAAAAGCCCAAAGGTATGACTTCGACCCACTCATGTCCACAGAGGCTTGCTTTAATGAAATACACAGAACTATAAGAGGGCAGCCAAAGTGTTACCGAAGACGGAAAACACCAGACTGTAATAATAATTTTTTGTATTCATTAAATGATATTTGTAACATTACCTTACCACTATGAAACATTTGGCTAGCTATTAAATAAGCACTGGCATGACACTAGAGGAATTGCAGATGGTACAATAATACATGGTAAACCAGTTGTTCCAAAGTATAGACTGGTTTCAGTGTAAGATAAAAATCCCAGTGTGTTGATAACCATTACTAATGACAAGAGCTTAAACGAAAATGCTTACTAATTGTTAACCAATTACCAATTGAAACTAGAAAATGCATTTCCTGAAGGAAATACCAGTGCATGAAATGCAAAGGTTAAGAAAGGAAAGAAGAAAAGAAAGAAGAGTGAAAGAAGGAAAGAAGAAAGGAAAGAAGAGTGGAAGAAGGAAAGACAAAAGGAAAGAAGAGTGAAGAGTGGAAGAAGGAAAGAAGAGTGAAATAATGAAAGAAGAAAAGAAAGAAGAGTGAAGAAAGGAAAGAAGAGTGGAAGGAAAGAAGAAAAGAAAGAAGAGTGAAAGAAGGAAAGAATAAAGGAAAGAAGAGTGGAAGAAGGAAAGAAAAATGGAAGAAGGAAAGAAGAGTGGATGGAGGAAAAAAGAAAGGCAAGAAGAGTGGAAGAAGGAAAGAAAAATGGAAGTGAAAATATTGAAAAAAGGAGATAAAAATGGAGTGAAGGAGAGATTGAGTGTGAGAGAAAGTTGACAGAGAGAAAGATGGAGAGAAAAAAAATAGAGAATGGATGGTGTCTTAATGTTCCTAGTTACAGTTAAATTGAGAGGGACAGAGAGAGAAGAGATTCCTTTGATTTGGCACAGGTGTCAGTAAAGCACAGGTGCAAGCCAGTTTAAAGACCCTATTATGATGTCATAATGGCCCACTGTAAGTCAATGGGAGAAATTTATATTCGTTTTTCTTTAATATCTTAAAAAGTATAAAGTTTAGAAAAGTGAAAAATACATAGCATAAGTGTCTTTTACAAGACCTACGCGACAAAGTTTGAATGAAGTTTCTACGTTAAGCGGTTCGGGCTGAATTAATCGCAGAAAAAGGTAACAAGAATAAGAAGAAGAAGAAGAAGAAGAAGAAGAAGAAGCCTAGGAATAACAATACAGGGCATTTCATGCACTGTAATGACCAATTGAACCAAATAATCCTAAAACACCCCAAATGCAAACTAACTCTAAGACTAACCAAATGTGAGTGATTTGAGGAATGTGAGGGAGGAGATGGATGGAACGAGAGAGAGAGGGAGAAAGAGAGGGGGGGGAAGAGAGAGAGAGGGAGAAAGAGAGGGGGGGGGAGAGAGAGAGAGGGAGAAAGAGAGGGGGGGGGAAGAGAGAGAGAGGGAGAAAGAGAGGGGGGGAAGAGAGAGGGAAAACAGCCTGCCCCTGATGGGTTGGCAGAGAGGGGAGGAGTAGAAAAGGCACAGAGGAAGGACAATTGCAAGAGACCAATTGTCTTAAGCCCCTGTGCTCACGAAGCCTAGTTTCTCTGTATCCAAAAGGAAACTTTGTTGTAAAAACGAACACACTGTATCCACACACTGTATCCACTCACTGTATCCACACACTGTATCCACACACTGTATCCACACACTGTATCCACACACTGTATCCATACACTGTATCCGCAACGGTTCGAATCGGGAGTCCAAAGTGAGTAGATCTGAATCTGTTTGCAGGCTTAAAAATGGCTGCTTATATAATCCAACCTCCATTCCTATGCATACAGCAGGGAGGCTGATAAGTATGCAGACAGTGAAGTAGTGAGATCATCATGTGTAGATACTTTAGATTGTAATGAAATCATGATCAGATCACTCTACCCCTCCAGCCATCTTCTTTGATACTGGAGATCGGGATGTCCATTTTATAGCTCATTTTCAGCATCCATTCTGCCTCACGCAAAGCACGCATGTTAAAAATTAAATCGAAGTATAACGAAACAATTGTACATCAAAATGTAATTCAAGTGTTTGTTTTTAATGCTGCAAATATGTCAACGTGCAAGCGCAATATGAACAGAATTCTGATTTGGTATTCTTCTTGTATTTTTGTCTTCTTCTTGCAGTGTGTTCTTTTTGTGCTGTTTTGGTGTTGTTACTCCTAGCTTCCTGGGCAGTCATGTGTATGGTTAAAAGCTTATGTACATTAATGTCAAGACAAGGCATACATGCTTTCCATATTTTCCTTTTCAGATCCATTGCCTACAGTGTCTACACTTGGTAAGTTGACATTAGCAATCTACAGTCGTTTAAGCAGCACAATGGCTCCCGCTGCTCATTTGAACGTTACTTTCAAAATCCACGCAGTCCCATGTCAGGAAATATCTTAAAATTCCACGCTTGTTGAAAATCTAAACCAGCCCTAAAGAAAGAGATTATCCCCCTCCATTACTGCCAACTTTACAGCCGGGTTGTCAATTTGATAATACACTGCAATATGCAGTGCACTTCATTATTAGAAGTGTGTGACTAGATGTAGCGCATAGCAGTGTGTAACAAGATGGCAGCATAAAGGGAGAGAGGAGCCAGAATAAAGTGAAATTACATCTTTTGTTCCAAGATAAGTTTGTTATCTTGAGTGATTGCATTTCTGGCATAAATAGACTAGAAAAGTTTGTTGTATAGCTTATTTTGAGTGAGAGGTTAAGGAACTATAGTTTGTGGATGTGGCAGCTGTACACTGAAAGGGTGTGAAGCAGTGCCTGACGGTGCAAACCCATGACAGCGACGCAACCAAATTCCATCGCTTTGAGTGGGCGTGGTGTAGCGTGTGGAAATAGCATAACAGACTGGACTAGTGAGCTTGTGAGCAGGCTAGTCAGTTAGAAGCTATCTAGTCACTTGTCTTTATATCAAAACTGTCATTGTGTTCAAATAAGCCCAGGATAAAATATAGAACATACCAGGAGCAACAACAAGCCCTTACAATGCCATCCAAGCCTTTCTTTTTAGAAAATTAAACGACCAAACGATGCCACAGTCCTACAATTTTCAAACTGTCAAAGACGACACCAAACAATCTCATTGGCCGCTGCCGGGAAAAATCGCTCTTCATTTGCACAAGTTTCAACATGTTCGAATTTTCATCGGTCGCGTCGCCCAGATCGCTGGCCTACGTCACAATGGATTGGCTCCCGTTGAAGTGCATTGGGTTTAGAAATCGCGTCGCTCATAACGGTGCAAACCCATGCCAGCGACGCGACCGAATTCCATCGCTTTGAGTGGGCGTGGTGTAGCGTGTGGAAATAGCATACAGTCCTACAATTTTCAAACCGTCAAAGACGACACCAAACAATCTCATTGGCCTCTGCCGGGAAAAATCGCTCCTTATTTGCATAAGTTTCAACATGTTCGAATTTTAATCGGTCGCGTCGCATCGCTCATCTACGTCACAATGGACTGGCTCCTGTTGAAATGCATTGGGTTTAGAAATCGCGTCGCTCACAACGGTGGCATGGGTTTGCACCGTGGGTTTGCACAGTGAGAGTTACATTCTGCGGTGTTGCGACCCATCTAGTGAACATGAGGAGTTTGACGATATAAGAGACATATTCTTGTGCTAAATAAGGCAACAATATGAGATTCACTGTACTTGCCATTTTTTGGCAAAACATCCAAAAGTATTTTTTTACAACCATAATTGTAAGGACATAGTGATATTTAACTATACTATATAAAAAAGCTTTTTTTTATAAAAGCATAGCGTATGTGTGTTTTACACCTTAAGGTGCTGGGTGGAGATAAGTTCTCTTTTTACTCTGTGTAAGTTTGAAAGATATGCACTTCCTTCCTGTCCCTGAGGTCTTATGACTGCTATATGAATTTAAGTGCGTGCACAAATTCCTAACCCTAGGTGTTTGTTTTTCTGGTTACATTAGCTAATCATGCTACCATTAAAGCAAACCTCGATTTGTAATGTTACAAATTTGTGCATGTGTTGACAAGCTGAAAGATTTGTAATCAGCTAAGAAGACTCAGCTTGTCAATAATGCACATAGAATAGTGTCCATGAATTACACTCTGAAACTGTAGGGGGCGCAAACACACACAAATAAAAAACACAGAATTGGGCCATTAACATCATCAGTCAAGCCTACAAAGCTGTGTGCTGAAAAATGCCAGATCAGATTCATAAGAACCATTTATCGTCACTTACCTTTTTCTGTTCTTTCTCTTTTTAGAAATCCCTGTTGTGGAGGTTCACCGTTTGTATACAGGGCTGGTTGTCGCCATTATGATTGCTTTCACTGTGATGGGATTTGTTGCTTTTTTCTACTACAAAGGCCATAAACCAGTTCTACCCAGAATGCCTGCCTTTGAGAATCCATTGTACTTCAAGTCCTCTAAGCAAGATATTCCTGATGACAAGAATTTAATAGAGAGCATAGAGATAGATCCATGTCCATAAATCCATAAATAAATAATGCATCAATGAATCATCTGTACAGTATGCATGTATGTATGTATGCATGCATGTATGTATGTACTGTATGTATGCATGTATGTATGTATTCATGTACGCATGCATGTATGTATGTATGTATGTATGTATGTATGTATGTACATGTATGTATGTATGTATGTATGTATGTATGTATGTAAGTATGTATGTAAACAGTACATCAAGTGCAAGAAAAAATAATGGGTCAAACATTTTTGTGAAATTAAATGAAGGTTTCTGATAACATTGCTTAAGAAGTTTTGAAATTCCATTTAAAAGTAGTTGTTTATCACTGTAATAATGTATGTTATGTATTTTTGTTTCACCTCACGTAGATTTTCCTTTCTGATTTTAGTGATATTTGTTTTTCATATCTTCATACATAATGTTTGTGAAATACATGATATTTGTGAATATCAGATGTGTTGTCTGTGTCACACACCCTTAATTGTCACCTGATCATTATTAGCTGACACATTCAGGGAGAAGTTGGAGAAGAGGGTCCATTTTGAAAGAGAGTCCATTTTGACCTGAAACTCTAATTTAGTGTTACATGTCTGTTTATGGCATGCAGTATTGCATTTTAAGCATTATATGAAGATTTGTTAGACAATAATCTTTTTATTCATAGTCTGTGGTGATTTAATTATGATATGGATTAAGACTATTTCACTTGTATAATATGAACACATATTGCTTAATAAATGACCAATTGCAATCACAAAAATCTATGGTGCATTTATGAGTGGTTGTGTATTGTATCACCCCAAATCGAATCCTAAATATGTTCATAGAAGGAGATAAATAATATAAAAGTACACATTTATAAAACATTTAGCTGTCAACAGAAAACATGAATGTATGAGATTATCCCACATTGACATTATTAAGCAGCCTTGAGTAAGAATGAAGAAAAAATATATATGGCGTAACTCCAGTCTGTGGTGAAGAAATCAAAATGGTTGTGCAATACAATAACAACTGGCCACCAAGGTTTCACAGGACCGTCTTTCAAAGACCACTGTTGATTTCTCAAGAGCGTCAGCCAAAGTGCTGACAACGCATGTTTTAATTTGAAAGTTGTTCAGTAGAACACAAGAATTAGCTTATGCATGAAAAAAAGTTTAGATTTGAAATTCTTTTGAAATCAGTATATAATCATGTTTTATTCATTTAAAACTAAACCATTAACACATGACAACAGAAAATGCATGAAAAGGCATTCGATCACACAGCCTAGGCCTATACCGGTTACCATCCCTTCAAAACACATATGAGAAAAGAAACATCTTGGAGTCAATGAGGCTGTTAAATAAATTATTATAAAGACGTTAATATTAATGAGACCAGCAATCAGAATTTCAATCAGCGCTTTATAGTTTGCAAAATAGGGAGAGTGTCAGAACCATATATCATGAACAAACTCCAAAGATGAGCTGGGCGCAAAAAGTTTATATAATTCCTCAAAACATGTTTCATAAGCAGGCACGGGACATTACTCTGAGACAAGACGTTGACCCTTGTCTGACTATTAGGTGTCTGAAAGCAAAAACAGCATGTATCACTTTTAGCAAAGTGTCACAATCATTTATATCACAAGATAGAGTTTGTTTCTTAATTCAGCACATTTAAGCATTCAGATTAAAAATAGAATACAATGTATTACATTTCTCTACCACAGGCTAAACCTTGTCCTTGTCTGTCTGCAGTCTCAAATGTAAGCATTCAAAAGTTGTCTTTATACAATTACTGAGAGAACAAAAATCTACTGTTAGAAGGATGTAGTCAACAGGATATGTCAGCTACCACTCCCAATGTTCAATGTTGAAATCTGTTCAGCTGACTCATTAATCGTGTCCCCTCTTAAAGAGGCCTCTTCCTTGACTGTGTCACTTGTGTCCATTGGCTCTTGGAGCATAAGTTCACACACTGACAGCCTGTGCAGGTAGACGTGCTACGATGAGGACAAAGCCCCTGGGGATTGTTCTGGTCATCCTTCATGTCACATTGTGTTCCAGCCAATCAGGTATCAGTATCATGCAATATTGTGGTCTGTACTATGCACCTAATGTATTACAGAAACGTGTTCAATTTAAGTCAGCGATGTTAATGTCTTTAAGCAATACTCTTGCCATTACTGTTATTAATTTGAGGTTAAAAAATGTATTGTAATTCATCACTGTCAGTATTATCACTGCCGTTATTATATACTATTACTACTAACAAAGTTTAAACAAAGAATACGTTAGGCACCACATGATCATTTGATGGTTATTAGGGTCGGCACTAATCAAGTCGGTGTTGGGTGGTTAATCTTCCCTGTGGTGAGAAACAGTTTAACATGGAACCCTTGGGAAGTAATCATGAAATATCTTTAAACTGCTTTACGATGAAA
Source organism: Sprattus sprattus (assembly GCF_963457725.1). Taxonomy (NCBI): domain Eukaryota; kingdom Metazoa; phylum Chordata; class Actinopteri; order Clupeiformes; family Clupeidae; genus Sprattus; species Sprattus sprattus. Next base: position 18,857,729 of record NC_137918.1, on the reverse strand, counting down.
TGTTATTCACTGATGAGGTAACCTTTCTTTTTCAATCTCCTGCCTCACTTCTTGCCCAACAGAGAGCAATTTTTTGATGTATGACAAAAATGTCAACAAATGCCTAAAAGGCTACCAGCCTCTGAAGCTGTTCTTCTGTGATTCCAACCAACTGAGCCAGCAGTTCCGCTGGACATCCAACGACCGCATCTTTAATGTTCAGCTGAAGAAATGCCTGGGAGCTGGGAGTACAGCAGATGGTTCTGGCCTACAGTGGTTCATCTGTGATGATACAACTCAACTTCAAAAGTGGGAGTGCAAGAATGACACGCTGTTAAATCTGAAGGGGACAAATCTTTTCTTATCCCAAGATGAAAACAGCATCCTGAAACTCACCCAAGACATTGGAGCTGCTAGTCAGTGGCTAACACATGGCACTACAGAGGGGCTTTGCTCACAGCCATACCAAGGTATGTGGCTTACAGTTTTTTGATTATGTCAAGGACTAAATTGAATGAAAGTGGAAAAAATATTATCAAAGAGTTCCTAATAATCTGTCATGTTTGAACAAGCTTAAAAATTATTTCAGGGTCAAGACACATCCCATTATTTTTTATATAATTTGACATACATTACATAATGATTCATAAAAAGCAATAACGTCTTGACGGGCCAGAGTGCAAACCAGCCATCGGAGGCCCCCTTACCGTCGTATCGTCAGGTGAAACTCATGATTTTGCGACTTTGAGAGGCACAGGCAAATGTACTTACGACAGTGGCGTAACTATAGGGAGTGCAGGGTGTGCAGCTGCACTAGGGCCCATGGCGAAAGGGGGCCCGCTTTTGTCTGACCACTATGACAGGGACATTGCGCCCACGTTTCCAGCGCAACTCCTATAGTTCACACCCGGCTTTTAAAGCAGCGATTTCTCAGCAATCATGAGTGCAACAGATAGCAAATACTCAGATTGTTGATAACCACTCGGTTACATCAGCATTCGGCGAGGTGTGCACGGCTCTGTTATCAAAGTAAAGTGCAGCACACTAAGGGCCTGATTTACTAACAGGATTGCGCCCATTTCTGGCGTAAAATAGCGGTCGTAAACATAAAACGGTATTTACTAAGGGGGCGCAGTGCATATTAACGCCTGTGGGTGTGAACAGGGGAGGTTACGTGGACGTGGGTGGTAACGTAGGCGTGAAGCGCACTTTAATGGGAGGAGAGAAGGTAAGTGCGCCTAATGATGTATTGTGTGGTATTTAATAAACTGCCTGGCGAGCGCACGTCCCTGATTTGCGGGCTAATTCTCCGCCTCATAAAAGCACGTCTTAACCAGGAAGCGCATTTCCATTGAGTCTGAAAACGTGATATGGCAGCAGTTATAAGAGCAAGGCGAAGAAAGACAGCGCGCACAGAAAGAGACAGCGCACAGAAAGAGACAGCGCACAGAAATAATTTTTTCAACTCGTATAACACATTTTCAGTTAAGCGAACCACAAATCATTAGACGGTACAGGTTAACCAGCCACGCAATACTTCAATTACTGGACCAGATCAGAGAGACATCGAACTCTCCATCCGGCGATCACATTCCATTCCATCAGTTGTTAAAACTAATTTGCAAATATTGGCCTCCGGATAATGTCAACCAGTTATAGCATCTGCAGTCTCAGCCTTCACTCAGCCAAATATTCACCCAGGTGCTCGACGCATTGCTATGGCGCACTGGTCAATACATTTCCCCACTGCCATAGCTGAAATCAAACAGGACTTTTTTTTAAATCTCAAACTTTTCGAACGTAATCGGAACCATTGATTGCACCCACGTCCATATATATTGTAGTGAACCCATGTCCCTTGTAGAAAATATTAATCTCGCCATGTACACATCTATATTGTTATAATAGACAGTTTATGCATTAATGCCACCTTTATAATCGTGTTCTTTTAAACATCTCGCTGTAGGTGATGGCGGGCAGAACAACAATATAGCAGCGCACATATTGAATCAGGTTCAGTGATTGAGCGAACGTGAACCAATATATACTATATCTCCACTTGCTGAACCTTCATTTTCTCTTCCTAAATAAATACCACGGAAAATACGCAAAAACACCGTGCGTTAATGTGCGAGCGCAGTTTAAGCAGCGGTCGCAGTGTTAGTAAATCAGGCCCTATATAGGGCGGAGTAAACACAGATTGCCCAGCGCGATCTGGTTTGATAAATACCACGGAAGATGCGCAAAAACACCGTGCGTTAATGTGCGAGCGCAGATTAAGCAGCGGTCGCATGTTAGTAAATCAGGCCCTAACTATCAATACCCACAAACAAATTCACACTGAACTTTCAACTCGTAACCTGGGCTTAATTGTAGTTTGTGCATGTTTTCAGTATGCTGTTACTATTTTCTTCGTAAGGGATAACGGCCGACGAGCTGTACAGTTCTACAAAGGTAATGGACGCTGCAGGGCAAAGAACTCCACGACGCGCAGCATTATACACAATATTGCAGTTGAGATGAAGGTTGAAATAGAGATGAAATCAAATTAAAAATGTGGCTAAAGCTAGACAATATCAGTTGAAAAAAGAAAACAAAGATCGCTATGTTATGTGTTATGCAGTTATGCTGTTGAAACTTAATTATACACTCAACCTTTAATTATTTTTGAACAGAACTGTACACAATCGGGGGCAATGCCTTTGGTCGCCCATGCCATTTTCCTTTCAAGTACAAGGGCAAATGGTACTCAGACTGTTCACTATTGGAATCAGAAGAGCCGTGGTGTTCACCGGACAGAGACTACCAGGAATTGTGGGGCTACTGCCCCACTAAATGTACGTTACCCTTTCTATGCCACAAGAGATACTTTTCAATGCCACAAGATATAATCCTGCCAATTAATGATAACAAAACAACAAAATAGACCACGTGTCTAACCAAAATCATGGTTTCCCTTATCTCTCAAGATTTTCTATATCCTCAGGTTTACTAATTTATTATTGTAATACTTTTGTGTGTTTTTTAAACACTCAGCAACTAAAGATACGCTCTGGAAGAAGAATCCACTGACAGGCGTCTTTTACCAGTTAAATGTCCACTCTGCCCTGACTTGGCACCAAGCTAGGAGGAGCTGCCAGCAGCAGGATTCAGACCTGCTGAGTATCACTGAGCCCCAGGAGCAAAGCTACATATCAGGTGACCCACCAGGGACACAGCAAATTATATCTGTGTGTTGTTGTTTAGTGTGCCTCATTTTCAGTTGGCATAGAAAGGCCTGCATCTTGTGTTTTGTAAGATACATCAGTATGTCATGCTAATTCTGAAGTTCTTTTGAAAACAAAGGGATCACAAGTGGAATTGAAACGACTTTTTGGATTGGGCTAAACCAACTAAACAGTGAGAGTGGATGGCAGTGGGCAGATGGACATCCACTTCGTTACTTGAGATGGGGATCAGGTTTGTGTTTTTGTGTAAATTGAATCGAGATGTGTCTGTAAAGTGAAATGAACTATATTACATATCATTTATAATTATAAAGTATCTTATTATTATATAATACATTAATCTTTTAATTCAGGCCAGCCAAGCCCAGCCCCGGGATGGTTCTGTGGTTCCTTAAACACTATGCAGTCTAATCACTGGGAAAACAAGTTGTGCTCCAAAAAGCACGCATATATCTGCCAGAAAAGAACCACAGATCCTGCTACTGCTACTCCAGGTAGACGGCGCCATATTTATTATGTTTTACTGAATGGAAATGATCATTCAATTTCCCATCGCCTGACAAAACTCTCTCTGTCTCTCAGGTCCGACAGCTTCTTGCATTGCTCCATGGGTGCCATACGCAGATCACTGCTATTTTTTGAATCGTACAAAGAAAACCTGGAAGGATGCCAGCATTCAGTGTATGAGGACTGAAGGACACTTAGTGAGCGTTCATGACGTAGAGGAGCAAAGCTTTGTCCTCTCACAGCTGGGATACAGTGAGTCAAATCGCACTTTTTATTTTTTTAACTGAGGGTACAGTATATACATATTACATGTATACATAAATAAATACATATTAACATTCATAGCTCCCACCAATACAAACATAGTAAAACGATCCTAGACCTGTACATGTATACTGGTCCAAAAGAGATACAATAAATAAGCTCAAACAGCAATGACAAAAATCAAACACATAAGATAAAGCAGAAAAAAAAAGCATTTGATCAAAGTTCTGATGAATACATTCTTGTGTTGTCTGACTCCTGTTCCTTGCCTCTGCAGTGGAGACTGATAAGCTGTGGATCGGTCTGAATGACCAAAAGACACAACTACTGTTTGAGTGGAGCGATCAGTCTCCTGTCACCTTCGCCACGTGGGACGCCCAGGAGCCATCTCACCACCGCGCGAAAGAGGAGGACTGTGTCCTGATGGGGGGAAAAGTAGGAGACAGTTGCTGGCATTCATTATGACCATCAGTCAACTGAACTATTTCTATATGGATATTTTACAAAAAAATGTGTTTATTTGTTTACTTACATTAATAATTGTTAGATTTGTAATGCAGGGTTACGGTAACAGATTCATCTTCATGTGGTCCCTTTAATGTAATGTCATGTAAGGAGAGTTAAAGTGTATGTAAACGTTTCTGTCTCCATGCTGTCAGGATGGAAAGTGGTCCGATTCAAACTGTGAAGAAAAGAATGGGTTCCTCTGTAAAAGGGCTGGGGACACCAACTCTGCCTCTGAGTCCGAGACTGAAAACACTGGCTGCAAAGCTGTGAGTTTGTTTATCTTTTAAAGAAACTGATCAATGCCTGTCAGTGGCGCCTCCAGAAAATGATTCCAGGGGTGGCCAGTGGGGGCCACAGCAAATCTTAGGGTGGCATACAAAAAAAAAAAAAAAACATAACCCAATTTAATAATCTACTATTTATTCTAATAAATCTATGTAATATGGTGTATACAGACATATTTTGATCTCTTGACTGTTAATGGCAACTCTCAAACAAGCAATCTTGTTTTACATGTGTACGTATACTATACAGTAGCCTATTTCACAGTAGCTAAATAGTAGTACCATTTATATAACTGTACTTTTCCTTGACAATTACTCTAGTTTAATTTTGATGTTTAAATGAACAACACCCCAAAAATATTTTTGATATTGCTTTATTGTGCAGTGCACAGATTTACAGCACAGGTTATAATAGGTCCATTTAAATAGACAGTTAAACTATTAAAACAATTAAACAGTTCCATCTTAGAATATTGCCTAAATATATTCACAAGCTTGCCATTTTCAACAAAATCTGTATGAACAGAAATGAAACATTGAAAAAACAATGGACAATACATGAACAGTTCAGATACATTAATTTGCAATGAATTTGCAGAAATTGGATTGCTTTGTTTTTCCTTGAAAATAAAATTAAGATTGCACTTTGATAGAGCAAATGACCAAAAACATGTAGCCTAATCTTCTCAACCAAAATTAATCCTCAGGCATTCCTATCAAACTTTCGGATTCCTGGTATATTGAAACATGATGCCATTAGCATTAAGAATGAAGTAAACATATGTATGTATTTCCTTTGAGAGTTCACCATTGTGTGATATACATACCCACTAGAAGTTTTCTCGTCGAAAATGTTGTCCAAGTGCTGTTCAAAAGGTGTTGTCCAAGTGCTTGTACTACTACGGTCTCCGTCTTCCACGTTTCCTTCAAATCGCTCATAGCAATCACCAGCAACGTCAGGGAGGGGGAGCTAGCTACAATGTCAGCAAGAGCAGCGCGCTGTATCTTGCTACAAAATCGTTTTCACATTACGAACAACTATTGTGAATTTAAAAAAAATCTCGAGTACATTAAATATTTAAAATAAATATGCATAATAAAATTTGTCTTAGGGGTGGCAAATGGGGTGGCAAAGAATGATTTTGGGGTGGCAGCAGCCACCCCTCGCCACCCCTTGGTGGCGCCACTGATGCCTGTCAATCCAATCACCATCCATCCAATCATTCACCCTTCCTCCTCTCTTTCCTCCCAGGCATGGACCAGGTATGGCTACAACTGCTACTTAGTTGGATCAACAACAAAGACATTTGATGAGGCAAAAAAGAGTTGCCAAGAAAGTGGCGCCCACTTGATTGATATACCAAGCAGGTAATCTAAAGAACAAACTAAATGCTACTGTCAACATTGCAAAAGTTTTATGAAAGTTTATATTGACCTCTAAAATGTGTGTTTAAAACACTCAAATTGACTCTGTATAACAGCAATATTGTCATTAGAATATAAATCTGAACAGGATTAAATATGTCCCTTTACAGGGTGGAGAATGCCTTCCTCATCAGTCTGGTGGGAGCCAGACCAGAGAAACACTTCTGGATTGGGCTGTCTAACCAAAGAGACAGCTACACATTTGAATGGACCAACACGCCGGAGGTCCCCTTCACTCACTGGAATTCTCGTATGCCAGGTGTGTGTCTTTCTGATGACATGTGTGCGTGAAAGAGGTATCAATGCAAATCATAAGAAATATTTCAACCTTTGTGTGTGTGTGTGTGTGTGTGTGTGTGTGTGTGTATCAAAAACAGGGCAAAAACAGGGTTGTGTAGCCATGACAACTGGGACTTTGGCAGGACTGTGGGATGTGCTGAGCTGCTCCAACCAGGAGAAATACATCTGCAGACAGCAGGCTGAGGGAGTGGTGACTACCCCAGCCCCACTTACCTCACCCCCTCCCAGCTGTGCAGAAGGCTGGAATCCCTTGGGAGCTCGACCCTTCTGTTACAAGGTTCATCACTGCTATGGGCATTATATGTCAACTACCAACAATCAGTTCACATAAAGCAACTTCATCTTGTTTTAATGTAATGACCATTTCTAAGTTTTCTGACAGGGAATAAAACGACACTTCTGTTAAGGTTCATCACAGTCAGTTACATGTTTCATCACTGTCATTTGTAAAATTCAGTAAAAACTTTTGTGTAACAAACCTACTATTTTTTTTAAAGCTCTTTGTCATGGATTCCAAAGAAGAGAAGACCTGGTTTGAAGCTTTAGATTTCTGTAGATCCATTGGTGGGGATCTGATGAGTATTCATAGTCATCTGGATGACCCCAAATCTGGAAATCAGTAAGAACTATAACAGTCATGTTATTGTGTATATTTGCAATAAGACCTATTGATATATTGCAACGTGTTGTGATGTTCAGAATGACTTATTTCCCTTCCTGGAACGTGTTTTCTCCATCTCTACTTACATGGCAGCTTTCATCCTGCATGGATTGGTTACAGTGCTCAGGATCCTAATGTTGGCTACACATGGTCTGATGGCTCATCGGTGAGTTTAAAAAAATGTGTGTGTGTGTGTGTGTGTACGTAAATGTGTGTGTGTGTGTGTGTGTGGGGGGGGGGGGTTCTACAGTGTGTGGCCTACAGTGTGTGGCCTGGTATATGTACATTTGTTCAATTAGTGAAAGTTACTATATTACTAAGTTCGCAAAAGGGCCCTAGTGTAGCAGATGTAAAATTGATAGACTTTTTAAACTCTGTAGATGTATAGACTGGCCCCAGCTGTATTGCGTATCTTTGTTGTGACATTTCAAGAGTTAGAGATGAATAATCAACAGTTCTGTCATAAACAACATGAGATGAACAACTCCAATTCCAAGATTGTGGACAGGACTTTTAAAGCACCATTATGGAGTTTTAATCTAAAGCAAGTGAGCTAACTGCCTAAAAAAACATGCAAAAAAACTGCCCAGTTGGCTCTGATAAAAGCTTGCTAACTATGGAATCAGATCAATGCCATAAATATTTTGTAATCTGTAATATAGATTTTGTATATGTAACATAGATTTAGTATCTGTGAAACCATCTACACTTTCAAAACCTATCTTCACTTTCAAAATGTATTTACAGATACAGATTTCAAATACGAAATGTATCTACACTTTCAAAAACTATCTACACTTTCAAAAACTATCTTCACTTTCAAAAACTATCTTCACTTTCAAAATCTATTTGCAGATACGGATTTCAGTTACGCATTACGGATAGGGATACGGATTTCTGTTACGAATTACAAAATCTTTTTGGCACTGTCTTTACTGCTTTTCTAAATAGCCAATCAGCGCTTTTGGCAGATTTTCTAAAGCGCCAATCAACACATTGTATCCTCTACTGACTAGCCAATCAGCGCTAGGTTGCTGGCAACTGCTGCTGGCCCGCTCATTATTCAATAGTTATAATCTAAATCTGCCACCGCTCTGCCTAGGGAGAGATCTGGGGTCTCCCCTGCACGGTTTGAATACAATTCGGTGTACGAACACCGTGGGGGAAGTTAAACAAGCATGCCTTATGTCTGGCCCAAAGGGCTGATGAACACCTGTAGGCTACTATTTAGTTAATCTTAGGCTCTGGCGATTCAGAGATCGCTTGGCTGCAGAACGCATTGTAACTAAGAAATTGGTCTCATATATCTCTTCCACTGAGACGCTAGAAAACTCGCTTCCACACAAAATACACAATAAAACGTTTTCAAGGACTTCAGAAAAGGGTTACAAATAGCCTACCCCAAAGTGCCATGAAAAGAAACGAAAATGACATTACAAGGTGGTTTTGAAATCAGGCTGGTCATTATCCAGCTGTTGAGGATGCACTTAATGGTATACCCCCACCATCACTTTGCATGTGTCTGGAGAACAAGACAATAGCAGTCTGTCTGCTAAATGTTCTCATCGTGATAATGGGTCATATGAATACTGTTCATTGTTAACTTCATTAAATGTGAATAGGAGATCGGTCACGAAAATGCTAACGTTAGCTTTCGTTAGCTACCAAAGCAGATCCTAATATCTTCCATACAACGACAGGTGTAACGAAGTGTGGAGTGAAAACCACTGACTATGATTGTGCGTTTTACAATGACTTTATTAACAACTCCAAATATAGGACTTCTTACTTGTGCCATTTCTCGGTCTCTGATCCATGACTGCTGCATACACCGTTTCACTCAACTTTCCCAGTTACCAGCAAGCTAGCGCCGCTGATTGGCTAGTCAGTACAGGATACAATGTGTTGATTGGCGCTTTAGAAAATCTGCCAAAAGCGCTGATTGGCTCTTTAGAAAGGAAATAAAGACAGTGCCAAAAAGATTTTGTAATTCGTAACAGAAATCCGTAACTCGTACTTCAAATCCGTATCTGTAATGCGTAACTGAAATCCGTAACTGAAATCCATATCTGCAGATAGATTTTGAAAGTGAAGATAGTTTTTGTAAGTGTAGATAGCTTTTGAAAGTGTAGATACATTTCGTATTTGAAATCCGTATCTGTAAATAGATTTTGAAAGTGAAGATAGTTTTTGAAAGTGTAGATACATTTCGTATTTGAAATCCGTATCTGTAGATAGGTTTTGAAAGTGTAGATGGTGTCACAGATACAAAATCTATATTACAGATCAGGGGCGGAGTGGGACACAAAAATCCACCGGGACAATTCTGACTGCACCGGCCCACCACCGGCCCACAACGTGCCCAAAACTGGCCCAACCCGCATCCCCTCCACCTCCCATATAAACTACACAAACAAACGGGCGGCTTTTGATCATTATTGTTAGATTTAGTGTTGATGTGTGGGTGACAGACATGACAGTGACAGTGACAGTGTATTTGTATATGTACATTTATGGAAATACGGAACAAATCGCGTCCCGTATTGGCTCAAATGTTATGCTAATTCGCAACAATGTGTCCTGTCAACTCACTCGCATTTAGTTGACGGCTGGTTGAATAAATCCGTAATTCTTGTACATTTTGATGCACTTTCCTCCAGCATCCGCCTCTTTTTCAGTCTGGCCTTTTTGCCCTCTCCTTTCTCCTTTCTCTTATGTCCCTCAATCAGGTCCACTTCACCTGCTCTCTCTCGCTGATAGCCGCTAATTTATCTCCCTAGGTTCACTTGATAAAGGCACAACGATACGCATTTCCCATGAGGCAATTTGCTCCGACCATTCTACATTCAACAAAAAACGAATTCAATTCGCTGGCCAATTTATATTTGTGGTCATGAAAGTAGCCTAATGAAGCGTCTGAATAAAAAAGAATTACATCAATATAGGAGGCTAAACAAAAATCAGAAGGTTGGATTAATGGGAGTGAGTTTGACACACACCATAGGTGTGATGTACAGAGACAAATAGAGCTATAAATAGTGGTTGGACTGCTGAACCACAGAACTCTCAGAGAATTTAGAGATTTTCACGGGACCATGATTTGACGTACATGTAATCTCGATGGGCTGCTCATGAATTTGACACGACGGCTGCGAAGGCCGGTCTGCAGGCTGGTTCTCGATAGATTATTGGCCGACCGGCCTACCGGGAAAAATCCCGGTCCTCCCGATGGCCACTCCGCCCCTGTTACAGATTACAAAATATTTATGGCATTGATCTGATTCCATAGCTAACATGCTAACTGTCGTCTTTTGATAATATACAGTAGTTAGCAATGTTGTTCTCTGAAGACAAACATAGTGCATAGCCATAGTGCATAGCCATAGTGTTTGTCTGTCCTTCACATGACCATATACCATCAAAATAAATTTGAAGATGATACCAGAGGTAGTTGCCTTTAAAAACACACTTCAAAAAGTTGCAAATTGGTGCATAGTGTTGCTTTAAATGGTAATAAGAACACACAAAGACATAGACAAAGAAAGATCGATACCATAGCAACAGCGGCGTAATAACGACTTGACGGGCCCGAGTACAAACCAGCCATCAGAGGCCTCCTTACCGTCGTATCGTCAGGTGAAACTAATGATTTTGCGACTTTGAGAGGCACAGGCAAAAGTATTGATGATGTACAATACACATTAAGGGTTGCTACAATATGTTGTCATGAAATCACCAATGAACTATAACACAAGGCACCATCTTAGACTTTACACCCCTTTTTGCAGGACTGCTGCCTACAAACATTGTATCAGACATCATATTCCATATTTACTGACACACTTAGACACATGCATGACAGACAAACTCACTACACATAGCCTTGAAGGATTAACCCGGTATTCAAAAGCCCACCTCATTTCCAAATATTCTGCCAGCTGTACAACAGAACATTGCTATGTTTGCAACTAAGCTATTTTTATTTGTAATATTATTAATTTATTTTAATTTATTTTAATAGCAATTAACTACTCTGGGTGGATCCTTTGATAGCGGCACAATATGTAGCCTTATAGGATTCTCCCGACAGCATCATATACTTTTCTATACACTGTTCTAATTTCTTTGTTTATTTTATGTATCTAATTTATTGTATGTTATTCCATCCATAAAATTGTACTTATATTGTTGCTGTCAAATAAACAGTTCTGAGTTCTGAACACAGTATTTCATCGATCAAACTGATTTCAGAGAAACCGTGTATAATGAGCAGATGGGACAACACATGGGAAAACATTTATACAACTTCTTCAGGGGGTTATCAAACATTATTGTGAATTACGAACATTTACATGGATTTATGGGAACAGTCGCTTGACAGCGCCTCGCTTGCTGCAATCAATTACAAAACCAACTTCCTCCAACAATATCACGTAGAGTCTATGCGCAAAGAACTTATTCTTTTAACGAAATTGAAGCGAAAAAAATAAATTTCAAGTACCATTAGGCGTATAAAAAAACTTAACATGCATGACGTTTAGAATGGCACCCTACGAGTCTTAATCATCTTTTGTTTAGAAAATGATCGCTATGCTGTGGCTACGGTCACAGGTACGGTAAGAAACAATAGCAGAGCCGTGCACACCTAGCCAAATGCTGATGTAACCGAGTGGTTATCAACAATCTGAGTTTTTGCTATCTGTTGCACTCATGACTGCTGAGAAATCGCTGCTTTAAAAGCAGGGCGTGAACTATAGGAGTTGCGCTGGAAACGTGGGCGCAATGTACCTGCCGTAGTGGTCAGACAAAACTTTTGCCTTTCCAAACAGCTCATCATCTCCTGCGAGTTGAATGGTACTGCGGTGTAAACCATAGAAGACATGACAGGGTTGCTCGCGTTCTACTGACAAACTACCCTTTGCCTTCCCTGGACGGCCTCATTGCTTTTGGTGCTGGGGGTCAGACGTGGTGTTATCCTGAACACTACTCGCCACAAATCCAAATGAAGATAATTTTGGCAGTTTTGCCACCCTTTCATCCTGCTCTTTGCGTTCGTGCCGCTTCCTGTGTTTGAAAGGCATGGGGTAGCCTACTTCTTGCTTACTCAACACACAATGCAACACAACACAGGATGGGAAACACTCCGGAGAGGAGGGCGTACTATTAACTTCATTTGGATTTGGGGCGAGAAGTGTTCAGGATAACGCTACGTCTGACCCCCAGCCCAACAGCAATGAGGCCCACCGGGGTAGGCTGATCACATAACGTTTACTGTCTGGTATAGCCTAATGCAGGGGTTTTCAACAGGAGGTCCGTGGACCCCTGGTGGTCCGCAACAGCTTTGCAGGGGGTCTGCGACATGAGCCTATGTTCATCAGTTCACCATTGAATTTGAGTATTTTTACAAGTTCTCTTTGATATTTCAAGACATTTCCAGATTAATCTTGAATATCGTGAAAATATCGTGTTATAGGCAGAATATCTGTGCAGGGGGAGGGGGCGTGGCGGCAGCGGTTACAAACATGCATGCGCGTGCAGGCACCTCAGTGGGCCGCGGATCACTTTCTAGTACGAATGGTGGTCCCTGGGACAAAACCAGTTGAAAACCCCTGGCCTAATGGAATGCATTTAGACATGGCTATTAAACGTCATACAATACACGTATAGGCCTATAGGCTAAGGCAGCAGCCAGGTTAGACATTGTAAACTATTTTTCAGGATGTAGTCGGAAAATAGCTAAATCTAGACATCATAATCAGCCAGCTTTCCCAAAGAATCAGTAGTACGCAAGCAACCTGTCATGTCTTCTATGCTTTACACCCCAGTACCCTTCAACTCGACGCAACCCTTAATGTGTGTTGTACATCATCAATACTTTTGCCTGTGCCTCTCAGCGATTTCTCAGCAGTCATGAGTTCAACAGATAGCAAAAACTCAGATTGTTGATAACCACTCGGTTACATCAGCATTTGGCGAGGTGTGCACGGCTCTGCTATTGTTTCGTACCGTACCTGTGACCGTAGCCACAGTATAGCGATCATTTTCTAAACAAAAGATGATTAAGACCTACTTAAGAGCAGTATTGGGCAGTAGATACTGAGTGGATTAGCTACCCTGTCCATCGAAAGCATCCGGTACCATTAGGCATATAAAAAAACATAACATGCATGACGTTTAGAATGGCATTCTACGAGCCTTGCGTTGAGCAAAATTATCAACAATTTCAGATTTGTTCAACTCCCTGGCCCGGATGCTTTCGATGGACAGGGTAGCTAATCCACTCAGTATCTACTGCCCAATACTGCTCTTAAGTGGGTCTTAATCATCTTTTGTTTAGAAAATGATCGCTATGCTGTGGCTACGGTCAGAGGTATGGTAAGAAACAATAGCAGAGCCGTGCACACCTCGCCGAATGCTGATACAACCAAGTGGTTATCAACAATCTGAGTATTTGCTATCTGTTGCACTCATGACTGCTGAGAAGTCGCTGCTTTAAAAGCAGGGCGTGAACTATAGGAGTTGCGCTGGAAACGTGGGGGCAATGTCCCTGTCATAGTGGTCAGACAAAAGGGGGCCCCCTTTCGCCACGGGCCCTAGTGCAGCTGCACACCCTTCACTCCCTATAGTTACGCCACTGCATAGCAATACCCAAAAGACAGAACTTACCCTGCAGATGATAGGCAGTGGCTATTCTATGGTGCCAGTCACACAGACCAGGTACAGACCAATCTTTCAACTGCCAACAATGGTCTTTACTAGCTATCCTTGGTAGCAACAACAATAACATTTCCCAACAATTTGCCTTTTAATGATATCTTAAAATGTTTGTTTTGTTTCAGGGTTCTTCACATTCCAACTAATTACACACCACTGGACAATGCAATAATAATCTCTTACTGATATTGTTTATGCAAATGCATTATTTTGCTTGTTGGTTGGTTATTTTTATGTATCATCTGTCAGTTTAGATTTCTTGTTTTTAGTTATCCCAGTTAAGAATAATGATTTACTCTTACAGTCCTCCTACACAAAGTGGATGACTGGAGAACCAAATAATAGAAACAATATGGAGAACTGTGCTGGAATTGTACATGACTCTGATGATTACTCGGATGATTTGAGTGATGGAGTGAATCATTGGAATGATTTTGCCTGTGAAAAGAAAATGGATTTCTTTTGTGAGATACGTAAAGGTAAGCCAAGGGTCTCTAACACTGTTCTTAAGATGCTTATTTGAAGTATAAATATTCCTCAAAAATTGGAGCTTGTTTTAATTCCATCAAAGTCATGATTACTTTTGTTTTCTATATTGGTGAATATTGGTGCATTCTACCAAACAACATTCTGTATAAAACAAAAGTCTACAAAGATGAGTTGTTTGCAAGTAAAAGTATTTTTACTTCATCATAATAGTTACTCAAGTAGAAGTAAAAGTACCCCTCAAAATAATGACTTGAGTAGGAGCAACTTCATATAATGATATTGTTCACTCCCATAAGGCATATGTACTATAAAATAAAAATAAATAATGAATTGTAGGCTGGAGGGCTACTGCTGCTACTGGCCATGTATGTGCCATCAGTGAAGTTGTAAGGCCTATACCTTACAGGCTATACAAATAGTCTCCTCTTTATTCAGTTCAAATTGCAAATAACATATTTTGCTCATCCTTAGATTTTCCTAAGAATGTGATCTTGATGCTGTTTGATGGTGTATTGTCACTTTTAAATATTTGGTTTATGCTATGTTGTGTATTTTAACTTTTTACCAAGATGATAAATGGGAGGACTTGTTGCTGTGCATGGCTGGGACATAGTTGAAATGATGTTCACCTGATATGCTTCTTCAAAAGAATAATGTCCATTAAATATTGCACTAACAAAATGGAGCCATTTCTTTGTTGAGATTAGGAGTAGGCCTACTACAAGTCATCCTATACTTTGAGAAATGACAGCTCAGATGAGAGGCTAGACTGACATCTGAGGCAGGAGAGATATGTGTAGGCTATGTGTAGGCTATGTGTAGGCTAGCCTTTCAAAGGATGGTAGGCCTATGTGTTAATCAGTCTTAGAATAAACCACGCACTCATAAACTTAAATGCTGGCTAGCGTTAGGTTTTTGGTAACATTACATTTATCCAAGAAGATCTTAATCTTTCTTCCATTAGCTAGTTTAACTTGTTTGCCATGTCTGGATCCAGTGTATGCCCATGCTAGTACCCTCAAGAACGTGGAGCGGAGTAAACGTAGCGGGGTACTGCCCACCTCTGTTTGTGTGTTAACCTTTCGAAATAATATGTATAGATATTCTACTAGTGAGGAGAAAACAGATGTTGGTGGTTGCCAAACTGAGCCCAAGTGATCTACAAATCATTCTTTGTATTTTTCACAGGAGTAACCCCCGGGGTACCCAACGCTACCATTCCACGTGAGTATCCAACTGCGGCGGTTTTCTTTCTGCTTGTGCTTAAATGTTGTCTGTTCTGTCAAGTCATATAATATATAATTATGAATTATATAATGTTGTAATATTTAACTCTAAAAGGAATTTTTAAATTGTTTTATTTATATTTATGACTTTAGAATATAATGTCACAGAAGATGGCTGGATAGAATACAGTGGTCATCAGTATTATATCAGTGACCGCGAAAGGCAAATGGAGGATGCTAGAACATTTTGCAAAAAGGGACATGGGGACCTTGTTGTAATCAACAGTGAAGCAGAAAGGGTATTTCTGTGGCAACAGGTAATAATTGTTTTATTATAGGGAATGTTGTTATATGCCAATTGTAACTTCGGTATATAAGTAGTTAAATTGTGTATTGTACTGCCAAGAAAGCTCCACTGCTTTCTAGACACAGTTGGCATTTTCGTAACGCAATATGACCCGAGTGAGAGTGGGGTTCGTAAAGGATATCCCCCATCCCTGTGTTTGGCCCTAGTAGATGTAGTCTTTCACATATATATAGTGTGATATTTGGTTAAAGTACTTGACTAGGTCACAGTCAATTTGAGAGTAAAGATGGTCCTTTCAACTTAAAAATCAACGTCCTTTAGTTATTTTTTTGTATTTGTTGTGTTGCCATGCTAAAAGTCTCTTTATGAAAAACACTGTTGTAGAAAATCAATGTTCCATGTTCATCAATGCATATTACTAATGACTAAATTAATTCCTATTATATTAATGTCTGCTAGATTCAAAAGGAACATGATGACTATTACATTGGATTAAGGATAGATCTGGATAAAAACACAGAGTAAGTCTGAGTGTTTGATCATTCATTCCTATTTCAATGAGATGTGTAGTTCTGTGACCTCTGACCTTAGTCTGTTCAAGTTAAGACACTGAGAAAACGAATTATATAACAGTAAGATAGGATACCTTATATTTCAGGTGTAATAACCTTTTTCACTGGTCTTGGTACATCTTAGTTAGTGCATCTTACTAACCTATTAGTACCTCTTATCTTAGTTAGTACATCTCACTTAGCCGTTAGTACATCTTAGTTAGTACATCTCACTAACTTGTTAGTACATCTTAGTAAGTACATCTCACTAACTTGTTAGTATATCTTATCTTAGTTAGTGCATCTTACTAACCCGTTAGTACATCTTATCTTACTTAGTGCATCTTACTAACCCATTTGTATGTCTTATCTTAATTAATACATCTCACTAACCCATTAGTACATATCACTAACCCGTTAGTACATCTCACTAACCCATTAGGAGGTACTGAACCCTGCAAGCTTCATCAGTGCATTCACCGAACCCTTCATAATTGGAAAAATACAATATGATTTCTTCAAAACATAAGTATATATAAAAACGTCCCGACGTTGCTAGTGTGAACCAGGCTATACTGTGTGTGTGTCTTGTCCCCTGGCGAACCCCTGAGAGTGACTCAACGAACCCCTGAGGTTCGATCGAACCGAAATTAAGAACCACTGCATTAGAACATGCGAGCATGTGCTAATTTGCTGTTTATGCTGCGCTCTCAGCGTATTTTCAAACTTGGCACCTATGTTAGCTGGTTAGACACAACAGTAACGCCAGACAAAAGAGGCCAAAGCCGATCCGTGTCAGGAGCAGCACAGAGGTGGAGGTGGAGTTTTGCCATCAAGCAAACTTTGTCTGCCTTCCACACATGGAAATGTATAGAAAATGCAATGAAAATGTTTACACGAGTTTTATGATGGTGCTTTGCATACATGCATAGACATCTGGCTTCAGATAAATAAAACACTCCCACCTTAACACCTTTAAATAATCCAGGCACACACTTAAGATATTATGTGGTTGAGCACATGGTAGCCAAATCAGATTTTAACATCCGCTGGAAAATGCTTACTGACTTGGCACTGCATGCAGCTTTCCTTCTGGTCAAAGAGTCGTCTTGGAATTAACTACTTACTATCCTGTTCCTGCTTTTCCCTAGGTGGATGGATGGGACTCCAGTGGCTTTTGAAAGTTGGGATGAAGACCAACCGCTCTTTGTGGTCAATGATGAGACCTGTGTGAAAATGAGTACTTCTTTTGGTAAGTACATTTGGTTACATCATGCCTTTTGTACAGTCGGTTAATATTAAAATATGCCGGTCAGATGCTTGCAGTTTTTCAGTTTGCTTACATCATTTCGTTTGGTGTTTCTTTCCCAGGTCTCTGGTTTGTCACAAACTGTGGGAGACGTAATGAATTCATCTGTGAGCGTCATGAAGCTCCTGCTGTAAATGCTACTCTGGCTCCTACTGAGGCCCCTAAGGGAGGCTGTGCCCCTGACTGGACTAAGTACAAACAACACGTGAGCACAGCCTGTTATGAAATATGTCTAATTATTAGACATAAAATGGTTAAAATGTAGTGAAAGAGTTATTTACAGATACATTATTGCAATTAGGAGTTTTATGAACATTTAGATGAAATAATCCAGTCAGTATGGGGATTATGATTCACTGAATGAGAGGTTGTTTAATGTTAAAAATACTGACAGCGGCATCTGTTAATTGAAGGTACTGTAAAGAAATGATAGGCAAGGTTGTGGGTAATTAAATACTTTTAGTGTTCAGTGAAAGATACCATGGAATACCCTGGAATAATACATACACTGTCCTAGTGCTACAAGACTCAGTTTGAGAAGAAAAACTGGATGGATGCAATGTCATTCTGCAAAGCAGTGGGTGGAAATCTGGTATCAGTTCTTAGCGAAGATGAGCAAGGTTTGTGCCACCTTCTTGTGAGATTATATATAAAATATATAATTTCCTCAGTAATATTACACTCAATGAAACAGTTTTAAGTCTTCTTACGTTTAATCGTTTTTTTTGTTAGCATTTCTGACAACCATGACCGCAGATGCCCAACTACATTTGTGGATTGGCTTGCACAGCCACACACACTGGAGCCCTGTGTGGAGTGAGGGAAAAATGGTCACATTCAGAAACTTCCTACCGGGTTCTGATTGGTACTCGGTGAGATGTAAAAAATATGTACTTGAATATGTACATTTTATTAATTACCTTTTATGAATCAACACACTGTACCCAATTGTAGTAAAATACAGTGTGGCTTATTAATGTTTTAACAAGGCTCTTTTTTGTATCCGTGAGCAGTGTTTCTGATCCGAAATCTCAAGGAAACACTATACATTACTTTGACTAATGGCTTCTTCCTGGACAGGAAGATGAATGTTTTGCAATGATTACCAACTCCAGAACTTCTGTCGGAAAGTGGAAGACCTACGAATGCTCTCAAAATATGGGATTTATCTGCAAACGACACACTGGTGAGTAATAATTATGTCACAATCCTGGGCCTCGTTTCCCGAACGCGCACTTAGCCTAAAAAGCACTTGAAATCGTTCGTAAGAGGAATCCTACGTTGCAGACCGGTTTCCCGACGCGGCACTTAGCTTAAGTGTATCTTTCGTTGAGAGGAATTCTACGTGTGGTCAGGACCAGTAGTAACTTCACACTTAGCGATTTAATCCACCAGGGGCGTCGTTCGACCGTCGTTCGGAAGAAAGGGGAATTTAAAAAAAAACATGGCTACTTGAAGCAGGGAATATTTTACATTAATAAAGCTATCTACACAACTTTTTATATGTTTATAATGACTCGGTTTGATCTGAAATGTGCTACGCGACCAATGGAGAGTATGTAGGTCTTAACTGAAGCTTTCAAACAGTAGTTTTATGGCACAATTAGCGCTTATACCACCACTCATTGGCTTATATGGTAGCTTTCTTGCTAGATGGTTGTATACATATATATTTGCAACCATGTTCTTCATTGAAACTTTTTTTAAATCGCTAGTTTCATAGCTCATACAGTCACGCATGACGTACGCTTCAACCCCCTCGACACCTTATCCAGGGGTGTCGTTCGGCCTTTTGTAGAAGAAATCCAAACGATGTTTCTGTGTATAGCACATCATGAGAATTTCATTGTTTCACCTGCCTATTCCCATCAAAATAGAAATAAAGAATATTGAGTATTTGAAAATAAAGATTAGGCTATACAAAACTAGTGCAGTGCCCGTAGGCATTCTGTAGTGTTAGCAGACGTAGAGCTGCTGGGTAGTGTAATGGCAAGACATATTTGCACTCCACATAGGTACAGGTTACACTGAAGTATTATTGTGATGCATGTTTCCTTTTCATTAAGAAATGTGTTAATGGTAGCCTTTTTGGAGAGTTACCAACAAATAAAGTTTGAGATTATGTAGTGGATGCAGTTGAATATACTGTAGATGTCAACGTTGCTGTCTAAACTATAAACTAAATGTCAAGAAAGACATTATTTAAAATGAAGTTATGGTTGAAATAGGATCACTTCTTTATTGTAAGGGTAAGTGTAGGGTAAGAATGGTCATGCAGTTGGACTCAAATGTAGGTTAATTGTATTGAATGTATGTAGCCTACTGTACTGTATGACTTCGATGATGCTAGCTTTGACAGCCCACTCTCAGACAGATCGTAATAAATGTCCTTACAATGGGAACACAGTTTAAATAGGCTACTCTGCTGGAGATGGCGTTACTATCCCGCCCCGAATTCAGTGCACATTGCACGTTCGATGCACGCATAGGCTAGCTAATTTCACAGCAATTAACGTAAACAGGTTAACCTGACGTAAACAGCTCCTTAGAGCTACTTAAGAACTCGTGCACGTTGCGCTCGTGCACCTGACTTTAAGTTGATGGTTGCACGTAAATAGAAAGTGTTACTTAGTCTACGATGTCGCGAAAATCCACGTAGGCCGTTAAGATACGTCGTTATCGGGAAACGAGGCCCTGAGTGGTGCTGCCTATAGACATATATATATGGATGTTGGCCATTGTGCTGTTTGTATGGGGACAAAAACCACCCTCATCCAGTCATCCTGCTATTCATCTTATCTTTATATATTGACGATTCCCTGGTTGTTATTTTCTGTAATTGTTTCTATAGATAATCAAATCATCCCACAGCCAACAGTGCTCCCCCGGTCATACTTTGAGTTTGGGAATGACTCCCTAAAGGTGGAGCCAAACAATGGGACGTGGTGGGAGGCCAAGAGGAGGTGTGAGGCAGACGGTGCCCAGCTGGCCAGCATTCGTGATGGCATCACCCAGGCCTACATAGAGCTGCAGATCCACAAACTCAAGCAACCTGTGTGGATTGGGCTCAATAAAAATGAGGTCATATTCCATTTCTGTGAATGCCTTTACTAAATCTCTTTTACATCGTTTCTTTCTCTTTTTTCTCACAATGTGATTCTTAACCACCCACAGACCGATGGTTACTTTAGATGGATTGATCACTGGCACCTGAACAGGGAGAACTGGAAAAATTCAGAACCCAAAAGCCAATTTCCTTGTGTGTATGTGGATCTGACAGGAGGCTGGCAAACTGCTCCATGCAATCTCTCCCTTCCCAGTGTCTGCAAGCGCTCAACGGGTATGGAAGATCCTTTTTTTCACCACATTTGACTGTGCTGTTCTATTCTAAGTCTTAAAGAGAATTGAGCCCTAAACATTAGCCCAGTTAAGAATTCAACTTCAAGTCAAATAAACATTTATCTCTTACAAATCAGGATAAATGAATGGCTATTATTTTACACCAAAGAAATGCATCTATTCCAAACTTTAAATGGAATTTTACTGAAAGCAACTAAATATTCCTGCTACTATATAACATGAGTCAAAACAGCAGTTGTGTGCAGTTCCACTTGTGATGGATCCCGAGTCGACACTGCTCCTCAGTTTTTCCCTGAAACTCTCCCTCTCCATTCACAGATATTGCTCCAACGCCTCACCCTCAGTATCCTGGTCTGTGTCCAGAGTTATGGTTGCCTTTTAAGGGCCATTGCTACTTGCTGTCATCTATAAAAAAACGCTGGCCAGACGCTTCTACAGCCTGTACTATATTGGGTACGGGATACTGTTATGCATGGCATCTTACTTTGACTACAGGGTTTCAAAAGTTTGGCCCACTTTACATAATGAACATAAATGTAAGTGCAACGTGTCAAGTTTGAGTCCCAGGTTTCATGATATGGAAAATAAAAGATCCAGCAATTTCTCCATGCTCACAATAATCTGTGCAGTCATATTTGGTTGCTGGTTGCAGAATCTATAGGTTACTACAACCCACTGACTGATTTCCCTCATAAGCTGTAAAATCTTTGAGACTGTTCTATGTTGCATTTATATCTTTGTTCAGTTTAAATAACTCAACTGAAAGGACTTTCAGCTTTGAGATGTTATTTCATAGCTCTGATTTCACATTTAAATTATACAGGAGCGTCTTTGCTCGGCATTGAAAGTTCTGAAGAGGCCACGTTTATAAACAGTATGCTGGAGATGGTGCAGGACACCTATGAAGCAGTCTGGATGGGCCTTTACAAAAACCTCAAAGGTAATAGCAACCAGAATTTAAATGGACAGTGTTTTACAATTTGTCAATAGAAACCAGATATACACCCTCATAAATAATTACATTATTTTGAACTTAGGTCAGTGGCACTGGCTGGACAGGAGTGTAGTGGACTATACCAACTGGGCTGAAGGTCAACCAGATGAAGATTTGTATGCTTTGATCTCTACATCAGACTTGAAATGGAGGAGTGCTTGGAAGTACTCAGAATATTCTTATATCTGCAAAAAGCCCAAAGGTATGACTTCGACCCACTCATGTCCACAGAGGCTTGCTTTAATGAAATACTCATAACTATAAGATGGCAGCCAAAGTATTACCGAACACGGAAAACACCAGGCTGGAATTTTTGTAACTCATTACCTTACCACTATGCCACATTTGGCTAGCTATTGAATAAGCACTGGCATGACACCAGAGGAATTGCAGATGGTAGGCCTACAATAAGACATGGTAATCTAGTTTTTCCAAGAATAGACCGGTTTCAGTGTAAGATAGAAATCCTAGTGTGTTGATAACAAAAATTAAAATTCTGAAGGTATACCATATTTGGTAATCTTCTTTAATTTTTCCTTCACCTTGTATAGTGTTCTTTTTGTGCTGTTTTTGGTGTTGTTACTCCTAGCTTCGCTGGGCAGTCATGTGTCAAGACAAGGCTTACATGCTTTCCATATTTTCCTTTTCAGATCCATTGCCTACAGTGTCTACACATGGTAAGTTGACATTAACAATCTACAGTCGTTTAAGCAGCACAATAGCTCTTGATGCTCATATGAACGTAACTTTCAAAATCCACTTGTTCCCATGTCAGGAAAAATCTTAAAAATTCCACAATTGTTGAAAATCTCTAGGCATTTATTTAAAATGTACATTAAACACGTTTATAACTAGGACTGTCTGTTCCCCCAATTACTGCCAACTTTAAGCTGGGTTGTCAATTTGATAATACACTGCAATATGCAATGCACTTAACTATAAGAAGTGTGACTAGATGTACCGCATAGCAGTGTGTAATAAGATGCTAGCATAAAGCGAGAGGAGCCCAAATTAAGTGAAATTACATGCTATTTTGTTCCATGATAATTTTGTTATCTTGAGTGATTACATTTCTGGCATAAATAAACTAGAACATTTTGTTGTATATCTTATTTTGAGTGAGAAGTTAAGGAACTATAGTTTGTGGATGTGGCACCTGTACACTGACAGGGTGGGAAGCAGTATCTGGCTAGTGAATATGAGGAGTGTGACAATATCACAGCCATGAAAGGACGGCTAGGTTTTTTTCCCCTCTGGTCACATTAGCTAATCATGCTACCATTAAAGAAAACCAGATTTGTAACATTATAAATTTGTGCATGTGTTGACAAGCTGAAGGATTTGTAATCAGCTAAGAAGAGTCAGCTTGTCAAGAATGCACATAAGAAAAGTGTCCATGAATTACACCCTGAAACTGTAGGGGGCGCAAACACACACACATAAAAAACACACACAAAAAAAACATAGAATTGGGGCATTAACATCATTAATCAAGCCTACAAAGCTGTGTGCTGAAAAATGCCAGATCAGATTCATAAGAAGAACCATTTATCGTTCTGTCACTTACTTTTTTCTGTCCTTTCTCTTTTTAGACATCCCTGTTGTGGAGGTTCACCGTTTGTATACAGGGCTGGTTGTTGCCTTTATGATTGCTTTCACTGTGATGGGATTTGCTGCTTTTTTCCACTACAAAGGCCATAAACTAGTTCTACCCAGAATGCCTGCCTTTGAGAATCCATTGTACTTCAAGTCCTCTAAGCAAGATATTCCTGATGACAAGAATATAATAGACAGCATAGAGATAGATCCATGTGCATCGTAAATAAATAATGCATCAATGAATCAACTGTACAGTATGCATGTACAGTCATGGACAAAAAAATTGGCATCCCTGCACTTCTGTCAGATAATGTACCAATTCTCCCAGAATATTGTTGCAATTACAAATGCTTTGGTATTCACATGTTGATTTATAGAAAAGCCAAATCTGACATGATTCCACACAAATCTTCAAAAGTGGACTGGACAAAATGATTGGCACCCTTTCACAATTGTAAGAAATAATTGTATTTCAAGCATGTAATGCTCATTTAATTTGTAGTTAAACTCAACTGTGACAAGTCACAGATGCTGGTAATATAGAAATCACATTTGCAACCAGATAAAATGGAGCAAAGTTGACTCAACCTTTGTGTTTTGTGTCTGTGTACCACACTGAGCATGGAGAAAATAAAGAAGAACAAAGAATTGTCTGAGGATTTGAGAACCAAAATTATAGAAAAGCATGAATAAACTCAAGGCTACAAGTCCATCTCCGGAGATCTTAATGTTCCTGTGTCCACTGCGCGCAGTGTCATCAATAAGTTTACAGCCCATGGTATTGTCGCTAACCTCCCTTGATGTTGAAGGAAGAGAAAAAATGATGACAGAATGCAACAAAGGATTGTTCGAATGGTGGACAAAAAACCTAAAACTACTTCCAAAGAAATTCAAGCTGCCCTGCAGACACACAACAACAGTACAACAGTGTCAGCTCACACTATCCGTCGCCATTTGAATGAAATGGGATGCTATGGTAGGAGACCCAGGAGGGCCCCACTGCTGATACAGAGACATAAGAAAAACACACTGGAGTTTGCCAAAACTTCCCTGAGGAAGCCAAAATCATTCTGGGAGAACATCCTGTGGACAGATGGGACCAAAGTAGAGCTTTTTGGTAAAGCATTTTACAGACAACCAAATGAGACCTTCAAAGAAAAAAGAACACGGTCCCTACAGTCAAACATGGTGGAGGTGGACCCATGTTTTGGGGTTGCTTTGCTGCTTCTGGAACCCGATGCCTTGACTGTGTGCATGGCATCAGGAAATCTGAGGACTACCAAATCATTTTTGGGCGCAATGTAGGGCCCAGTGTCAACAAGCTGGGTCTCTGTCAGAGGACATGGGTCTTCCATTAGGACAATGACCCATAGCACCTTTCAAAAAGTACCCAGAAATGGTTAAGACGAAGCACTGGATAGTTCTGAAGAGGCTGTGATGAGTCCAGATCTTAATCCCATAGCACACCTGTGGCATGACCTCAAAACAGCAGTTGGGAGAAGGCACCCATAAAATGTGGAAGACCTGGAGCAGTTGGCAAAAGAAGAGTGGTCCAAAATTCCAGTAGAGAGGTGTAAGACTCATTCATGGTTAAAGGAAGTGATTGATTTCCGTATTTTTTTCCAAAGGGTGTGCTACCAAATATTGAGTTGAGGGTGCCAATAATTTTGTCCAGTCCATTTTTGGAGTTTTGTGTGTGTCAAGTCAGGTTTGGCATTTTTTTCTCAGATTCGGTTATGTTGTTCCAATGCAAACAAAATAAATAAACATGTTAATACAAAAGCATTTGTAATTTAAACCTTTTTGGGAGAAGTGGTGCATTATCTGACAGAAGTGCAGGGGTGCCAATATTTTTGTCCATGACTGTCAACAGTACATCAAGTGCAAGAAAACACAGTTGGTCAAACATTTTTGTGTAATTAAAATAAGGTTTCTGATAACATTGCTTGAGAGATTTTTACATCCATTTCATAGTAATTGTTTATCACTGTTATGTATGGTATGATCTTTTTTCACCTTATATGGATTTAACTTTCTGATTTTACTCATATTTGTTTCTCATATCTTCATACATAATGTTTGTGAAATACATGATATTGGTGAATAAAAGATGGGTTGTCTGTGTCGCCAACACTTAATTGTCACCTGATCATTATTAGCTGACACATCCAGGGAGAAGTTGGAAAAGAGAGTCTATTTTGAAAGAGAGTCCATTTTGACATGAAAGTCTAATTTAGTGTTGTATGCCTGTTTATGGCTTGCAGTATTGCATTTTAAGGGTTATATGGAGATTTGTTTGACTAGGATCTTTGTATTCATAGTCTGTGGTGGTTTAATTATGATATGGATTAAGACTATTTCACATGTACAATAACAAATATTGCTTAATAAATGACCAAGTTGCAATCACAAAAATGAATACCTTGTGCATTTATGAGAGGTCTTGTATTGTATCACCCCAAATCAAATCCCAAATACGTTCATAGATGGAGATAAATAATATAAAACATTTAGCTGTCAACAGAAAACATGAATGTAGGCTATGAGATGATCCCACATTGACATTATTAAGCAGCCTTGAGTAAGAATGAAGAAAAAAAAGATATGGCGTAATCCAGTCTGTGGTGAAGAAATAAAAATGGTTGTGCAATACAGCAACAACTGGCCACCAAGGTTTCACAGGACCGTCTTTCAACGACCACTGTTGATTTCCCAAGAGCGTCAGCCAAAGTGCTGACAACGCATGTTTTAATTTGAAAGTTGTTCAGTAGTAGAAGACAAAAATCTGCATATGTATGGGGCGCCGTTTGTAAAATGTTGCACGTTCTAAAATCCTGCTAAGATTTGTTACATTTAGCATTATCATATGGGGGGAAAAAAGCACGACAATATTCAAATGTAACTTTTTCAAACATTTAGAGAGAAATTCATGTAAATTCATGCAATAACTTTTCCAAGGATAATTTTTGGCAGTTACATAAAGTTGTTAAATAATATGAATCTTTCATCTAAATGTTAATGTTAAATCTAAATGTTATATATAAAAATATCAGCGGGTGCAGTAAAGGGATCACAAGTCCCCAAAATGAATTTTCTAGATATCTCTGTCTGGCTATTTGACAGAGATATCTAGAAAATTAATTTTGGGAACTTGTGATCCCTTTACTGCACCCGCTGATATTTTTATTTCTACAACGTTGCCGAAGTCCCTGCCTGAGCTCCAGTTTGGAGATATTTACTAATAGAAAATCCCTCCCCCTTCACACCTCATAAACTGAAAGCCTACAAAAGCACAAGATAGTTATTTAATTTTCAGAAGGGGATGGGTTCATTACGATGTCTGGAAGGTGAAAACAAAAACAAAAAACATTTTCATTATCAGAGCAAAGATGATTGCCATTCAATAGTTAGCTACCAGCTAGCGAGCTACATGCTGTTAGCGGGCAGCCTTTAATCTACCCAACGCTATCATTTGACAATTTCCTGGTTAACACGAGTACAACCACCTGGTCTGGCGAATGGCAACTGAAATTATGTTCCCATATATTTTCTTCTGGCATTGTAGTAGTATTATCAGTTGGATGACGAAATACAGTAGCCTAGCCTACTAGCTTAGGTAGGCTACTTGTCGCAACCTCACAGCAGAAGCCTGATGATAATCCAATTTGAATCATGTTGATGCTTTGTTTCTTGACTTTATTTCTTGATCTATTCCCCTTTTAGGTAGTTATTCTGATAAATGAGGCGACCAAAACATGGTTACTGCTTTTATTGCAAGCTCCAAAGATAAGGCAACTTTACTGCTTGCCTAAGAAAAGTTGACCCAGAATCAGCTGGTAACAACGTCAGTGGATTTGAACAGCCAACCGAGCAACAACTGTCCTACCTAGGTCAGAACATTTTAAAGCGGAGGTATTAAATAATCTTGAATGAAAGATTCCTTTATAATCCTTTATAAGTTAGTTCCTTTATAAGTTCCAGTGGAAGACAGGTGTGAAGTGTATTTCTTGCCCGCAAGCTAGTAACTCTGACATGACGTGAAAACTATGAAAGCCAATTACCGTAAATATTGTGAGGTTCAGTCTTCAAGTCTGACATGTAGACTGAACATTTAACATTTACATTTACATTTACTTTTTACATTTACATTTACATTTACATTTACATTTACATTTACATTTACGTTTATGTTTACATTTAACATTTAACATTTACATATACATATACATTTAACATTTACATTTAGTATTTAACATTTACATTTAACACTTATATTTAAAATTGATATATAACATTAAACATTAACGTTTACATTTATATATAACATTTACATTTAACATTTAAAAGTAACATTTACATGAAAACTTTGTGTTACTGCCAAAAATTATCCTTAGAAAAGTTATTGCATGAATTTACATGAATTTCTCTCTAAATGTTTGAAATAGTGACATATGAATATTGTCGTGCTTTTTTCCCTCATATTATAATGCTAAATGTGCCAAAACTGGGTAGGATTTTAGAATGTGCAACATTTTACAAACGGCACCCCATACATATGCAGGGAAAAATGGAGTTAAGATTTTAGATTATTTTGAAATCAGTATATATTATTTATGTTTTATTCATTTAAAACTAATGCATTAATAAAATGGATGGAAAGTTGAAAGAGGAGTGATGGTAAACCTAAGAAGATTTGTCAATGACACACCCCTTTGAGGACAATGTAAAGAGATGTCACTAGATGTCCCTTTTTTGGATTTTGTCCTGATTTAGTGCTGCAAGATGTTGCCCAGACCAACTAGTCTTGTCACTTGTATCTTCTTTTATTTTTCTGATCAACTTTCTTTTTCAATCTCCTGTCTAGCTTCTTGCCCAACAGAGAGCAATTTTTTGATGTATGACAAGAATGTCAACAAATGCCTAAAAGGCTACCAGCCTCTGAAGCTGTTCTACTGTGATTCCAACCAACTGAGCCAGCAGTTCCGCTGGACATCCAACGACCGCATCTTTAATGTTCACCTGAAGAAATACCTGGGAGCTGGGAGTACAGCAGATGGTTCTGGCCTACAGTGGTACATCTGTGATGATACAACTCAACTTCAAAAGTGGGAGTGCAAGAATGACACGCTGTTAAATCTGAAGGGGACGAATCTTCGAACGAGTTCTCTTGAGATGTTACACAGAGATCGTCGGCATAGATGAAACGCTCAGTGTCCTGGTCCATTGGCTGGTCGTTGGTGTAGATGTTATATAGTAGTGGGGCCAGCACGCTA
Source organism: Sprattus sprattus (assembly GCF_963457725.1). Classification (NCBI taxonomy): domain Eukaryota; kingdom Metazoa; phylum Chordata; class Actinopteri; order Clupeiformes; family Clupeidae; genus Sprattus; species Sprattus sprattus. Next base: position 18,828,753 of record NC_137918.1, on the reverse strand, counting down.
CCTTGTGGTAGGCCATTTCGTTGTTGTCGCCAGCGTCTCTGCTTGTTATTCAGGACAACAAAGAAGCGCCTGTCTTTCAGGAGTGCTCCAATGAGGTCTGTGAGTGCCAGGTCTTTTGTCAGCTCCAAGATCTTTTTTTAGGAGGAGGCAATGGGTCACAGTGTCATATGCGGCAGACAGATCAACAAAGACAGCTCCTGTTACCAGTCCTTTCTGGAATCCATCCTAAATGTGTTGAGTGAGCTTCAGGAGTTGGTTTGTTGTAGATTTGCCAGGTCGGAATCCGGCTTGTTGAGGGATGATGGCTGGTTCAGCAACAGGGGCAAGCTTTTAGGGGACCCATCTATAATGTTCCTTTTTGGTCCTATTAAGGTCTTTCCATCAGTCCGTCCATCACGAGCTATCATTTAATTCATTGTGCTCCGTTTATTCCAGAATCCATGTCACTGAGCACACTATGTTTGAAGGTAAAGGTCAAATTTGACCTTCAGAAGGCCCCTCCCCACCCCACGACTCTTGCAGTTCGTTCTCATTTCTCTTGTTGGGCCAGACACAACATTGTCACAGCAAAATCAGTAGGCCACATCTCTGAACAGGTGGTTTGGGTCGTGATGGCAGTGGATTAGTCACTGACATCTCCTCAGGCTCCCCCTCTTAAAGCTGCCCTGAACTTGAACCAAGCAGTAATGTATATTACATCAAAATAAACATTCATTTTCACCCCGAGCACTGCAGCGTTATCACTATCGGAAACACGTAAAACGTGTGTGCAACAGGGAGCAAGGAGCACATGGACACAGTATATGAGAGCTGAAGAACATCAGGTCAATCATCAAGACTTTTGGCAGGGTGATCCTGGACATAAAAATACACAGGAAGCAGTGAAGGTTACAGGTGTAAACTCTGGACTTTAAAGTGCATAGTTCTGATAAGAACTGGCTGAGATAAAGTGTGGATAGTCACAGGGGCTTGCACAGTTAAACAGATGTCTTGTGGATGAGGGCTTTAAGGATTACCATGTCATTCATATTACATGTTTTCTTCAAAATGATAGGTTTCTTTTTTATTCTGCTAGGTAAGGGAGTCACTATATCTCTATTGAGCAACTTTTTTTGTGTGGAGACTATAGTGTTCAGTCACAAAAATGTAAATGTTGGTTTTCTTGTGGAAAAGGTACCTTATGTGATGTCTGGGCTGGGATAGACTGGGAGCCTCAAATGCAAAATTCATTCTATTGATTGGAAATATAAATATGTATTTTACCCGTAAAAAAATATTTTACTTAATCAAGGGATTTTGACATATTATGTCTTTGTTCATCTTAAGATCTCATTTCCTCATTGTTTGGGCATATGCTATTGAGAAGGATAGTAGTCCAGTATGACTGATGAATGAAAGTGTATGATTTTCTTTACAGTGGTCGGAGCTAGGTCCTCTGGTCTGAATGGAATGTTGGAGAGCATGATGACTGAAGGCACCAATGGAGACTCTTCTGGAGCAGATGACCAGTTCTTTGGTAATATTCTATCTGGGAATTTCTGAAACATCTATGTGCTCTTATTTGGCTGTCTATCCATATGCTACGTGAAGTTATGGCAATAAACGCAGCCTTTTATTTGAAAGCATTTGCAAGTTTCTGCTTAAGCTGATGTAATGATGTTAAATCATTTACTGATTCAGAAAAGTGATACTGCACCTATTTGTATCTAGTCAAGGCAACCTTATTTGTACAGCACTTTAAAAAACAACAGGAGTTAGATCTTAGTGCTTTACAATAAATAGATTGTTAATAAATATAGACAAGGACTAAAGGAATGAAAGAGCTAAAACAATTACAAGGGATACAAGTACAAATAATAAAACTTAAAGAACACACAAATAAATAATAATAAATAAACGTATAGCAGAAAATTAGTTAAAAGACAAATGAAAAAGAAACACAATTAATGGCCAGAAAATAAATAGATAAACACAACCATCAAAAATGTAAACAAATATTAGCACTAACCTCAGACTGAACTACAAGCACAAGTAATAAAAACACTTTCAGACTGGACTAAAATGCACCAAAAAGGGCACAGCTCCCAAATTCAAATCCAGGGAATGCAGGAGTGTAATCCTTCTTATATGTTTTCTACTCTCTGCAGGCAGCATATCTGGTATTGAGTGGTAGACTACTCCATGATTTAGGGCCAACAACAGTGAAAGCTCATCACCTCCTAAAGATCTGAGGCCTGTTAGACTTCTTCAGGTAGTCTGACATGCCTTGATGTTTTTGTATATTTCCTCTAACTAAAACATTGATGCACAAGTGGCATATACCGTATGTGGAAGATTAAAGGTTTTTGGGGGGTGTTCTTTTTATTACTAGTCTAGGACAAAACTTGTGGAGCTTTAAAGGCATTTTGAAAAAAGAACCAAAATACTATTTCCACCGGTTGGAAATAGACCTTTAATAAAACTAAGAGAAGTCCATCTGATGATCTTAGAGCCAATCACAGAGAATAGGTGGCAGGAGATCTGTAATACAGGCAGGAGCTTGAACATTCACAGCATTAAAAACAAACAATAAAATCTTTAAATCAATCCTTAACTTCACTGGGAGCTAGTGTAGTATAGCTAAAACAGATGCTACACCGGTGTAACTAAGCTTCTTGGTCCTTGTTAAGTCTGGGACAACTTGGACAGCTGGCTCATGGTATGATGCGAGTATACTAAGCACAATGCTAATGTCTGCACTGGCTGTAAGGGAACCCAAGATAATAACTTCTGTTTTTATCATTTTTTGTTTTGTTGGTTTCATGATGTTTCTCATAATCAATGATGCTCCAGATGAACAAGTCTGTCTCTATTTCTTCACGGTATTTTACCTATACTATTTATTTTTGTAAAAACCTGCCCCAAAACAGGGTCATGTGACTTTGAGCAAAGCACCTGTGGGTGGAATGATACCAGCAAGGATCATATTAAATGGCGGCTGGAGATGGCCAACATCAGTTCCATTCCGGGCTTTGACCACACTACTGGATCGCCATGGGGTATGTGCTACATACTAGTTTAATAGTACTATTTTCTGCTCTGGTGAAGAGCCTGGCTGGTAAACTTGAACATCATTTGTGTACACTTCACAGGGAGAGTCATGCATGTAGGGGGAGAGAGGCCTAACATCTTTTCAGAGGCAGTGCTGGAGAGACCCTTACTTAAGTCTACCACTCTGGCCTGCCAGATAAGGTAAAGAATACTAAGGTGAACTAATCATGAAACCATTATAACAAATTCCTTAAACATAAACAGCTGGAAATAAACTGACGGGACTGTGCACTAACTGCAGCAGGGCCTCTTGTTTTCTGCGCACCCTTAAGTTTCTGGTACCATCTCCATGATGCTACTAGCACTGTCTTTGTCCTGAGACTCATCACAAATACCTCAGTCTCTGAGCTGTGGAGGATATCGAAGGGGAACACTAATGGCTGGGAGAATGCTACTCTGCACATTGGGAACCGCCCTGAGGGAACACAGGTATGGATGAAACTGGTTTTCTGTCAGAGTTTGAATTGGTGACGTGCTACGAGGGTTACTTCTATGCTGGAGTTGAAATGTATTGATTTTAATCTGTGGAAAGATAAATAGTCCAATGTTTTGATTTGATGGTGGCCTGAACCTTTATTTCATTATATGGTCTAAATTTCTCAAAAATGTAGATTTTTGGTATCTGTTGTGTAGTCTTGCTGGGTCATGTCCTGGACAAATTAGTTACGCACGTGTGATACATGAGATCCAGGTTGAGAGTTCAGTAATTAAGTTTATTATTCTTTGTTGCCGTGTTTTAATTCCTTCACCATTATAACTGTATCCCTGTGTGTTATTAAACTACATTATATTATTCAGTTGGCGTTCTCTGTAGATCCATCATACTTTGGGGAACCCGATGTTATGCTGGATGACATCACCTTCCCTAGCTGCAATGAGGGGGATGTTCCTGCTGGTTTCGATTTGCTCACCTGTGACTTTGAAAAGGACACCTGCGCCTGGTACTCTGACTACTCTGCTAGCATCATGTGGAAAAGATCTAAAAAAACTGACAGCTACCCTGCTCCAGCAGGCGACCACACCAGTGGCTCTGGTATGAAGTCATCACACTCTGCAACTGAATCTGAATAATCTTCCTTTCTTATGTACTTATGCATCATTTACAATGGCCTTTTTTCCCTCCAGGTTATTACATGTTTATTGGGACTGATAGGAACACCAACCCCTCAATGAGAGCCAGACTGATAAGCTACCCTCAGAAGACTCAGTGCATCAGCTTTTGGTATCACATCTATGGTAGCAGTATAGGTAAGAGAGAGAGAGTCTCAGCATGGTACAGCTCAGAGTGTATCCTTTATCAAACACTGTGCAAACTCCTTATTTTGAACATGTGACTGAGTGAGTGGTTGCACTCTACTTACTAAATCTGCCTAGAAGGGTTGTAAAGATTTGCTTTCTGTGTTTAAGTCAATCCACAGTACACGTGTGTACTTACACCAAACTCTCCTCTGGTAACCCAGGCTCTCTGAAGTTCATCACTAAGCAACCAGGTAAAGAGGATACTGTTGTCTGGATGAGATCTGGAACACAAGGGAACAGATGGCGCTTTGCGGATCTCAGTGTTCCTGCTAGTGATCTTCCATTGCAAGTAATAGTTTCATTATTTACCAAATGTCCAAAATATGTGTTCAGACCATTGCTATCTTTTTCAAGTCACTGTCATCTGAGGCCTAGGTCATAAATGAAATAGCATGTTATGTAGTCACCCATGTCCTTATGTACTCTCTTACATTGCTTTTATATAACACATCTTCCCCCGGACACAAGCACACACACACACCTGCGCACACATACTGAGGTTCATCTGTGTCAGTTTATATTTGAGGCCGTTCTGGGAGGGACCCACGGCAGCATTGCGGTCGATGACGTTGTGGTGTCGAACGGTGTGGATGGGTCCTGTCCAGCGGAGCGAGAGTGCACCTTCCAAGGCTCCCTGTGTGGCCTGCAGGATGACCCCTCTGCAGACTTCGCTTGGGTCAGAACCACGGCCAGCCTCTCCCCCAACACCTCTAGTCCAGCTGTGGACCACACCTTGGGAACCTCTCACGGTGAGACGGCCTCTGTCACGGAGACACTTCTCTCTGTTTATCATGGTCATGCTGTGCTGACACATGTGATGATCATATTGTGTGTTTTTTTAGGATATTACCTCAGTGCAAATCTTTGGAAACACGGCAGAGGCAGCAGAGGCCGGATGCAGACCCGTGTAAATGATGCGACCCCCGTGAGTGGGGAATGCTGGATGTTCTGGTACCACATGGATGGGGAGGACGTGGGAGAGCTCAACATCTACCTCAGCAAGTCCAGTGCCAGCCTCCAGCCTCTGTGGGGTAGGAGAGGGGACCAAGGAGGCCTCTGGAGACACGGCAGGGCTACTGTTCACAGTCCTGATGCTCCTTACCAGGTGGGGTTTTGTGTGAATGTGCGTATGTGTGTGTGGTGTGTGTGTGTGTGTGTGTGTGTGTTTGTGTGTGTATGTGTGCGCGTGTGTGTGAGAGAGAGAACGACAAAGACAAAGACAAAGACAAAGACTGTGAGTGTGCATGTATGAGCTGTGCGTGTGTGTGTGTGTGTATGTGTGTGTGTGTGTGTGTGTGTGTGTGTGTGTGTGTGTGTGTGTGTGTGTGTGAGTGTGTGTGTGTGTGTGCATGTATGTGTGCATGTGTGTGTGTGTGTGTGTTTGTGTGTGTGTGTGTGTGAGTGTGTGTATGTGTGTGTGTATGTGTGTGTGTTTGTGTGTGCGTGTGTGAGTGTTTTAGTACCTTTAGGCCTGATGTGATCACAGTAATTGCCTTGGTCCGGATACAACATCTAGTTTATCATCATGAACTCAGTGCACCAGTGAGAGTGATAAAAATCAGTTATGGACATGAATGCCACCTCCCCCCGCTAACAGTTGTATCTTTGGAAGCTGTGTAGCAAAAAAAGGTAGAGCGTTTTTCTCTTTGTGCCCTTAAAATAAGGACAGCTAGAAGTATTGTGTGTGTGTGTGTGTGTGTGTGTGTGTGCATGTGCATGTGTGCATGTCTGCGTGTGGTGTGTGTGTGTGCGTGTGCGTGTGTGTATGTGCATGCAAGCGTGTATGCGTGCGTGTGTGTGTGTGTGTGTGTGTGTGTGTGTGTGTGTGTGTGTGTGTGTGTGTGTGTGTGTGTGTGTGTGTGTGTGTGTGTGTGTGTGCGTGCGTGTGTGCGTGTGTGAGTGTTTTAGTACCTCAGGCCTGATGAGAAAGTGTCTTGGTCCGGATACGACATCTAGTTTATTAGTTTAGTGAGAGTGATAAAAATCAGTTATGGACATGGAATGCCACGTCCCCCCACCAACAGTGATATCTTTGGAAGCTGTGTAGCAAAGCAGTATTGTTTGTGTGTGTGTGTGTGTGTATATGTATATGTGTGTGTGTGTGTGTGTGTTTGTGTGTGTTCGGTGGGTATTTGTGTGTGTGTGTTTGTGTATGTGTGTGTGTGCTGTGCAGGGCTGTAGTGGAGGGTTAACGCACTTAAACACCGCTTACGCACCTCTGAATTCTTGGAAATAGCGTTTACGTACCTCTAAATATCGTCTACCCACCTGTAAGTTGCGTTTACGCACCTCAAAGTTCCCTGGGCCTTGTATTCTGCCGTTAAAATATTTAGAAATAAATTTGGTGTCATTTTAATACACCTAAATTTCAAATTGTTGAACATATAAAAGCTGTAGTCTGAAACATTTTCATATGCGCTGTGTGCGCCTCCAATCAGTGCCTTACGGCTGTGACACCAATAAGGATCCAGGAAGTATGTTAAAAAATACACGTTGTGGATTAGCCTGGCTGCCTACCTGTTCGGAATGGATTAATTAGCCTTGGATATCAGGCGATTTTTGAAGAGACCATGGAGTGCTTCCATTCCCACAAATGCCAGCAAAAGGCCTCAAGTACAAAGTAACACTGAAGATCAATTCACGTTTTTAAACGTGGTTTTGGTTCGGACAACATCGCATTAAGACAGGGACAAACTATTAATAACGTGCTTGCAAATACGATGATGCAGGTAACAAGCCAGCCTTCCCGGTCCCATCTAAATAGGCCTAATAAAACGTCTCTTTCAGCAATTGAAGATGCATGAGTTATTATCCTCACGCCAGTGGCGGCTGCTGGTCTTTTAAAGAGGGGAAGCTCATTTTTGGCCTACATCAAAAAAGTTGTCAATTTATTTATACCTAAATTCTGCCCTCCGTTCCTTTTCAAGAAAATGGTCATTGAGTGCATGTTCGAGTGCATGTTCAACCCTGGCCCTGCCCAGGCAGCTTAACCTTGCACATGCACTCACATGTTCATTGCTCTTTTCATGCCTTTTATATGCCCTGTCAAAGTTAGACCTAAAACCAAATTTTGACCAGACAACACATCCCTGAGATGGTTTCATCCAGATGCATGGCCAACAGTACATTTTCTTTGTCACAGCACTTCCAGTCAGCCTGCTAACTTTGTCATACCAGGAGAGCTGAAAAGACCTGTTACTTTTCCCTACTTTTGTACCAAATCAATCTTAGGTATTGATCTGCCCTGCTGTTTCATTCAAAATCAGGTCGACGATATTAGCATTGTCTGCCATCGTGTGCACCTTACCAGCTGGCTAGTTCACTCCGACCTAGCCAACATTATGAATGAACGAACTAACGAAACGATATTAAACTCGAACAAGTAAATGTGGAAAGTATGTTCAACTGAAACAATGAAATACAATGAATGTGTTTTATTTACAGTGTAAGAAATTAATAATGGAAGCAATTTCGCCAAGCATATATCAAGAAATGGGTTTCAGTTTGTTGTAAACTAAACAGTGTTGCCAACTTTTCTGTGAGGAAATTAGCTGTTAGCTCTCCGAAAGTCGCCAGAAGTCGCTAGATGACGTAATCAACTCATTTGCATAATATGCAAATAAGAAGCGCATGCGCACAATGTCGATTCTGCGCGGTATCACTGTATTCGCAGGAAAAATATTAAAGTTCTAATATTTTCCTGTTCTCAAGTCAGACTGGCCGTGCAGGCACTGTGTGAGTGGAGAGGAGACCATGACAGCCCTCGCTGTTCTCAGCTCTCGTGCAGAACAGGATATGTGAAATGCTTTTTCAATGCTTTGTCAACACAATAATCCACCAAATTACGCCCCCAAAGAAGCCGCTAGATTTGTCGCTAGTCGCTTTTTGCTAATAAAGTCGCCAAGGGGGTCTAAAAAGTCGCCAGATATACTGTAGAGACAAAGTCGCTAAGTTGGCAACACTGCAGTTGGGAAGACTTTCCGAAGGATTTCAGAAGGAACTCCACTTCGGAAACATTTATGAAAACATTTGCATTCTCGTTATTTTTTTCTTCTGTGCTTTCTTCTGAACTTCTGACAACTTTCAGAACTCGAAATAGCAGTCGTAACTCTGCCGTAATCTTCTCAAATGCGATTCCACGGGCCATCTTGTGGTTATTTCAGGTAGCGCGTTGAGGAATTACATTTGAAAAAACTCCGTATTACAGTAAAAGGGTTAACGGGCGAATTTGTGAGAACCCGTTGGTGATTGCGTTCACGTCAACTCTACAGACATCCTCGGATTAAAATAATTATGATAATAATAAATACGAGAATATTTGTATCATTAACAATTACGTTTCACATTTATAGTCATAATTATACGAGGTAGTGTTTATTGTTACACTAGGTCTATATGGCTCGTAGCTAGACTGTTCTCTCCCTTGTACGTCACTTTGGACAAAGGCCGCGTCTGCTAAGAGACTGATTGTGAATGACATGAACACTGCAAATGTAAGTGAATACATAAATAAACACTAAGCTCAATCTCTAAGAACTAAGGCATGAATTTATTGTAATTTATACTACTACTGGTGGCCAGTCTTCACCCCTATGGTGGCCATTTCGAACGACAGGACGGACTACAATTTATACTCGTACTTGGGACCGGTCTTCACACCTATGGTGCCTATTTTTCGATTACAAAAAAAAAAGTGACTACTTAAAAGTGTTTTACGGACTTCGGACGTTCAACGTTATACAATATCTCCACCTTATTAATGAACACCTGTTACGAGGTGGATTCGGGAGATTGCGACAGCACACGTTTCTAAAATTGCGTCTCCTAATAAGGAGCTGGCAGGGCGTGTATGTATGCAAATCCACTTTCACGAGAACGCGCATCAATCTAAGAAGCTAATCGGAAGGAACCCAGCTGAGAAGACTTCGGCTGCTTATGAACACATTTTCAAGCGTGCGGGAATGCAGCGGAAGCGTTTCTCTTACGTTGTTTTTGCGAAGTCGTGTAAGAAACATTTCTGAAGAATTACAGAAAAAGGTCGAGAATGAGGCCCACTGATCCTAAATGTTCAAGTGACGTTTATCTCAAAATAGCTGTCAATCAAAAAGTGATTCAGCCTTTCGACTGCTCCTCCAATCATCACGCGGAAGTCCAGCGTCCAGGCTAGCCCAGGCCAGCCCAATGCGCCATCCACCCCCAGAGACGCTGAGCGTCCGGAGACGGGACAAATCTTGGCATTTATCAAATGACCGTCGAGTTTCGAGGCAATGAAAAAAACTGTTCCATGCAGTCTCATTCAAGTGAATGGACGCTCGGCTTCTACGGTCAAAGGCATTGACATTACGGGAATATATGAGAAGTTAACAAAATCGAGTCAGTCTTGGATAAGATTCTGATCGAACTCGTCTTCGACATGAACGTATTCTAACGCATTTGTAGTCAATGAAATGTTAACACAACAGTACAAATTTGACAATTTAATTTTCGACATTTTAGGGGAAGCTGAGCTTCCCTTGCAGTCTTAGAGAAATCGCCTCTGGCGCACGCATATCGCTGTAGATAAGGCTAATTCATTGAAAATTTTAGTCTTTGCAAGCCAGTTAGACATATAAAAGTGAATTGCTAAGTGAAATGTTTTAGCTTAGCTATAGAATCTCCCATTTTCACGGTCTATAAATATAAATGTAGAAGAATAGCAACAGCAGAACTGCGGTTTTTCACTGCGGTTTTATGCCAGATCAGCAAGACTAAGTAGGTTCTACGCATGCACTCAACCCAATTTGTGAGGGATTATTGTGAGGCCAACACATACTTTCTTTACTATTCTCGTGAAATTTAATAAACTACAAGCATATTTAGTCACTGTCATTGATTTATTGTCATTGAGTTTTTAGGAGTGTTTCAGCACCTAAAGGCCTGTCCTCAGTGTTTTCTCATGTAATCAGAGCAAAAGTTTGATGTGATCACAGTAATATCCAGTGGTGGAAGAAGTACTACAGTTTCTTACTTAAGTAAAAGTACAAGTAAACAGGCAAATGAAAGTAAAAGTAAAAGTAAAAGTACTACATCAACAATCCTACTTAAGTAAAAAGTAAAAAGTACTCACTTTTAAATTTACTTTTAAAGTAAAAGTAAAAGTACTCACGCAATGGGTTGTCTCAATGTCTAGGCTGTCCCATTTTGATAAAGAAATAGCGACTGGTAATAAATGCCTCTACAGATGTCACTACTAGTAATAATTATAAGCCACAACATTTGTTAATTGGAAAGGTTGGTGTACTTATTGGGCCTATTGTCTGTAATACTGTTCACACTCTATCTTACAATTCTGCAGATGACAAGTTATCTACCAGGGATTATTTGCAAAGTTAATACCATTAAGCCAAACCAATAAAAATATCTTTTAATCTTTTATTTAATTGTAAACGTGTAAAAAATGGAAATATGAAACATGAAAAACAAATGGAGTTGTTAAACTGGTCAATGCAGAGTTTTATGCTCTATTGATTGCAGAAAAGAAAAAAAAAAACATATTGTAACCCAAGAATTGCATGCCAGGCAATAACCAGTCAATACAAAAGGCAAATCTTCACGTTAGCTTGACATTGCTAAACTACCAGCTTTATCTTACCACTACGTTAAATAAATAATCAAGGTACAATCGTGTTATTTTGATGCTATTGCTGTATGTCAACATGTATTTTTGCTAGAGAATAAAATCATGTCAGTAACCGCATACGATATGCAAAAGTCATTAACTTAGCATAGCAAGAACTCCGCATAATTTGACCTGTTTCTCCAAATTTGAAGGCGATTTTTTTTAGGTAGACAAGAAACGCACTGAAACATCCACGGGTTATTCTTAGGGCCTCTGAACTTGAACATGTCCTCAGATGAGGCTGACTCTGAATCCATGCTGAAAAGTTGTTTGTTAGTCAGGCTGTTTGTCGAATGTTTAAGCAAAACAGGCAAGGCTACCGTAGTGCTGCTGCTGCTGCCAAATACAAACTCTGCTGTCATTGGAGCTGATAGAGCCACCTGATTGGCTGAAACGTCCTAAAGCAACGCAATCCATATTTTTGTGTAGGCAACATTTTGGCAAAACTGTGTTCATAAAATGTAACGAATAACGACACATATTGTAGAAATGTAGCGGAGTAAAAGTATAGATAATAGCTGCAAAATGAAACGAAGTAAAAGTAAAAAGTATGCACTATTATTTTTACTTAAGTAAAGTACAGATACGTAAAAATGTAACGAAGTACAGTAACGAAGTAAAAATACTTCGTTACATTCCACCACTGGTAATATCCTTGGTTCCAGATAGGAAATCTAGTTAATCATCATGAACTCAGTGAGAGTAATAAAAAGGCACTTATGGACATGGAGCACCTGCACATGAATGGCACCTCCCCCCACAAACAGTGTTATCTTGTGAAGCTCTGGAGAAAAAAAGGCTTTACTCTGTGTTCCCTTTAAATAAGAACAGCTACAATACCATAAAATGGCAGTCAGAGGTATAGGTTTCTTTCCATTACACAGTTAGCCTGGATACCAGCCTGAACTCCGCCCACAAAATGTTTGGTCTGGGAGATTCAGTCTGGACTTGAGCTAGTTGGGAGAGATTTAAGTTTTCGAAAAAGTCGAAAAAGCAATCTGACCACCAATCAAATTGTAAGGGCGGGCTTTATACGATGATGGACAGATGATCAACCAACGCTTGAGTTGAATTAACCGGTAGATTCGAACTCCGACCAAGATGGCCGCTTCTCTGGAGCTTAGCGGGGAATATTTTATGTGAATTAAGCTATCTACACGACTTTTTAATGTCTACATTGACTCGGTTAGTTGTGTATGTGCAACCCGAATGTTGCAGAGTATTGTTTGTCTTAACTAAAGCTCTCTAGACCATTATTGTTAGGTCATTGCTAACGCGTACACCAAAAACCCATTGAAACACACTGTAGCTTCTAGCCTTGAGTGCTAATTAAGTAACGTGAGCAGGCATATCTCAACAGATATTGACAGCGCATTCATTTTGAAAGAGGAACAGAGAAACGCGATAAAGGCATTTGTCGATTGAAAAGATGTTTATGCCGTCCTTCCTACGGGATCAGGTAAAAGTTTAATCTATCAGATGGTAATACTACGTTGCTCTGATTGGTTCTAGGTATCCAATTCAGCGAAGAGGCATTTTCTTTCCTGGTTCGTTGAAACACGCCCCATAATCACAGCCCATTGGTTCAGTATCAGACTCATATTCTGACTAGAATTATGAGTATGACATCGTCAGGCTATTACACAGTAGCTGTTCCCCAAAAACCATACCATAGAGGAGTGGAATGGACTGTGTCAGCTTATTTCATGACATTTCCATTGGATCATAAGTACTAAGGGGCATTCTCTGCTGAGGAAGCGCTTATCACATATCAACTATTTCTATGTAGCACATATAGTATGTCATATGTGTAACACCTTCAAAGATGGACTTTGTCTTGATGCCACATAATATTATTTTTAATGTTTTCTGTAACACATACAAAAACACGTTCATCAGCACATCGCAAACGCACGTTTCTCCTGCTGAGAACTGAATGACTATTTCCATATATGTATATATATATACACACCAGTGGCGGCTCGCCCATAGGGTGCGCTGGGGCTCCGCCCCCCCGCTGACCTGACTGCCTGTTTTTCTTTTCATTTCTTTTTTAAATAATCTCTCATTTTGAAAAAATAACCTGTGTTAATACAATGATATTGATGATTTTGCTTTAGAATGGGTTTAGAACTCTCCAAAATTATATTTACATTACATTCACTTTCAAGTTCCACGTTTAAAACGTGAACGTTTATCATTTTTGGTGTAGTAGCCAATAGGATGTCTTGCCGGGGCTCCTGGTCGATCAGCCCGTGTGTGCTGTATTTAAGCCAATGGCTCCCCTGTTGCTAGGCAAAAAAGAATACACATCCGCCAATCATCGTCGAGGAATTTTATGGGTTACGGGCGCTGAAGGCTAGAGCCCCTACCAAGATGCACCACTGCTTGTTAACAGGTATTTTCCATTCTAGCAGAGAAGTGTTAAGCATGGCGACGTCGGATGTAGTTGTGGGAGCTCAGCTAGCCCCAAATTCAGTCAAATCCTTACATCTGCATCCCTTTGCCTTTGGAAGAAGAACTTTTGCGGAAAAGCTAATTGTTAAACAACTCGGACCAGACAAGCCAGAAGTGAAAATAACCCTACAGACGCGAGAAAAGGGGAAAACATACACCAGAAGCTTTTCCCGAGATTGGTTCGATCGAAAGGCATGGCTAGCTGTGGGTATGTCAATGCCATCTTTTGTTTTCTTTGCCTGCTGTTTAAAACAAGTGCGTGTGATAGACAGTTCGTGGACACAGACAGGAATGACAGAACTGAAGCATTGGTCAGAACGCGTTTAAAAACATGTGCGGTCAAGAGTGCAATTTGTTGTTTCTAAGTTGTGAGCTGTTACTGTTTCATACCAGTTAAAATAATCTTTCTTCTCATACTCATACAGCTGCAGTATACATGTCTTTAAAAAAACTAAATTGTTGTAGTAGTTGTAGTAACAAACAACTGTTGTTCCCTAGTATAATTTATCGTTATGTGTTGACACTTTCTATCTGGACATGGACCATAATAAACATGTAACTTGATCATTATCATTACCTGTGAAACAGTTGATTTCTACATGGCAGATATATTAATATTGTCTTTAGACCATTGGTATTGACTGGTTTGAGTTATTTTATTGGTATAGGCAAGGGGCTGTTTTAAAACTGAGCAGCACTTCTCTGCATCAACAGCTCACGTCTCGTTTTTAATTTATTGGCCTACATGAAATAGCGAACAACAAATTTATCATTGTGAATGATTTGGGATCTCCGGCTGGCCACCCGAAAATGCACCAGAATGCAGGAAATCACATCTACGAAATTCAAAAATTTATGGGGGAGAACCCCCAGACCCCCCACTCAAATAGCCCCACACAAAAAAAAAATCACCAGCCGCCACTGATACACACACACTTTCAAGGGTATCCAACTGTAAAACAATACGTCCTCTGTGGTCACGTGACCGAACACCGAGGGAAAAAGAACGTAGGCTAATCTTCCTCGAACACATGCTAGTTAGCTAACATACATATCATCTCTATTAATCCTATTTAACATCGCATCAAAGTTCACATTAAACAACACATGACCTATTATTTTAACTGAGTACACATTTCTAATTACAACAGACACCAGCTCACCTGTAACACATACAAAAACACGTTCATCAGCACATCGCAAACGCACGTTTCTCCTGCTGAGAACTGAATGACTATTTCCTACAGGAGCTAGCTTGCCTACCGTAACCACCGTTTGTAGCGCTCTGCTGCCACCTAGTGGAAGAACTGGTGTACTCAGTTATGCCTTGAACACTTCTTCAGGCAATAAACTTGCGCTGAGGGCGCAACAATATGCATTGGTTTCGTAATCCATTGTTTCACTTCAGTGCAAAATTGCCTTGCTGTCCTTTAGAAAGAAAAGTCAATCCTGCATGATTATTACATGGGTTGACAACAACTGAAGTTTGCTGTTGTTGTTGTTGACTGTTTTACCAGATTGTTTATGAAGCAGTAGTGGGAAATGGCTCAAAGGGTGATATTGCCATAGATGACCTAGAGATCCTGAATGGACCATGTCCACCAGAAGGTGAGTGCACTGTTTTAGAGAGGGCATCCTTTCCCAGAAAATAGCTCTAGCTGAACGATTTGGGAAATTATTCGAATTGTGATTTATTTTTCCCCCCAATATTGCGATTGTGATTTATTTGATTGTATCCTCTTTTTTCAAAATTATTTGCCGCTCTGCATTTAAGTAATTTAAGCAAAGTCATTGCATGTATAAACACAAGGCATACACGTTTTAAACGCTGTGTGCAAAATTTACCATCTTTTTTATTTAGACCATGTGGTAATCGTGGACGTTACGATTAGAAAATCGCATTTTATCAAATTGCGATTTTATCGCAAATGCATAGTCATGTATATATATGTATATGCAAATATATGCACAGTCATGCCGTATATATTTTGCATGAGTATACAGTAGACTGCACTGTTAAGTTCAAATTGCCATTTATCTAAAAAGGTTGCATGGCAGAATATCTTTTTGTTTCTTGAAGACAAGGGATGACATATTGGGTCTGTGTTCTAGGCTTCTGCGACTTTGAGATGGACCTGTGTGGTTGGCTTAACAGACCACACAACTCAACAGGTGAAGACTGGGATTGGACCTCTGCTAGAGCTTCGGGAAGATTCAGTCCTGATGTCGACCACACAACTAATTCTGCCATGGGTAGGCCGCTGACGATGAAACCCAGGGAATTTTAATTATGAAAACTGGTGACACTTATAGAGACCAAATGGTGTGGTTTCCTTATTTTTCAGTTCAGTTCAGTTCAGTTCAGTTCAGTTCAGTTCAGTTCAGTTCAGTTCAGTTCAGTTCAGTTTATTTGATCAAGAGGGACAGTGTACATTAATAAACATTAAAATGTAAATGCACCCAATTATAGCCAAAAGGCTAGTTTCCATTGGCAGTCCCCCTGCCAGAGTGAAAAAGGCTAAACAACCTTAAAAAAGGCATTAACGTATATATCAAACGTAATATTGCCAAAAAATATATTGCCATATATATATATTGCCGATAAAATACAATAAAATCCTAATATACAAGTTCTACTGCCTAACCACTAATGATCACATTTTTGGTTATTTATTACCATGTTTTAAGATTTCTTTTTAGCTGTTGAATGAGGTTAATTCTCTAATGTTCTGTGGGAGATGGTTCCATTCCCGGGCTGACCATTATTTACATTTGTATTATTATTATTATTATTACTGTTGCTACAGTGCTAGTGATAGCAAACATTATAGAAGTATTTTCTTGGTTATATTGTTAAGAAATATCTCATTACCACCATAACATATTTTGTGTAAATCCTTCTGTATAAATTATTATAATGGCTTTTCTTGTTTTGATTGTTTTGTTTTTAATTTGGTTCAAAGAATTCCCTGAAAGTGTGGTTAACTTATAGGACACTACATGGTCCTGCCTCTGGGTCGTTGGAAAGAGAGAATCGCACATTTAGAGAGTGAACACATGGAACCGCTGCCCAATGGATGCCTTCATTTCTGGTTCTACTTGGAATCATGGGGATACTATGGTAAGATATATAGCCTAAGTGCAACCACTTTGGCAAAGTTGGCAAAGTGGGTTTTATATTTTGGGAATATCCTCACCCATGCCTTCAATATATCCTTAATAAAATATTTTTTGAGTTGTAGGAACCACTAGTATTTCTAAATTGTTTGAAAAGGAGAAACAAAAAAACATTTCGTCTATACCTCATTGACGGAGCAGAACACTTTTAATTCCAAAGTGTATACTGAAATTCAGTGCACTTGAAATCAACCTTTTCTCTTTCTTTCTTTCTTTCTTTCTTTCTTTCTTTCTTTCTTTCTGGCTCTCTTTTTCTAATTCTTTAGACAACGTGCAGCTCACAGTGTACGTGAATGAGTCAGGCGTCCTGCACTCTCTTTGGAATAAGAGTGGTCACCAAGGCGTTGTGTGGAACGAGGTTATGGTAGATTACATGGCATCTGGTCAACATCAGGTGGGTGAACAGTATTCAGTGTGTATTTGTTTATTTTTATGGGGTTTGTAGTTTTTGTCCCTAGATGATGTAAACATTTCTTTCCCATTGATGGCTCTCATTGCTGCAGATTGTGTTTGAGGGCAGGAGTGACGGTGATGAGGGCGGCATTGCCCTGGATGATATCTTCATTAGGACTGATGTAACTTGTGCTGAGCTGCTTCCAACAACACCTTCGCCCACAACTGAAGCCACCACCCCTTCTGTCTCGCCCATGGACTGCACCTTTGAGGATGGTGACTATGGTCTACCTCATGTGATGTTCTGGTTCAGGTGTATTTGAGTGAACACAGGCTAATATTTGGTTCAGCTGACTGATTTATTTAAGGTTTTGTTTTGTTAGAGAATCAGGTTTTGTGTGCATGACTAAAAGACGTATGTCTTTACAGTGTGTGTGGTTTATCTTTATTCCTCATCAGGTCTGTGTGAATGGGAGCAGAGCACCGAGGATGGTTCTAATTGGCTCCGTCAGCAGGGTCTCCAGGCCGATAGTCCCTGGTTGGGACCAAAATATGACCACACAGTTGGAAATAACAAAGGTACATTTCATGAAAACAAAATCACTTACTGTAGTACTATAGATATCACATGCCAACAGGTGAACAGCTTGAATCATGGGAAATAGAGAGTGATAATGAGTCTGTGTTTTGTGTGGAAACTTTCAGAACATTAGATTGTGTTAGAAGTGCCTTCTGCGTTGAATATAATGTAGCTTGCAACATCATGTCCTGTCTTGGTTTGGCTTTTGGAAGGATTTTATCTGGTGGTGAACATGCCCGCCGGAGATCAGGACCCTAAGCTGGCGACCATCTCAGCCCCTGTGCTCAGTCAGGCTCCTGAGGTCTGTGTGGGGCTCTGGTTCTACATGCTTGGCTCCTCTGTGTCCAGTTTGGACCTCCAGGTGCAGACGGTATGTACAGTACGTGGTGGGATTGCAGGGTAAACATTTTAACCACGGATGGGAAGTTTCCAGTAGCGCTCCGGGATTTTCCAAAGTGTGGCATGAAAGCCCATCAGTGGCAGAGCATATGCACAGCCCAAAATGATCACACCGCTTGGCCGTGAACTAGAACTAAACGTCTGATCTGTGTGACGTCATATTAAGGCCCACAAATGTTTCTCCAGTGCTGTTTTGTCTTCTCTGGATATGCTCTGCGAAAGTTCTTCGGAGAATACAGAATTTTTGCAGTGATCGTTGGGGTTGTGTTGCTTACTTATATGTCAATTAGGATTTATAATGATCAGTATTATTAAAATGTTAAAATAAAAAATATAACACATATAATCATTCATTCACTTTGTTGCCTTGCCAAATATGTCTGGTATAAGTCAACTTTGTGTTGAGGCTTGTCATCATGCAAGTTGCTGTCTGTGTGTTTCCAGAGAAACTCAACATCTATAGCTTGGACAAGGGTTGGAACACAAACTGCTGAATGGTTAAATGCACAAGTTACCATTCATATGGCCGACATACAAAGAGTAATTATTGCTTCTTCCTCTTAACCATCAACTCAAGCATACAACACACCTGCACACACACACACACACACACACACACACACACACACACACACACACACACACACACACACACACACACACACACCTTCATACACATACACACACACACACACACACACACACACACACACACACACACACACACACACACACACACACACACACACCTTCATACACATACACACACATACACACACATATATAAACACATACCTATATGAGGTGTGGCTATTAAATAAGGAGACTGTTATTACGAGTATATACAAGTTGTATAAGTTTTCTTCATTACAATTGAATTACCACATTAGTCTCATTATTTAATAGCCAAACCACGGTCACACATACACACACGTGAAATGTAAACATGAATGCACTGTGAATAAGACAGATTTCCTCCTACAGGTTCTTCTCTCAGCTCACCTGAACAACACTGGACATGGATTTATAGCTTTTGATGACATCACAGTCAAAGAAGGGCCGTGCCTGAATCAAGGTCAGACAGCAGAATGGGCTTGGCTGGATAATTGGCAGAACATGTATACTATCATACAACATGCAAAAGGGGTGCTCGAAAGGCCTTACTGCATGCAGCTTTAATCGTACATACTGTCACAAATCTCATATAAATCTTATGTACTGTAACATATGGACGGGGATTTGTAGACTATTCCAGATGTTTTAGAAAATTGTATCCCCTGTCTCTATCACTCTAACACTTTGTCCTGACGAGTCTGCACAGATGTTTTCTAAAAGCTGCTTTCCTTCTCTTGTCCTCTTGAGACCCCTGTGGTTTTGAGAGCCAGTCACTCTGTGGTTTCGAGGAGGATGTCACCAGCAGTGGTCACTGGATCCGTGTGAGTGGAACCCCAGAGAGGACGGACCACACCTACAGAACTCAACTTGGTGAGCGCACAGCAAAGAGGAAATAGGAGACATTTTGTGAAACATTGTTCATGTTTGTACTAACATGCTGATTCAGGGGCGGAAGGTGTAGGGTGTGTGTGGGGGAGGTGGGGGTGTAGTGCACGTGTGTGTGTGTGTGTGTGTGTGTGTGTGTGTGTGTGTGTGTGTGTGTGTGTGTGTGTGTGTGTGTGTGTGTGTGTGTGTGTGTGTGTGTGAGTGTGAGTGTGTGTGATAGAGAAAGAGAGAGACAAAGATTGTGTGTGTGTGTGTGTGTGTGTGTGTGTGTGTGTGTGTGTGTGTGTGTATGTGTGTGTGTGTGTGTGTGTGTGTGTGTGTGTGTGTAAGAGAGAGAGACAAAGATCGTGTGTGTGTGTGTATGTGTGTGTGTGTGTGTGAGAGAGAGAGAGAGAGACAAAGACTGTGTGGGTGTGCATGTGCATGTGCATGTGTGAGTTGGCAGATGGCATTACTGATCAGCAGTCTCTGCTTTTCTGAGTGGTGAGTGTCTGCCTGGACAGACTCCAGCATGTCCTTCATTACTATGCACCCGTGGTCTCCTCCAGGCCACAGCACTCTTCCTCCTCCCCTGCACCCATGGTCTCCTCCAGGCCACAGCACTCTTCCTCCTCCTCTGCTCCCATGGTCTCCTCCAGGCCACAGCACTCTTCCTCCTCCCCTGCACCCGTGGTCTCCTCCAGGCCGTAGCACTCTTCCTCCTCTCCTCATTACTGTCTGCAATCAGAGATGATTCTTTTCTGAGGAGATTCCTCTGGTTGTGTTCCGATAGGTCACTCCATGGCGGTGCTCTCCGCAGACCTCCAGAGGCCTGTCATCACTCAGCTCCTGGCCCCAGAGAGAGACTCCACTCCTGGGATGTGTCTGCGCTTCTGGTGAGACCGATGCGGTCCAGCACCCCAGCCAGCCAGCACCTCATTATTTTATGAAGACCTGTGCATTTGCACTGCAGCAGTGCATTAGCAGTTTGCACACGTGCCCACCTATCAGGGAGGACTGACATGCCCTCACCTCTCTGTTTGTGGAGTGTGAAGTCCTCGGGTAAACTGTGCTGTGTTAGTTTGCCTGACTAGTCCACTCTCCTTTGTACGTCGCTTTGGATAAAAGCATCTGCTTAATGACTAAATGTAGTTAGGTAAAGGAATGCATGTGATGTTGAGAGGTCTGGTCACTGCGTTAGGGCCCTGATTACTAGCACAGGGAATTTACATATTTTCCTGTGTGTGAACAGACTGACACTATATTGTTTCAAATACAAACGGGAATGTCTGCTAAATGACCAAATATAGTGAATACATATAACTCTCTCACGGCACAGGCGCTGGATATCAGCTGGTTATAATGACTCTTTCTTGGTGCAGGCACTGGATATCAGCTGGTTATAATGACTCTTTCTTGGTGCAGGCACTGGATATCAGCTGGTTATAATGACTCTTTCTTGGTGCAGGCACTGGATATCAGCTGGTTATAAGGACTCTCTCTCAGTGCGTACACTACAAGAGGGGGAGCTGGGCCCAAAACTGTGGTCTCTGCCAGGAAACATGTCATCTTCTGGCTGGGCGGTGTCAGAGGTCACTGTATCCTCTCCTTTCAGTTTCAGAGTAAGCACCTTCATCTCTCTCTTATTGCTGCTCCTTTCAGTCTCAGAGTAAGCACCTTCATCTCTCTCTTATTGCTGCTCCTTTCAGTCTCAGAGTAAGCACCTTCATCTCTCTCTCTTATTGCTGCTCCTTTCAGTCTCAGAGTAAGCACCTTCATCTCTCTCTCTTATTGCTGCTCCTTTCAGTCTCAGAGTAAGCACCTTCATCTCTCTCTTATTGCTGCTCCTTTCAGTCTCAGAGTAAGCACCTTCATCTCTCTCTTATTGCTGCTCCTTTCAGTCTCAGAGTAAGCACCTTCATCTCTCTCTCTTATTGCTGCTCCTTTCAGTCTCAGAGTAAGCACCTTCATCTCTCTCTCTTATTGCTGCTCCTTTCAGTCTCAGAGTAAGCACCTTCATCTCTCTCTTATTGCTGCTCCTTTCAGTCTCAGAGTAAGCACCTTCATCTCTCTCTTATTGCTGCTCCTTTCAGTCTCAGAGTAAGCACCTTCATCTCTCTCTCTTATTGCTGCTCCTTTCAGTCTCAGAGTAAGCACCTTCATCTCTCTCTCTTATTGCTGCTCCTTTCAGTCTCAGAGTAAGCACCTTCATCTCTCTCTCTTATTGCTGCTCCTTTCAGTCTCAGTGTAAGCACCTTCATCTCTCTCTTATTGCTGCTCCTTTCAGTCTCAGAGTAAGCACCTTCATATCTCTCTTATTGCTGCTCCTTTCAGTCTCAGAGTAAGCACCTTCATCTCGCTCTTATTTCTGCCGGTCTCTTAATGTGTAGATGTGTGTTGATCAATGTTCAGATATTATCATATTCACAATCACATAAGTCTGTGCTCATTAGTCAAACACTCACGTGTGTTCATCCTCACTGTTCAAACACTCACATGTGGCTGTGCTTAGTGTTTAAACACTCACATGTGTCCATACTCAGTTTTCAAACACTCACATGAGTCCATACTCAGTTTTCAAACACTCACATGAGTCCATACTCAGTGTTCAAACACTCACATGAGTCCATACTCAGTGTTCAAACACTCACATGAGTCCATACTCATTGTTCAAACACTCACATGTGTCCATACTCAGTGTTCAAACACTCACATGAGTCCATACTCAGTGTTCAAACAGTCACATGAGTCCATACTCAGTGTTCAAACGCTCATATGAGTCCATACTCAGTGTTCAAACGCTCACACATCCCCGTGCTCAGGTGGCGTTCAGTGCTGAGCTGAGCCCTGCCCCTGCCTCGTGGATGCTTCTGGATGACGTGTCCCTGAGGGCCGGGGCCTGCACACCTACAGGGAGCTGTGATTTTGAGTCAGGCCAGTGCACCTGGCTGAGTCACGCCAGGCAAGCCCCCCAGGGCCACCACTGGGTCCACGCCGACGGCCACACTCAGGGGCCCAAGCTTGACCACACAACTCACACGTCAGACGGTGAGGCTCTGCTCCTCTCCCACCACTTCGGCGCTGTATTCTTTTCTTGCGTTCCCCGTGAGATTTTCATTTCTGTGTGCTTTCTGTGTGTTACTCTCTCATCAGGGAAGTTCCTGCTCAGCCAAACGCAAACCAGCAACAGTAAGGCGGAGCTGGTGTCAGAGTGGCTCCAGCCCAACACAGACACCTGCTTTTCTCTCTGGTTCCTCATGGGTGAAAGGTATGAATGGACTAGATCATAGATCATAACAAGAAATCTGTGCAGGGCCCTCTTCTTGACTAGTCCACTGTCTGTAGCTTGTGCGATTTAAACAGCAGACATATAGATCTATAGATCTATAAAAGATATATGTGTACATTTCTGCCATACTCACCAGTACAGACAGTCCATGAGTAGCATTCATATATTTAAAGATGGGTTTAAATGTAGAAAGTAAATGGCTGGTGGGACTACTGGGTTTGAGTATGCATCTGTTATGCTCTTAGTGACTCAGGGACACTGCGTGTGTCTGTGCGCACTGTGGACAATGAGCAGAAACTACTCTTTGAAACTACGAACTTTGCAAGTGGAGAGAGGTGGAGTCAGACATCACATTCTATAAGCAGACCCTCTCATTTCCAGGTATGGTTGAAACTTGATGGAATGTGAAAGTATCAGCCTACCATAATATCAGCCTACCATAATGTGCATGTGAAACTTACATTTGAGTCTGAAAAGTCTGTTCAAAACCTCTTATCTGATCACTCCTATTCCCACCATAAGATTCTTATAGAGGCCCAGTCTGGAGGTACAGGATTCATAGCCATAGATGATATACTGCTGACCCCAGGGCTTTGTGAAGGTGAGAAAACCACTGAAATTGTCAGGTCTGTGCTCTGTTTTTGTCATGTGCTTTTACTTTGTTTTCCTTTCGTCCTTTTATGTTACTTCCTGTCTGCCATTGTTTCCTTCCTGTGTGTAGTCCTTGTACTTCCTTGTCACCGCCATGTGCTCCCTTGTTGTTGTCCATGTCTCCACCCCTCAGACCGACCCAGACCCCGCAGCCACCGCTGCCGACCCAGACCCTGTAGCCTCCGCTGCCGACCCAGACCCAGCAGCCACCGCTGCCGACCCAGACCCCGCAGCCACCGCTGCCGACCCAGACCCTGTAGCCTACCCTGTCCCAGGTGCCCCTGTCCCTTTCCCAAGCGTCCCAGGCGCCCCTGTCACTGTCCCAAGCCTCCCAGGCGCTCCTGTCCCTGTCCCTGCCCCTGTCCCACTGTGTATCGTTAATTCCCCTTGTTTAGTTTCCCATTAGCTGGTTTCCGCCTTCTGCTATTTAATTTCAGTCTGTCCTTGTCCCATGATGGTTCGTCAGTTTTGTACGGTGAGAGTTTCGGCCCTGTCTAGCTGTGTGCTTTAGTGTGTTCTGTCTCTACCGTGCTTCTGTGTTTCGATGTTTTTGCCCTACCTGTTTTTGGACTCCTAAGTGAGCCTTCTGTGTTTTAGGATTTTTCGGTTTTTGCATGTTTTTGCCTTTCTGATCTTCTGTGCGTTAACCTTTTTGAATAAATCCTGAGTTTTCCCTGCATCTGGTCTGGTCTCTACCTCACGAATCGTGACAGAAAAAACTTATACTGTGTTATAATGGGGGAGGAAATGACTGTTCACTGGTCAATGTTCTTGTCAAGTGGCTCTGGTAAATTATGTCATTTCTGTAGTAAATTTTATTGCCCACTAAAACATAATATAAACCTGAAACCTAACTGTAAATGACTTTGACTCACATATACAGTCAAACATAACTGACATAACTGGTAAGATAAATCACTCAGTCCTCAGTTCCATTATTTCAGACAACGTCACCATCCATGACTTTGCACCTTGCCAGTTTGAGAATGGCACTTGTGGCTGGCAGGACGTCAGTGTGGGCCAGTTCAAATGGCAGCGGGATCGCAATGGCACCACTACCGCTAACACCGGACCCACTGTTGACCACACAACAGCAACTGAACTGGGTAAGAGAAACAGATATGCTCATCTCCACCATCTCTCGCCTCCACACAGCAGTCGGCTGAAGTTGAGATTCAGAAATGAGTTGAACTAGCAGAGTGCAGACATGCGGTATATGTTCCAATGCAAATGAACATTTAATGTGTCAATGAACATTTAATACTAAAAGAAAAGATTCAAACAATTATAGAAAAGTATAGCCTCTTAGTAGTACCTAAGCACTACGGAGGCTGAACCCATTCAGCTAGTGTCACGTTGCGTCACGTTTTCCAAATTCAGTATGGTGCTGTGAGTTCTTAAAGGCTAACGTCATTCACCTGTGGTTGTGCCAGGCTGGTACATGGCTGTGGAGGCAGATGATGGTGAGCACAACAGCTATGCGGTTCTCCAGAGCCCAGCCTTGGAACAGGCCAGTGCTGACTGCACCCTCCAGTTCTACTACCACATGCTTGGGGAGGGTAAGCCAACCATTTAGAGACACTCTTAAGAACTGAAATATCGTCTTGAAGTTCACATGGTCTATTATGTTTATATTTGCTGTTTATGTAGACACTTACCTGAGCAGCTGAGCAGTAGAACTTTAGTGAATAGAATTTAGAGGTTAAAGTATATCCTCATCAAGTACTTGATTAACAAGAAAATATTTGACCTTTCTGCTATGTATTGCAAGGTCTGCTGTAGAAATATGCACAGGTCTCTCTGTATTTGCTGCATGCATTCTATAATATTAAGGCTCAATCCCTCGCAGGCATTGGAGAGCTGAGAGTTCTGCTTCAGGAAAGTTCTAGATTGACCCCATTGTCACAGATATCTGGTAACCATGGAGATAAGTGGCACCGGGCAGAGCTGGCAGTGGGTCGGACCACACAGGTCTTCTACCTGCTCTTCGAGGCCACCCGGACCTTCAGTGAGCTTGGAGATATCGCTATTGATGACATCAGCCTCCTCAACTGCACTCTGTCAGGTAAAGTTGATCAGACCATTCATCAGCATGGTGTGGACATCCAACACACCTCAGATGGCAACATTAACAAGCTTTTAGGGTATGGAATGTTCTCTGCTTGCTCAGCAGTGCTCTCAAGACAGGTCTCTGCATCAGTGGCATGTAGCAAGGACTAGATCATATGATATAGTTGGCTAACGCTTTGAGTCATGCTGTTGTTGGTCAACCTGGAATTTGTTCATTGTGTGAATTAATCAGGAACTTACGTAAACGGTCAGCACCTCCTCCAATCAATCACCGTGCCATGTGTGTTCAACTTAATTGATCTGCTATTGTCTTCAATAGTTGATGTTGTTGCACCCACATTTATTTAGCGCTCGTTTACAAAATGAGGTACCCCACACTATTCTGATACCCATGTGAGGCTGGCACGTGTTGTACCCACTCTATTCTGATACCCATGTGAGGCTGGCACGTGTTGAACCTACTCTGTTATTGGTCCCTTTTCTAGAGGCGGCTGATCATTGTTCTCCAGGATTTTTTACGTGCGCCAACCGTGTGTGCGTTGAGCCAAGCAGAGTGTGTGATTTCACCGATGACTGTGGAGACAGAAGTGATGAGTCTGGATGTGGTAAGACAAAGAAAAACATCCGAGATGAGGTGTTTCTTCGGGTTACAGATTACGCTGTGTCCATTACTGGAAAAGCTTAGGATTTCTCAATGAATTACCACTGAAACAAACGCAGTGATTGAGAAGTGGCCACACCCTTCTTGAACTTCGATGTCAGTAAAAAGGCGGGTTGTGAAATAATACGCGCACACACTGTCTGTATGTTTTGTGGTAAATCAATGACTGTTTCCAGTTCCCTAAAACCCCACATTGAGCTGACACAGAAAACAATGGAAGTTCATGTTATGCAGTCATGAAAAAAAGCCTTACACAGTTCCAGATAAAGCTGACACAACTGAGTACTCTCCATGCTTCCTCTGTGGCCAGAATCGCAGGGTTACGCCGAGCGCTGCAGCTTTGAACAGGGCCTGTGCTCATGGGAGAGCGGTACCGGGGTTCCTCGCGGGTCTAGATGGACCTGGCAGAGAGGAGAATCTGCCTGGCCTGCTCACGGTCCACCGAGGGACCACACACGCAACACTGCAGCAGGTAGATGGAGTCCCTGGGGAGCAACTACCATGCAACTCAACTCAATCTGCTCATTTCATTGACAGATATTGCCAATACATTCAATTGAACACAATTCAACAAACAGATCCTCTCACATGGTGTATGTATCTTGCTCATTCCAGGTTATTATATTGTACCTGGATATCCACTTTGGCAAGGGCAAACTTCTGAGGTTCTCTCCGGTACCCTCCTACCAAGCTCAAACTGCACTGTAGGTCTTTCTGTCACTCAACACACTTCAACGTGACACTACCGCTGTCAGCCATTTTGAACAGTTGCATGCGCTCCAGTACCTGTGTTTCTCTGAGACAGCCCCCCCCCCCTCTTTCCCTACACAGGTGCGGTTCTACCTGTACTCCCAGGGAGGAGGTGCCCAGAAGA
>NC_137918.1:18711676-18796676 GCF_963457725.1 Sprattus sprattus | reverse complement strand
ACACAAGCCACTTCCTCACGCTGTAGGTGACGATGCTTCTGGCTAATGTTGCGTTATGTTGTTTTTTTGTGTGGCAGATTGTTGTGGAGGGTGTCCGAGGACAGACCGATCAGGGGGACATGGCCATCGACGACGTGCTGGTGACCGACGCGCCCTGCCCTCTGGCGGGACACTGTGACTTTGAGCTGAACGCATGCGGATGGACCAATCTATACGGCGTGGACGACACGGACTGGCTCCGGGGTCAGGGGCTCAACCCGAACCCCAACACAGGCCCCGGCGTGGACCACACCACCAACTCTTCCATCGGTCAGAGCGCCGTCTCTCATCGGCCTTAATGAAACCACCACACATGCTGTGAAGCTTGAAGCATATAGGCTGTTATGTGCTGTGCTTTTATTTACTGCACTTCAATCCTCTGTTTTTCATTTGAAAGCAATGTGCTTTTTAGATAAGTTTAATTAACATCAGCAATAAGAGATGGGTTTAATTAACAATATGAGCATTGAATGCATTTTCAGCAATATAAATGAATTATGTAATTATATTGCCTCTAGGTTATTACATGTATGTGGACAGTTCAGTTGGCATCTGGGGAGAGACAGCCATGCTGTCCAGTGAGGTTCTCCTCCCAGCCAGAGGGGGTCACTGTCTCACATTCTGGTACCACATGTTTGGCCAGCATGTTGGGACTCTCAGCCTGTTGGCCACTGACAAGTAAGGAGTAATGAATAGGCATCAACTAAGTGCATGTGATAAATAAGCTTTCTGTTGCTCTTTGCCATCATGGTGAAATGTAATAGTGTTTCTCATGCTCTCTCTCTCCCTCCATCCCTACCTCTCTCTCTCCTTCTCTCTCTCTCTTTCCCCATCCCTACTTCTCTCACCCTCCCTCTCTCTCTCCTTCTCTCTCTCTCTCTTTCCCCATCCCTACCTTTCTCTCTCCCTCCCTTCCTCTCTCGCTCCCTTTCTCTCCCTCTCCCTCTCTCCATCCCTACTTCTCTCTCTCCCTCCTTCTCTCTCTCCTTCTCTCTCTCTCTCCATCCCTACCTCTCTCTCTCCCTCCCTTCCTCTCTCGCTCCCTTTCTTTCCCTCTCTCTCTCTTTCTCCCTCCCTCTCTCTCTCCTTCTCTCTCTCTCTCTTTCCCCATCCCTACCTCTCTCTGTCCCTCCCTTCGTCTCTCGCTCTCTTTCTCTCCCTCTCCTTCTCTCTCTCTTTCCATCCCTACCTCTCTTTCTCCCTCCCTCCCTCTCTCTCCCTTCCTCTCGCGCTCTCTCTCCCTTCCTTCCTCTCTCGCTCCCTTTCTCTCTCTCTCTCTCTCCATCCCTCCCTCTCTCTCTCTCCATCCCTACCTCTCTCTCTCCTTCTCTCTCTCTCTCTTTACCCATCCCTCCTTCTCTCTCCTCCTCCCTCTCCTGAAGGCCTAGTGGCAGTGGCTATGACACTGGACGCATCCTCTGGACAGAATCGGGTGACCAGGGGGATGTGTGGTTTGGAGACAGTGTCTTCGTGGAGTCTGATAAACCCTCATGGGTAAAGAATTGATATTGTATTTTGTTTGTCTTCTATCCCATAACAGACTGAAAATACAACTGCAAGTAGATTATGTTTCAGGTTGCAACCACTGCCAATAAATAGGAAAAGGTTGACTATTAGTAAGAAATGAATCTAAGGACAAAATGAATAGAGAAGGCTGTGGAAAGTAGAACAGTAGATGATCCCTATATAAATGTCAGGTTGTCCAGGGCGATGTATGTTAGAATGTCATAATATATATAGCTTGCACTCTTTTCTGTGTCTTGTATATAACCTTGATGTTCGTGAAGATGGTAAGAGTCCATCCTTGATGTTTGTGAAGATGGTAAGAGTCCATCCTTGATGTTTGTGAAGATTGTAAGAGTCCATCCTTGATGTTTGTGAAGATTGTAAGAGTCCACCCTTGATGTTTGTAAAGATTGTAAGAGTCCATCCTTGATGTTTGTGAAGATGGTAAGAGTCCATCCTTGATGTTTGTAAAGATTGTAAGAGTCCATCCTTGATGTTTGTGAAGATGGTAAGAGTCCACCCTTGATGTTTGTAAAGATTGTAAGAGTCCATCCTTGATGTTTGTAAAGATTGTAAGAGTCCATCCTTGATGTTTGTAAAGATTGTAAGAGTCCATCCTTGATGTTTGTAAAGATTGTAAGAGTCCATCCTTTCCGTCCCTGTAGTTTATGTTCATGTATCAGAGGGGGGAGTTTCCTGCTGGAGATGTGGCCTTGGATGACATCCATGTCTCACCAGGCCCCTGCTACCCTGTGAGCCCAACGACGCCCCCCTCCTCTGATGGTGCGTATGCTCCTGTACACACAACACTAGCCAAACCCCCCCTCCTCTGATGGTGTGTATGCTCCTGCACACACAACACTAGTCAAAGCCTATTCATCTGTGGAAAGAGACATGATTTGTTTTACCTTAATGAGAAGTTGTTGAAAAAAACGTTCCATACAAGGATTGCTCCTTCAAAACAAACAGGTGCATTTTATAAGACAACTCTGGCGTGTGTGTTATCACCTCCTGATATTGGATTTGATGGCTTTCAAAATTCTCCTGCCAGAGATTCATCTTGGTTTTGCCCAGGCTATGCTAACATGGGTAACATGTATGTCCTGGTTTGTCTCTAGATTCCTTCTTTATTGCAATCGGAGTGGTTATCCCACTGGTGGTGATTGTAACCGCCATCGCTGTTCTCTATAAGCTGCGCAGGAAACTTCAAGCTGAGTAAGTCTGCCAGCAGGCACACTGAATAAAACATGGGGTGATGTCAATCATGTTCATAAACTGACAGTTCTAAACCAAATATCCCTTCAACATCAATGCCACACTCTAGTGCAATATAACATCTTTCAAAATTCTGTGAATGTCTGAATGACTTGTGTCTGTATTTTTCAGTAGTGAACCCATTATTGAACAAGACATGTTGGATCGGAACTACAGATCATCTGGTGGCTTTGATGGCTTCAAGTTAGATGTAAGTACAATGTGTGCCATGAGAATATATCTTCACAATCAGCTCATTGACCTGGAAACGGCTTTTTCTTCTAGATTTACTAGCTTCTTAGCTGCTCAGCTCTCTTAAAGTGCTGCTTATGTCGATAGTTTATGGTGTCGTGACAGTTTTTTATGACCTCTTTGCCATTGTCTTTCTACAGGGCCCACACTCTTTGAGTGGACCTTCGGTCTCTAACAACGTATTCGACATTTCAGAGGATCTTTCAGAGGCTTAAAACTACACAACAATCACAATATATTGAAATATTGATCAAATGGTGCTGAAGACGGGAAATGGATTGTTTTTGTTGTCTATTTTCTCAGTCACATTGTTTATTGTATGAGCTTTAAAACCAGCCATATGTTAGATCCTTTGTAGAGATTGCAACATGCTATCTAACAATATGGTCAGTAACAATAAAATCAACAAGTATTTCAAAACAGTGGTGATATTCATTCTTGCTTCGCATAAAAAATACAAGAGTAGACACATTTACCAAAGAAGAAAAGGTGAAAAGGTAAAAGGTCTATGGTCGTTGGGCCAAGTCAGTGAGCTTTATGGAGTCCACCAAGTTGTGCATTGTTGTTTTATGTCTGGGCTAGTGACTCTCCCTCCTCCGTGGGCAAATCCATCTTTCCTGAGCTCAGAACAACCTCATCAGTCAGAATTTACAGTTTGTACTAAGGCTTTGCCTACCAATAGCTTTTCATCAGTCAGCAGTAATGATGTCATTACAAACAAAAGACACTGCTCCCCACCGATGGACTCGGGTAGACCTCTTTTTTTCTGTATGTCGCTGGTTGGTATTCATGTCCTCCTATAACTTGCAGAAGGCTTGTAGAACCTGATAATGTAATAATTTCCCGATAATGTAATAACTCCCGATAATGTAATACAAATTCCTTCATAAGTCCCTAAAACATGTAATAAAACCTGATAATGTAATAATACCCCGATAATGTAATAAAGTGCATTTCCCAATAATTTTGCAGAACCTGATAATGTAATAATTACCTGATATTGTAATAACTTTGGTTGGTGCAGTAGCATCAGGTCTCCAGTTTCAGAGGTCCAAACAGTGAAGCTGTCCAGAGACCTGCTGCTTCACTATTAGCAGATACAGTATAAATTTTATATGATTGCGAATGCACAATTTTTACAATGGTGAAAGGGATATTCAGTGGTAATCAACTAATAGAGAAAAAATAAGAACATTTTGGTATGTTATAGACCGGCAGCTAATGGGCACATAGAACATTGAGTTTCTAAGTCCTCATTGACCATCAATAGCTGACATTTCGCTATTTGATTTATATCAAATTCTCTTTTGATTTTGTGTGGCAATGTCCCTTAAAAATTACACTATATACTGCAAAACATCATGCAACATGCATTTCCTCTAGTTTCCTCAGCTTCTTGCTGTACAGGTTTGGCTTGCGAGGCTAAAGGCCTATACCATTGGGATCAAAATATGAGCAAAACAATAGTGGGTGGTTGTCTACACAGCATCACTACTTAGTCTGAATAACTGGTGTCCCAACATTTCAGCACTGACCAAAGTTTTTACAATATCAGGAAAATTGAGGCGAACCTGATAATGTAATAACTTCCAATTAATGTAACATTTTATTACATTATTGGTATGGCGATTGTTACATTATTGGGAAATGCACTTTATCACATTATTGGGATATTATTACATTATCAGGTTTTATTACATCTTTTAGGGACTTATGAGGGATTTTGTATTACATTATCAGGGTTATTACGTTATCAGGAAATTATTACATTATCAGGTTCTACAAGGCTGTGTCGTGCACTCTCTGAGATATGAGCAGGTGAGAGTGGAGTCCCTGGGACTCGTTGCGATGCATGGAGACGTGAGGGGAGTCCCTGGGACTCGTTGCGATGCATGGAGACGTGAGGGGAGTCCCTGGGAGTCGTGGCGATGCATGGAGACGTGAGGGGAGTCCCTGGGACTCGTTGCGATGCATGGAGACGTGAGGGGAGTCCCTGGGAGTCGTGGCGATGCATGGAGACGTGAGGGGAGTCCCTGGGAGTCGTGGCGATGCATGGAGACGTGAGGGGAGTCCCTGGGAGTCGTGGCGATGCATGGAGACGTGAGGGGAGTCCCTGGGAGTCGTGGCGATGCATGGAGACGTGAGGGGAGTCCCTGGGAGTCGTGGCGATGCATGGAGACGTGAGGGGAGTCCCTGGGAGTCGTGGCGATGCATGGAGACGTGAGGGGAATGCTGGAGGACGAGAGGGGCAGGAGATGAACCTCTCCAGCAGTCATTTAGAACACCCAAAATTAGGTTCACAGGGTTACACTTCTGGAGGTGTCCTGCACCTCTTAACAGCACATGGACATAACTGATCTGTGTGTTAGTGGTTGGTGTGAATAGAGAACTGTAAATTCAGAAGAGCCGTTGGAGGACAAATGAACAGTCAGCAGTCAGTAGCACTGGCTAGTCTACAGCAGCCATGTACTGGGCATATTGACTGAAAGACGGAGCTGTCGGTAGCCCCGCCCGTTGGAAACAGCATGTGAACCAAACCACTTTGAGGAATAGGAGGATCATGATTTTTCAACACTTAAAAAGCAAATTATTTTACTTTTATAATAAGCACCGCTTGTGTCGTTGTGCGTTAATTCACATTACAATATTAAAAAAAAAAAAAACATTCCCTCCCCCACAATGTTTGGGGGGGGGGGGGGAAACTTTATTGTGGGGGGGGGGGGGACACGTCGGGACACGCCGGGATCTCCGCCCATGCACGAATCACACAAATAATTACCTATTTTGGCTCAAAAACGGCGAATTTCGAGTTTGCACCCCTGAGTAGTAGGGCAAGGATAAATGGAACCCTGGGGAGGTTGTGTTTTAAAATACAACAATGTCTCTTCCTGCAAATACAAAGCAAGTGTATGAATGTAAGTAACTGAGTAACCCAACTGAGTAACCTACTCACAATATAACAGAGGATTTGAGTTGGATCATAGTTCTCTGGTGTCTTACAATCGGTATTCCATTCATGAATATCACACAATGAAAAAAAGGACCAGTATTAGTTAAGTAAAGTCTCAGTCCTTTCAAAGGTGACTGAAAACTCTTCAAATGGTCGAGTAAACCTGGGAAATGTTCCTTTATGGAAACAAATCTGTTAGACTTTTTTAAATAGTCTGACATGCCTTGATGTTATTGTTTATTTTCTCTAAAAACGTTGATGCACAAGTGGCATACTATATATAAGGTTTCTGGCGGAGCTTTAAAAGCACATTGACAACAAGAACAAAAAACGAAATATCCCTCCAGGGATTATAGTCCCCAGAAGGGTTAATCTACCATAAGTAATACCACAGTATCAAAAACTACACAGACCTTCATTTTGCATTGGTAATAAAGACACACACTATGTCCACAGTAAAACCACGTGCCAGCGTTGTACAGCAAAAGACATTTAATCAGGAACTTGCTCCTTCTCCCACACCTACTGAATAAATGAAAATACCTCTGTTGTTTGGAGTTAAGACAGGTGCTTTCAGTGCTCTCTCTGATTTCCTTATCTACAAAGGCATTTATGACATATATACAAATGCATAGAAATAGGATTCAAGCTATATTATTGTCACAAATTGATGCATAGAAGATTAAACACACAGTGCAAGTCCATGTGATTGAACAAATAGGAATCATGCTCCCAAATGAAAGACTAACATACAGTTAATGTCAGAGGGCTCGCACTCTTCCTGTATAAAAGTAGGAAGCTCTCAAACAACACAGTTATATAGAACTTAAGTGTGTGTGTATATATAAAATCATTTGTTATCTAAGATCAGTTTCAGTACTAGTGTCTTACTGCGATTAAAAAGGAAACAAGTTGTTAACAAGCTTGCTACTATGAGGTGCAAATGAGAACACAGTCGTCAGTCGTTAATCACTATAAGTGATAAGATAAATGCAAGATTTGAATCAGTTTTAGCATTTTCAAGTCAATATTTTGTGTTACTAGTGTGCAACGAATGCACTAATGCCATTAAGTAAACAGTGCATAATGGATTTATCTTCACTAATAAATGAACCTATGTTCAAAATTATCGGAAGAAATTTGTGGCAGACACCAGAGTAATCATCTTAACCAAAAAAAAAGAAAAAAGTTTGTTAAGCCGTGTTATTTTGATAATGTAAATGGCTCGTGCACATACTTTTTGGTATTACACAGAGGGCACAATAAAAAGCTCCAAACATGTGAAACATCAAATCGTAGACATGACTACACTTACACACCCACATTCTTTTGTGTTATTAGTTAGACGACACTGAGGCATTGGACACAGTAGCTGACTGACTTCATCTTTTGCGTGCATAGGTGCATTAAAGGATAGTGTTAGGGGTAGCTCATCAGGCAAACATTGCCACGTCAGAACAGAATCCTCATGAAAAGAAATAAAAGTGGCCCATTTGAGTTGATATTTGCATTGATATACTGATGCAACAACATCACTTCCATACACACTGGGTAGTTCCAATTATGATCCATAGCTAAAATGAAGTGAATTATAAAACGGACAATATGAAGGCTAAACACATCACTAAATGATACATAGCATAATCAAAGCATATTCTTCATTTGCCTAATACAAATAAATGTTGTTAATATTGTGGTGTGCGTTCATAATGCATAATATATGCAATGGCATACAGCAAGAGCTAACACACCATCATGTGCATTAACGGTTTAAAACAATGGAGTAGAGAGTTTGGCTCACATGAAAGAAAATAGGGAAGAAAGACTAAAGGAAGAAATTCCATTTTCAGTCACAGGCCTAAATACCCGTCAACATACCAGGTCAACATACCAGTACTTCCACAAGAGGGCAGTATAACATTACATTGTTGGTGTGGCTAACAGGCGATGGGGACGTGTTCACTAAGCACCGGCATCTACACTGCTGATGAATTCATTCTGCAACATTACAAATCTTTACATTTATTTCAACTCAGACTTCATACTGGGGTTTGAGGATGCCAAGAGCCGTACTTCAATTTGGCATTTGCTTTGAAATACAAAGAGCTTGGCCCAATAATCCTTCCTCCAAATCAAACAGTGACTTCAGAGCCATCTTGATCAGCCAAATTGTGTTCGATTTTCAAGGGGTTTGTGACTCAAAGTCAGCTGAGGTGAATCGACCGTTTTAATGTTTAGCCAATATTTTAGCACTAAAATCGTTCACTTTTGGTATCTCTGATATGTTAATAATGTATGTCTTTCCCAACCCCCACTTGATTGTCTAAACTAAATCAGACCAAGTTGTTTCATTAATTTATACTGATTTGTAAGAATAGTAAAAATCAGATCATACTGACCACTGTAGATTACACTAGGCTCTCCTGTTTGAATTTCAATCTGTGATATCCACAAACACTGGGCACTATGTAGGGTCTGATCGTTCATTGGTCCCCAGACCAGTGGAATGACACCCAGACAAACGCAGATAAAGATGAGACGAGGGAGACAAGGAGAAGAGAAAAACAAAACAAAACAAAACTAAATCAAACCAAACAGGGGAGAGGAAATTACGAGACTCCAACCTGAGAGCAAAAGTTTTTGTGCGAATGCAGCTGCAGCGGCACTCACTGATGAATATACATCTCTCTGGACCACTCTCCAGCGTCTCCGCGTCTAGGGTCCCTGTCTCTGTCTCTGTCCCGCTCCCTGTCCCGGTCCCGGTCTCTGTCTCTGTCCCGCTCCCTGTCCCTCCCAGGGTAGTGGTAGTGGTTGTGGTGGCCGTGTTGGTGTTGTTCTTGCTGCGAGCGAAGCTGGTTCTGTTGCCTGTGTTGTCTGTTGCGCTCATTGTGCTCCAGCTCATAGTCCCGGCCCTGGTAGTGTTGGTCCTCCATCACCATGGCTTCGCTGGCCCCCCGGTGATGGTGGTGGTGGCGGTGGTGGTTGTGATGGTGGTGGTTGTGGTCCCTGTGGGTCACCGTGTTGTGGTACACCTCCCCGCCGCCTGGCTCCTCGTCCTCCTCCGGAAGGATGGCCCTCCGGCGGGACTCGGGGTGGACGGAGGACTCCCTCCCCGGCAGCAGCTCCACGTCCAGGGGCTGCTGGGGCTGCTGGGTTTGGTGCTGCTCGGGCCGGGCGCCAGAGGAGCGGTGGCGGTGGTGGTGGTGGTGGACGTGCTGAGGCTGCTTGGACTTGCTTCTCAGCGGTCTCTCTTCATCATCCTCCCCCTCCTCCTCCTCCTCCTCCTCGAGCCTCTCCTCCTCCTCCTCCTCTCTTTGCTCCGGGGGCTGCTGGTCGGGGCTGTTTTCTTGAGATCCTTTCCGCTTGGTTGCAACCATTTTCTTAGTTTTGGGTTCTTCCTGCAATGGAAACAATTGACAGGGGTGTATTTCAGACACAAATCCCAGTGACAGACAGATCTCTTTCTCTTTCACTCCGCTTCAGACTCTCTCTTTCATATTCTCTGCTTCTCCCACGCACCCTGTTAAACACATACACTCAAACTCACTTCGGACAAAATGCAATTCTGCAAATGCATTCGGACGAACCCAACCTTTGCGTGCAACAAGCTGTAGAATATGACATGGTTGTTGCAGGATTAAAGAGTGCATCAGACCAATGAGTCACAAGTAGCCATGTCTTAGAAGTTTGGTCTGGTTTCTGCTTTGAGGCACTTAACAGAAGAGAATTAACTGCTGCAATGGGTCTGGGTCTGGATAATCATATGAATCAAATGAACACTGCTGAGGATGTCCTTGTTGTTCTGTATCTAACCCCTATGAGCACCGTACAAAATCATTTTCATGGGTTAGAAATACTGGTTAGAAATCTTGGACGATGGTAAGATCTTGCCTCGAGACCCATGCTGGTGGTTGCTAGTAAACCGTACAAAGCATTATCTTGGTCTGACGTATACTGCGTTGTGTTTTTTTTTACAGGTACGCACTGTATTACAAATTCTCTCTACAGATTTTCTCCTCAAGCCATTAACGTTAAGACACCAAGCTTCAGCTAACATCAGAAAAAAGTAAACACCAGTGCTACTGCACCAGACCAGTATTAATGCCAGCGTTCACTGCTACAGCTAGCATTGGAACAAAAGTAAACACCAGTGCTACTGAACTACTAATGCCATCAACGTTAAGACACCAAGGTACAGCTAACACCAGAAATAAACACCAGTGCTACTGAACTACTAATGCCATCAACGTAAAGACACCAAGGTACAGCTAACACCAGAAATAAACACCAGTGCTACTGCACGACTCATGCCATCAACGTTAATACACCAAGCTACAGCTAACACCAGAAGTAAACACCAGTGCCACTGCACCAAACCACTATTAATGCCAGTGTGAACTGCTACATATTGTCCTGCAAATCACATCCAATCACATGAGTGCTGCACTACTCACTACACAGCTGGCCAAAGGTCTCTGTTTTGTCCTAGTGACCTGTCACTACTTACTCACCCACGCTGCTGTTACCTCAAGGCTTCTCGGCATTCCCATGAAGGTGTAAGTGAGATGTAGTGTGGGACAGATGGGGAATGCAGGAAAACACAAATGATAGTAAAAACTTGAAATGAAGCTAGGATATGAATTGCCATCTGCAAAGCAGCTATGGACGCAAACGAAACTGGAAATGCATTGCAGTGCTTAACTACAGTGACTCTAAGCAGTGTCTACATTGTCAATGGAATGGTATTTTTGTCTACAGACACTCAAAATCAAGCGGTTCTACTCAAAATGTGCTCTGCCGTAAAGAGGAACTACTTAAGCTTAAGTGTTTGATCAGAAACTTTGTCAGAAGATATAGTTTTTCTAGCTTGACGCGGAGAAAGCATTATAGATAAAGAAACTAAGCCCCTCATTCCTCGTCTCTGCAAATATGAAAAGAGGATGGAAAAGAACAAAATGGATAAATAACTGTATTTCTGTAGGTTGTCTCACTGTAACTACTGGGTGGTACATAATATGTTACATTCATGCAAGAACCTGAAAATGTTTGGCTAATTAATTCATTAATAACACTACATATTACAAATTGAGAACAGATAATCTCTCATTCTGGTATGTGGACTTTACGGATCGTTTTTAAGGGCTATTGCATTCTCCTCATTTTGGTTTTCATAGTCACAAATTCCTTATGAGGCCGAAAAAGAAACTGCCATTGATTATTTAAACAAACAGAAAAAAAAACATTGAGATGAGAGAGATTGTGTCCATTTCATTAGCAGAGAGGCTGTGGGTCATGGTCATGGTGATGGTGCATTTGTATGCACAGTAAGTGCACCTCGGTGGGGGTCTGCCAGCAGACTCTGGGTGTCAGTACTACAGTACCTTTGCTCCAGGAGGGCTGATGGGGAGCGTGTTCTCTGCCAGCTTCTCCAGCAGTGGATTGGCAGGCTCCATCTCTGGGGGATGTGTGGCCCTCCAGTACGACTCAAGGTAGTCTGCTATGTGCTCACACGCGTCAGTCAGCTGGTTCTCGTCCAGGATCACGTCAAATATTTCCTGCAGGTTGTGTGTGTGTGTGTGTGTTTGAGAGAGTGAGAGAAAGAGAGAGAGAGACATGAGTGTGTATGCCAGAGTACTGTGATCGTGTGTGTGTGTGAGTAGGTTTTTGTGTTGGTGTGCAGATAACTAGAAACATTGGCACTGCAAAGACTACATGTCCCAGACAACACCACTCACATCCACTACTCCAACCAAACCCATATGATGAAGGCCACTGGTAAAGAACATGAGGGCTCTTAGGGAATGAAGGACTTAAGACTCAAGATTTAAAATAAAAAGACTACAGGGAAAGTCTTACATTTGGACACTGGGCCAGTTTGTCAGCGGCCACCATCTGGACGTTCAGGTGTTTGGTCTGAGACTTCCCCCTAGTCTTGATTAGTCTTGTCAGAACCTGAGCAGCAACAGCAGAGAGAGAGGGAGAGAAAGAGAGATAGAGAGAGGGAGAGCGTGAGGGAGAGAGAGAGAGAAAGAGAGAGCATATTGAACACAGATAAACAGATATTAAAATGCCTTGTAGGGACGCTAAACTAAACTGTACTGTAATGTACATTCTGTATTTTTTTATTGAGAATTTATCATTTGAGTTCCTATAGCATAATTGGTAGAGAAAAGTGCCAACAACATCAAACGAATGGGTTCAAGACCCAGGGAGAACGCATAATAATAAAATAGATAATAAAATAATAAATGAATAAAGTGAAGACCGGTGGGAATGTAAGCGTCTGCTAAATGACCAATGGTAATTGTAAATATCCGAATGACCATGTGTTACGACCCCCTGCGCCCCTGCAGACATTGCAGTGGCCATGCGTGGCCTGCAGGCAACCGTGGGGATGACGAGTGCCATTGATGGACTGATTACCCACACACTGGGGAGGTGTGGAGTATAAAGCACCAGTGGACACCTGTTTCTCCCTCTCTCGAGCTGACTATGCAGCATTGGACGTTACCCCTAGACACGTCGTCATTGAGTTTGTGAATTTGAATGGACTAAATAAAACCGTTGTTGTCTGCCTCCAAAGTTATTGTTTCGGTCATGAGCCGGCCGAAGCGTAACACCATGGCTAGCAGGCTTAACCTCACCTTAGGCGAGGAGATCTTCACGTAGACCAGGATGGGAGCCAGGGAGGTCTTGCTGAGCTGGAGTGGGTGGTTTATGGTGTCGGCGTCCAGCACCACCAGCTGCAGGCTGCGGGCCAGCTCAAAGATCCGCTCCACCTCTCCCTGGATCTGGGCTGCACCAACAAGAACAGGAGGTGAGGAGATGGGCCTGTCACAGCTCTCCTCCTCTCCTCTCTCCTCCTCTCCTCTCCTCACACCTCACCTTACACCTCTCTTCCTCTCCTTTACGCTCCTCTCCTCACACCTCTCCTCTCCTCTCCTCTCCTCTCCTCACACCTCACCTTACACCTCTCTTCCTCTCCTTTGCTCTCCTCTCCTCACACCTCTCCTTACACCTCTCCTCCTCTCCTTTGTTCTCCTCTCCTCTCCTCACACCTCTCCTCTCCTCTCCTCACACCTCACCTTACACCTCTCTTCCTCTCCTTTGCTCTCCTCTCCTCAACCTCTTCATCACGTGTGCTTTGCTTTCATCGCTATCCAGCCCTACATGCCGTTCAACTTTCTGCGGAGGGCTTTTCCAATGAAATCCTGTTACTGTGGCTTAGAATGATGGGCTAAGTGGTATTGGGCGCTGAGGTGACTTAGATTATTAACATTATTATATGTTAGATTTATAACTAATTCCTGTTGGGTCTGTCACTTAACAACTTGAGTTCACATTGGAAAATTCATAGTTACACTTAATACTTTGCAAGTACAATATCTTTACAGGCGTATACATGCTCGTGGAGGATAATCAGAGAAATCAGGATAGCACAGATTTAAAAAATAGCTCAACATCAATCCTACTCTTCAACACTACACTCTTTAAATACCCACAAGACCTCACTAGATTCCTAATCTCTCAAACATAGAGGACATTGGCTTGTATTCAGTGAGAAGAGAATACATGAGAAACATTGACAAGAGACTCAAATCGGATGATTACACAATGATTGCAAGCCAACGCCCATATGTTTAATCTAGCAGCAGTCACCAAAAGGTTTCTGGGAGATGGAGGATGACTGCCTAAATTTGAGGAGGCTCAGCTCATCAGTGGGTTAGGGGGCTCACAGACAGTCTACTACTTTGAATGCGTGATACATACCAGCGACGTCTGAGGCAAGACAGCAGTGCAAAGGTGGAGAGAACCAAAACAATCAGATTCCCTGTCACTGTATGTTCTCACACATGCAGGTGTGAGGAAAGGGACTGAGCTGTGTTTGTGTGTGTGTTTCTGTGTCTTTGTGTCTCTGTGCCTCTGTTTCTCCATGTCTTTGTGTTGGTGTGTGTGTATGGGAGGGGAGGGGGGGGGTCACTGCCCACTGTGAGTAAAAGTACTTTTTGCTCAAAGAGCCTGATTTAGCCCATACAGATGGCTGATATACTGCAAAGTGTGCACTGGTGGTTACATACATCCTTTCCTTGATTGCTGTCCATTTACAATAACAGTTCCTATATAAAGAGCTAAGCATTTTCAAATATAACATATTATATTTAGTTTATGTGCAATATTTCCTATTTTCCCCCTCACACCTTGTCATCAGTTTCTGAGAGTGAAGTAAAATGGTAAAATAGCTATAATAGGTTAGCAGTCTCCAGCCATGCTGTTGCTGCCACTTCCTTATACAATCACCTCCTAATTAGTAGGGGTGGGAATCTCTTGGCACCTCACGATTCGATTCCGATTCAGAGGTCAACGATTCGATTTTAAATCGATTATCGATTATCGATTTTAAATCGATTTTGTAATAAAAAAAATAAAAAATGTAATTACAAAATCGATGATGAACTTTTCTGAATCGAGAGAGAATAGTTTTAGAGAGAATCAAGAAAAATTGAATAATTCATTTTTTCCCCCACCCCTACCAATTAGTGTCCATGGTTCAGTGAAAAGAATCATCAAAATGGATACATTACATTTCCACTTAGATTCCATACCACATTCCATCTAATCTGCTAAGCCATACAGAACACCTTCAGATGCAATACACCACTACATATGAATGTCAAATGAATAC
Organism: Sprattus sprattus; assembly: GCF_963457725.1. NCBI lineage: Eukaryota > Metazoa > Chordata > Actinopteri > Clupeiformes > Clupeidae > Sprattus > Sprattus sprattus. The sequence continues at coordinate 18,781,992 of NC_137918.1, read as the reverse complement.
TGCCACAGTACTGCTACTGTTTCTACATGTGTATGTCTATCATCTGTCAGACTATGCGTGTGTTGACAGGAGTATTCAAAAGCACCCATTCATAGGTATCTCATAAGAAAGTGCCATATACGGCATATGTGAGTACAAACTCTTAATGTGAGGCATTCCAAATGTATCGGAGCTAGAAAGGACTAGTCGAGCATCGCTGAGGACTGGAGGTGGGCAAGGGGGGACTGAGGTGGGGTACCTGTTTGAACTAAATTACACACTGTAGAATGCCACATATTGATGGTGCCAATAGTCATTTTGCCATTTTGCCATTTCTACCAGACCCTTTTCCTCTGCTAGAGGTTGTATGGACATCATTGGTCTCTTCTAAAAAGCAGACCAAACAGTCTTGTACAAAGAGATCACAGCAATGGGAGCTGAAGCTGAAGTTACGCTTCTTTCTGCGACTACACTTATGTGAAATAAATGTATTTCATGTAAAACAGCATTTCATCAGCCTCTATCACTACTTATAAGGAGACAGAGGAATTCAGCCACAACAACCCCTGGTATTAGCACATCTCGTCCTTAGTAGCTTTGCTGAATAAGGCGTATACAGAGAGCTCAGAAACAAGCTTTATCTTTAGACTCGTTTTTTTCAGGTCCAAAGATGGACTTTCCTTCGAATGCAGACAGTAGTTCAATTCTTTCACATTTCCTCACAATGCAGTGGTGTGTGTGTGTGTGTGTTGTATGAGCGTGTGTGCATGCGTGCGTGCGTGCGTTCGTGCGTTCGTGCGTGCGTGCGTGCTTGGTGAATGTGCTTCTCAGATGAGCAGAGGCAAAGACTGACTGCCAGGCAGGTAGTGAAAGGCCATTTAGACCCAGCCCTTACCTAGACTTGAGCGTGTGTTGGAGCGGTCTATTAGGCCATGCTTGCCCGGGTTGTTGAGTATTGAACGTTTAGCAAGGGCGATGTCAGCAGTCACCCGAGTAATGGATATCCTGAGAGCACAGAGGTGCAAATGTTTAGTGACAAAAAGAGTGAAAAGATTTAACCAACATACGGCACAATACAATTCCTGTAATTAAAGCATTACATCTCACCAACCCTTCAATACTTACTACATTTCATCTTATCCTAGCACTAATGTTCACCTGAAGTAGACCATCATATTGTGAAAATATGTACTTACATGTGTACTTATAGGTCCCATACCAAGGACCATTATATCTATTAGTTATTTATGATATATTAGGCGGGTTATAGAATACCAAAGATCCAGGACACTTCATATGAAGTGGTCATGTTTTCATTTACAGTAAAGGTCAAGGATAAATGTAAAGAATGGCATAAAACAGCGATTCCCATGACGTGTGAGTAAATAAATACTAAAACCATCTTCTCACCTCCCTTCAAAACGGTGTTTCAGGAAGTCAAATAGAGCTTTTTGCATCATGTCTGTCACCTGCAAAAAACAATCACACACAATGATCATTTTAATATATGACTGTCTACAACATACACAGCTGCATATGGAAGGAAAAAGTTGTGTAATGGCAGTTCATGGAAACCTCACCTCATAACCCTTAAGTGATGGGCCCATGAGTACTACAGGGCGCATGGAAGGCACAACATCATATGCAGCCAGTTGCTCCCCCTATAGAGAGGAAATGAATGATCACGTAGTACTCAAAGCACGGTAAACGGAGCTTCAGAAACATGAGGATATATATCAGAGCCACAAGAGTAGGGAATTCAATGGAAATGTGTGTGGTCATTACATAACAAATCACATCACACGACGATTGAGCTGGTTAGAGAAAATGAAAATGAAGCGAACACAATAGCATGCCTAAAATTAATAGTTACAACATGCAATGTGAATTATTGTGTCTCATTATTCTGTAATTGCTTATAGGATTTTATAGCAAGTTATACAGCATTGCTATCTTGGCGTTGCCAGACTGTTACTTAGCTCAGTTCAGCTTTAAAATCTGATATTAGAATACAAAATGGATGTGTCCATTAAGCGTCAGCCTGAGGTATCTTTACATTTCAGTCTTGTTAAGTGTTACCATTAGCAATGTTGGTGGAAATGCTATGCTACGTACGGCATGTTAGGTATACAAAAGTGCTGCTTCCCTGTTTTCCAGCTATTCCTGATGCATGATATGAAAACTGGAAGTGCTAATAGAAATTATTTCAAGGTGGTACTGTGTGAAACAGCACAGATGTACACACAAACACAAACTTACCGACTTCTTCTTCACCTGCTGGACTGTTTGTGGTGGAGAGGTGAAAAAGATAGATTCAGTGATGGCATGCAGGCTAGTGAAATGATTGTGTGGTGCCACATTTCTCTTTCATGCACAGTGTGCAAAACAATAGATACAGTAGATGGAGAGAGAGAGAGAGAGAGAGAGCAAAAGAGAGAGAGAGAGGACATAGACATAAAAAGAAGGAGGAGAGAAAACAGTAGATACAGATAGGTACAGATAGACAGACAGACAAACAGACAGACAGGCATCTGAATGAGAGAGAAACAGAGAAGGGAAGCCCCAGAGAACGGTGCAAAACCAGCCGCAGGCATGGAGGCAGTACAGGCCGAAGATAGAGGCTGAGAGGAGCATGCTTGGTCGTCACCGTTACCTTCTTAAGGAAGGCCACTCGTTTCTCCCTGCCTAAGGGGGACGACGGGACTGAGGAGGGATTGGCCCTAGTGGTGTGGGGCAGGGCAGGAGGCTCGCAGTCTCCTGGCTCGAGCTCAAAGCCCTCTAAACCAACTGCTATACAAACACACACACAAACTCAAGGACTGTTGGTTTGTCATTACGTTTTAAAAAAAAAAAAAATTTTTAAAGGTAGCAACACATTGGTGAGGCTGTAGACGGGGTTGAAGAAGCCTCGACTGGGAAGTTATGCCACAGATCCGTAAGGTCTTTGAGACATTACCTCTAAATTGCTGCTCAGAGTATTGGAGGATTTCTGAACCTGCGGAAACAGAGACTGAGGACGAGGCAGCTTACCTGCAGGCGGAGGGGGTGGTTTCTTGGCAGACGAATCACCCGTGGCGGCAGCAGCAGCTAATTTACTGCAGGCACACAATAGTTACATATTAGCTCTGTCATGCTAGCCATCACCTTCTGAAGATCTCTAAAGAACACTGCCAGAAATTGTTTTCATTGAGATGAACAGTGAGCCTATTTACAATATAATTCAACAGTAGATACATTTGAGGAAATAGTTGAGGAGTCAGTACGGAATCCGAAGTGATTCATATAAAAACAACATGAAAAGAGGAATAAATTGGTGTTAGTGATTGGTGTAAGTGAACGTTAGTGATTGCTGGAGGTGGCTTTGTACTTGGCTAGAGCCTTGGCGGCCTTTCGGGCTTGCACTTCTCGCCGGATCAGAATAGTTTCCAGGTTAACAGGGCTGGGGATGAAGCCAACTTCACCACCCTCCTTCACCGGTCGGCCGATCCACCAGTCATTGTTAAACTTCTGTGATGTTACAGAAAGAAGAAAAGCCATCCACTCAGACTTGTTTGTAGACAGATGTAAATATTCAGGATCAGGAAATCAGAAAAAGACATAACTCACTAGTAATGCAACAATATCAACATTTTGACACCATTCAATTTAACTCTTTCCAATCATCTGTTTTCAGAAAGTCTATAAGAAACAACCATGAATTCACCATCAACAAATGTTATTTTATCACCAGTTGCTAGCCAATAATTTGTAACCTATTAACTTATGAAAATCTTATTCCAGCATGACTAATATGAGTTTCACTCTAAGCGTAATTGAAAATAAACACTTTATTGGCCTATTTCTGTAATTGAAGCATCATCCTTTTTGTGTATGATATAAATTATGTTGGCTGATCATCCTTATTGAGTATGATATATGTTGGCTGATCATCCTTATTGCGTATGATATATGTTGGCTGTATTTGACCCCTGTGGTTTGAGATACCACTTTGAACCCGTGCACTGATTCACAAGCACACAGAGGAAACTCATTGCCCTAATTCATACGATTCTACACCTGCAATGAATATCTACATGAAGTGAGATGGTCCTACAGCTCCAAACATTTGTATGTGAAAGTAACAAAGTAATTCCCTGTGCAAGAAGCACTGTCTACGTCGTCCTCACCTCTTTAACGTGCAGGAAGTCTTTGGCCTCAAAGGTCACACCATGTCCAGGCATGGGCACATTGTCGTCGTCTGCAGGAGTGTAGGTGTAATTTGCACGCACAGCAAACGCAACTGGTTTGTACTGCAAAGGCAACGAAAGACAAGAAACGCCACTTTAAAGGCCTCAAAATTTCTATTGTTGTTCTTCTGATGTTTGTGTAAAATGTAACTGTAGGTTTCTCAACTGTCACACTGTGATGTTTATGTAATGTGTAAAGTGCTTTTAGGAAGTTGATGAATGTATGTTGTAAGCTACAAATTGATGAATGTGTCTGTGTCAATGCTTTAATCTGTATGTGTGTGTGAGTGTGTGTCTGTGTGTATGTGTGTTAATGTGTGTTTGTGTGTATAAGTGTGTGTGTGTGTGTGTGTGTGTGTGTGTGTGTGTGTGTGTGTGTGTGTGTGTATGTGTGTTTATGTGTGTTTGTGTGTATTAGTGTGTATGTGTTTATGTGTGTGCGTGTGTGTGTGTGTGTGTGTGTGTGTGTGTGTGTGTGTGTGTGTGTGTGTGTGTTTTACACTATGACAGACTGCCGTGTGACTTTGCCCTGGAAGCAGTGAGACAGAAACGCTGCTGCGGTCAGCATTGTGTGTGTGTGTGTGTGTGTGTGTGTGTGTGTGGGTGTGTGTGTGTGTGCGGTCAGCACTTGACTCCAACAGCTGCTAATAATAATGTTTCATTCATTGCTTTCATAATGCATTTCACATGCTTGCCTAACAGTTCCCAATGCATAGTACTGAGGACAGAATGCTAGGAAAGCTAGGAAAGAATCCTTGAAATGTGAATGTGTGTGTGTTTGCGTGTGTGTGTGTGTGTGTGTGTGTGTGTGTGTGTGTGTGTGTGTGTGTGTGTGTGTGTGTGTGTGTGTGTGTGTGTGTGTGTGTGTGCATGCATGCTTTTGTACTTCGAGGCATATACCAGATACACTACTCTACAAATGTGTGTGGCTTTAAATAGAGCAAATAGACAGAATGATGAGCTTTAATCACTGAGACACCAGAAGTCAGACTAAAGGGTGAAACTGCTGAAATGCAAGAGGGATTAGCAAAAGCAACAGCCTACATTTTGGGGGGAAAAAATCTTCAAAGAGAGGAGGCATTAGCGTGGCTCAGACATTAACGGGGCAATTTTTCGGAGTTTGCCTGTTTTTCAAGTTTCCTGACAAGTCTCTTGAACACGTCTGCATTTTTTGGGCAGTTAACTCAACCCTCACTTGAACACAGACCGACGATCTTGTGATTCCTGGCTCCAAATTAGCATCTCTCAACAGACGCCCTGGCGCGATAAGGCCCAAGAGCTTCAAAGGATTTTACGAAGTTACAAAGTCAAACGTCAGCACCATGCCAATCAGGCAGCTAATTGCTCCGCTTTTGTGTCTGAGGATCAGATGGCAGGAGAACAGGCCAGGCCAGTACAAAACGGGTTGTCTGTTTAGAATTCAATTAGATAGCACCCGAGGGATCATGTTAACCAGGGCTAGGGGATTTCGTTTCATTTTCAGAGGGAACTGGACCCTGACTGAAGCAGGGCCGCTCATAGGGATGCAGACAATATTTTCCATAGCAACCATTCCTCAATGAAAAGTAATGTAGCATGTTAGCATGTTAGCATGTTAGGCTAGCAGAACCTCTGGTTGAGAGATGGTTGCATAGCCTCCCAGCATGCACTGGGGCACTGGTTTGTGTGGTTGTTTAGCTGGTAGCAGTCAGGTTGTTCGCCCCTTTTGCGTCCAGCTAGGTGTTAGCATGTGTAACTGTTATCAATTCATCTGTGACAACAATCAACAACAGTTCCAACAATCATTGGAATATGGATAAGAATATATATAATTTGGACCAAACATGTAAGAAAACAGCAAATCAATGGAGGGGTACCTTTGCCTTTTCCAATTGCACCGTTGCATTTTTTTCCACCTCAGTGTGATTTTCCTGAAGGCCCGCCGAACCCTGGCAGAGAGAAAGATAGAGAGCGTCAGTATGGGGCCTGAATGAGCACTGAAGAAAATCACACATGTAGGGAAGAAGAAAATTGCAAATAAAGAGCAGAAACACTTACACACTTGTACACTTACACACCCCTCATCTCAATCATCTCTCCCAGAGGACGACCAGGATGATCTAGTTCATCACACATGCACACACACACACACCCATTTCAAAGGAACCAAACCTATATAGATATTTTGAGTGAATATAAAATCTAATTTTTAAATAGAACCTACAGAGAACTTTCAGTCACATTCAAATTCATCACTAGGTTGAGCTGTCAGACCCTTCCTTGACACAAGATAGTCATCATGTCTTGCCTTACCAAGAGGTGAGTGTGTCTCCATGACAGCGGCAGATGACAGACATATCACATCAAAGATCACCAAAGACCACTCTCATTCCTCAGAACAAATATTATCACTCAGCAATGTGACAGATGTTACTGTGATGAAAGTAAATTCTCAAAACTTGACGCAATAAGCACACAGCACATTATTGAAACTGAAATACCTGCAACTTCAAGGTCAATTGCCTGAAAATGGCCCGCAGGTAATTCATTTGGAATGGCTGCGGCTAACATTGATATTAAGGCATGAAAATGCATTCTGAATTCATAACAGTTTCAAAGCCTGTCTATTTCCCTTTTAAATGGTTTGTAAGGAACATGCATGTGTAAGGAACATGCATTTGGGGGATGAGCAGCAAAGCTGAGTATGTGGGTTGCGACCATGAAAAATTTGCCAAAAGTGCTAAATGCTAAACAGTTTATTCTTATGTTGGTATTCACTCTTGATTTGAGATGTTTGGTGGATTGGATGATTGAACTCACGATCAGTGACAAGGAACAAACAAGACATGTTGGCAATTTTACACTTTATTCATTAAATACACTCTCAGGAACCTCAGGAGCGGGTGGAAGATCCATACGCAGCCACAACAGCCTGGCACCACCTCCTCATGCTGGTCACCAACCTCGTCACACATTGCTGTGGGATGGCATTCCATTCCTCAACCAAGAGATGTTGCAGATCAGCCATCGTGGTTGTGTTGGTCACTAACACGTACAGCACGCCCAAGCTGATACCAAAAGTGTTCAATTGGGTTGAGGTCTGGACTCATGGCAGGCCTTTCCATTCTCTCCCTGATGGTGTATTAAATTAATAAAGTGTAAAATTGCCAATATTTCTTGTTTGTTCCCTGTTACTGATCGAGTGTTCAATCATCCAATCCAACAAACACCTCAAAACAATAGTGAAAACCAACAGGAGAATAGGCGAATTTTGGCACATTTTTCATGGACACAACCCATGAATTCTCAGCTGTGCTGCTCATCCCACAAATGCATGTTCCTTACAAATGTGGTACCATTTAAAAGGGAACTAAACAGGCGTTCCAACGGTAAGAGATGTATTGCCAAGAAGCATTGTTACAACAAAGAAATAATCTACCAAACACAAGTTTCCTTAGTTTTTGTGCTATGTTTATGTTATTTAGATAGATAGATCAAGTGAAATAATACAAATAATTTTTTTGAAATGAAGAGATGCTGTGATCTGATCCTGAACAAAAGAAGGCGAGGACGATTGGGATGAAGAGAAATGTATAAATGAAAGTTTTGATTGTTATACGCAATCACATCCAATCAAATGGGTCCTTCCTTATGAGCTTGGTCCTGCTCTTCCTGTTACAAGGGAGTTTTTCTTGCTACCATCACCTTATCGCTTGCTCTAGTGGGCTAAGGCTCTGGACTCTGTAAAGCACCTTGAGAAAATGTATTTGTTGTATTGTAATTGTTATTGTTTGCTGTTATTGTATTGTTATTTGTATTGTGTTGTTATTGTTATTGGTGCTACATAACTCAATTAAATCAAATTGAGTTGAATTGTACATACAGTATATAACATCACACACTTTCTTTTAAGCTACAATCTTCCCTTTAAAGCATGACGCGTACACCATACATAACAAATTCTTAACACACTGACCGCAAGTGTTGCCCATCAAAAATGTGTGTGGGCCGTGTGTTTTGTGCGGTGAGTAACACGTAGGCACTTGATTTAGTTTCCTCGCGTGTCCTCAACAGACATCTGCTCCCCCAGCACCCTGCCCAGCGCCTGCAACTCAGCACCACACTGAGAGAGCTACAAAACGCAGATGAATTCATACACAATGAACTAGCCAACAGCCCTCTGTGGTAATGCAGCCATTGTCAACACTGAGAGCTGCATTGAGATTTCACCTGAGCATGTCCATGGATTAAACATTTACTTGTTAAAATGTCCATATAGATGGAAAAGTATTTACCTGTTAAATGCAAATTTAAATGTTTGTATTCAAAGTGACATGATGTGCTGTTAAGCGTTGTTTTGATACGTACTGAATATTTTTTTCATTCCACATCCATAACCCTATCCATAAACCCCAAGAACGGCAGACATATAGTTAACCTTAGACATCAAGACATGATGACCAGCCAGGTCAGGAACAAACACATATCACTGCACTGATGAGGTCAAGCATCGATACTTGCTTTGCCAACAAAGCATTTTCTCCACAGGTTAGGTTTGAGCAGTATATCGAAAATATCTACTAGCAGATGCTATTTTGTACAAGATATAAAAAATTACCATATTTTTCATATCGAGTATGCGTACTATAGGCAATGCAGGTTACAATCTGCATGTGTTTAAAACTGACTGCATTTTAACAGAGAAGAACAGTACAGCGCTCTCTCTTTCTCTCTCTCTGTCACACACACACACACACACACACACACACACACACACACACACACACACACACACACACACACACATCTGTAACCACCAGGGTCATAGGCAATAGGGGAATGTGGAGATATTCTTTATCCAATCACGTACCGTTCTCTGTAAAGCTTCTGTCTGAACTCTGCCCTATAAAGCCTTCACCACATCTTAAGTAGTGTTCCAAAGCCTTCAGCACATCTTCAGTAGTGTTGGTGAATAGAAAATGTCATTTTGATTGTCAGAAACAACATGGTGACCAGCAAATGAAACGTAATATTTCGGAAACAACCACGGTCAAAGCCCTCTCTGGGTTTGCTTGATGTGAGTAAACGTTAGCAACCTGTAAATGGATAGGAAATTCACTATCGCAGATAACAAGATAGTTTTAAGTAACATGATCATATAAGGTAACACCAGTGGTGGACATTCAGGGCTTCATTTTGAAAATGAAGAAAAAAATAATTTCAGTCTTATTCACTCCGTCCCCCCACAGTATACACACAGTGCTGAATATGACCTTTCCACGCCACTGAAGGGACACTGTTGTATTCATTTGATGATGTCATGACGTGCACGGCAGTAAGTCCCATCCCCACCCCGCTGTGAGGCCTGTTCCAGGCAGCAGCAGCAGCAGCCCCTCCTGAAGGAGACAGAGTCCTCCAAAGCGCTGGCACACACACCGGCATTTTCATCTCCTGCCAGTAGCCTCACTTTAACGTCCGCCCACAAAGTGCTGCTGATCGGGGAGATGGACTCCCATAACAGAAATCCAACCATGTCAGTGACTCATGTCTAAGATAGCCAACTGGCAAGCACAGTAGCCAGCGTTAGGTCTGGCCACCAGGTCACGGAGTTCGACTGCATTTTGTAAATTGCAGTACCTGTGAACTGCTTTATATATCATATCCTCTCATTTTATATTGCTGTCGGATAACTATTTGTGTTAGCTAATACATTAACTGATAGTCATTGGTTAATAAATTAACTGAGAGTCATTGGCTGATTTTAAGTCCTGCCCTTCTCTCAGTCGTGGAGCTTCTTAGTACATTCATCTTGACTATTTCTGACATTCACAGTTAAGCAAAAGAAAAAGCCCTGCGGGACAGTTGTTAAATTCCTTTCATGTGGGATTTATTCTCATATCAACTCTGCCACTGGTTCAGGCAAGAAGGGCAATGTAGAATAGGGAAAGTGGAGAATGAAGGTCCTCTACCAAGTACCGGATTTACTTTTGCCTGGTCTGTACACACAGCAAATTCAGATGAACTCAGGACAGAAGTGAAAACCCTGTTATCTTCTTAAGTGGCATACAATATAATAATACCAATATAATTTAGCCTGTTTGACAAAAATCAAAGCAAAATAGGATAGGAGTGTGACTTGTTCCATCAATAATAATCATAATGTGTCCTAGTAATGAACCTAATAATAATAGTAATCATTAATTTTTTTTTTAACGCACTTTTCATTTAAAATAATCTCAGAGTGCCTTTGTTCATTAAAACTTCAAAGAGTATAACAAATGAGGACATGAAAGAGTTTTAATCTGAAAGAGAATATGAAATGTGTTCTTCTCCCCACACAGACACTTCTGTTTGACTGAACAGAGAATATTCCTGGCAACCAGGGAAATAAGAGAATGTGTATGAGATTATGAGAGAGCAGAGATTAAGATTTACTGAGGACTAAAAGACTAGGTAAAGAGACTAAGAAGACCCAGTGAGCTGGATTACTTTAGACAAGGGGTGAATTTAGCTTTGCCCACTAAAGAGGGGTGAATTTAGCATTGCCATCTGAAGTTGAATGGATTGTATAAATAAGGTAAGAGATAGTGTCAAAGTTGTATAAGACAACCATGAGCTGACAAACTGTTGTGTTTAAAGACTCAAACACATTAAATGAATTATCTTTGGGCAAAACAGTAATATATATGGTATTTCGGATGAAATACTACACATACTAATGGTACTACTCTTTATGGTTTTTACCAGTATTTATGGTTTGAAAGAATCAAATGGGAAATGAACTGTATCACTAACATAGCACTAAAGTGAACTTGCAACTCTATTAATCACTTTAATCCTGGTTGTACTATATAACAGCTCGAGATCAATGTAAGAAGGCCAGACATGGGATTACTGCGCCAGAGAGCATGTCACAATAATGGGGTCACGGCAGTCTTCTTCTCCAGCACCTTTCCCTACCCCAGCAGGCAGCACTTTAACTGGGAGAGCCTGTGACTCGGAGATACTGTGTGCAGTGAGTATCTGTGCAGCCAGGCTGACCTCGAGCTGCTGTGTCTCCCTGCGACTCGGAGATACTGTGTGCAGTGAGTATCTGTGCAGCCAGGCTGACCTCGAGCTGCTGTGTCTCCCTGCGACTCGGAGATACTGTGTGCAGTGAGTATCTGTGCAGCCAGACTGACCCCGAGCTGCTCATATGATGATAACAGGCAGGCAGCAGACAATCCCACCTCTGGCAAACAGGCAGACACAGGGGACCTCAACCATGCAGGTGAATGCTTGTACTTACATGACTAAAACATATATATATATTATTATTTTTTTTTATTATTTTTTTTCCTACCCCCTTCTCTCCCCTCCTTACTGGCCTGAGCTACCTCTGACAAAAGAATACCACCAACATTGTTGTGTGGCAATAAAGTTGTATCTATCTATCTATATTATGGAGTACGTATTAATAGCGGTTTTCTGTGCTAAAAGATTGTTGGAGGCACAGTCTGGGTATGATCAGTCAAGAAACAGGTTTAATCTTGTACAGTGATGCACATCTTATAGCACAAAAAAATGTATTCGTAAACATACATAAATAGTGTTGCAAGTTACTAAGCCTAACCCTAAACTTAAGAACACATCTGTCACATCTTGTAAAAGCATGTCCTAATATACAAATTGCAATTCATAATAAAGTATTAAGAATATAGTGAAATAAAGTCTACAATAAAGTCAATATCTGAACTGAAGGTGTCTGTTTGAGTGTAGAGTGAAAACGTTGAAAGGTTGTAGAAATGTATTTGTCCCATGCGACATTTGTGTAGTTAACCTGTACATCTTTTTAAATGGAAGGTCTTTCATTATTAATTCTGTGCTCTTACAAGCATATACCCATTATCACATTTCTGTAGTTGGCCAGACTTTAAATACACACTAACCTCTACAGCACTCAAGAGTCAGCACTGCGGTATGTGGAGCAGGTCAACGATCTAATTAAGACTAATTCACTGTATGTAGTTAAGTGTGCTAAGGCCCTTAGCCCTAGGTCCACTTCTCCATGTCAGTGACTCATGTAAACGTCCTCATATGTCTGAGTGTTACCTGTATTCGTCACCAAGTCTGTTTAAACAGCAGTAAGGAGCTCTGGTTGAAAAGTAGCTAGATAACTACTGAAAGGTATGCAGAAACCTGGACATATAGTTGGCGATGTCATGCTGTGAAAGCTTTTTTTTTACCGGACCACAGATCTTGATACTAGGCGGCTACTTGGAAAGACAGAATGTCCTTCGCATGACCATATGCCATGACTTGTCCTATACTGTCTCTTAAAGAGATTATACTCCATTTCAGGTCCGGGTCATCATTCCCCTGCCTTCTCTAGTCATCCTTGGGTTATTTGTGGTGATGGATATCCCTTGACATTTGAGGCAGTCAATAAAGTATCCTTACCAAAAGACTGCCAATGCAAAGTAGTGTAGTTGATGGCTGGGGTGAGTGTCAGCCGTCCTGTACTGACAGTCCATTGACTCATGACAGGAGCCCTTAGAGCAGCCATGTCTGCGGTCATTAGACCTGCGCTGGGTTGGTATAGCTTTCCATCAGCCTGTGTCTACAGCTCTGCTTAACACTGACTGCTTTTGAAGGTTCAAATCAATAAATCATTCAAGCAGCCATGACCTGCCGCCACAACAACAACAACAACAACCCTGAGGTAAACAGAGAAAATGAAGTACAGTGTGTGGGTCACGCAGTCTAATGAAAAATGGCGATGTTACGAAAGTCTGCAAAATGTGCATGAAATGCATGGTAGAAAGCAAACAACAAAAGTATACTCTCTCTCCATCTCTCCTTCTCTTCCCCTCTTTCTTTATCTCTCTCTCTCTCTCACTCACTCTATGTCCTATTGCTCTTGGTCATGATTGCTTCTCTGTAAGGAGATTAGAAGAGCATGCGTCAATCCAGGATTTGGAGAAAAAGAGAGAAATGCAAACTCCTCTTAGGCAGTCAGCAATGGTGGGACAAACGCCACATGCTGTGTCTTCTGTGCTACCACACCTTGCAACATGAACCTCTACTGATGATTTAGCTTGGCTCTTTCCACATCCTGTGATGGCTCTCTACAAACAGATCATGCCCAGTAAGTACTGACAAGACTGGTGATTTATTTTGATTGCAGGCCTAGAGTGTCTACAGCGTGGATGGAAGAATCATGACAAATAATCCACTTAAGATATTTTCCCATGCTAGTACTTTCCCCCTTTGACTAGCACAGGAAGCTACATCCTAGGGACAACTAAGAGGCTTTCCCTGTTTAGAGCAAGGTAACCTGTCTGACTGTCCCACACAGGATGGGGAGCATGACTGCATTCCAACAGTACCATGTGCCAGAAAAACTTTCCTTAATATGTCACTCAACGTTCTGGTATGGAGAGCACGAAGTTCCAAGCATCTAAGCACGCCTGTTAAGAGAAATGCAGTCCTTGGTCATTTGCTGCAAAGCAATTATTTGTGCAAAATGTAACAGGTGGAATAGGTTGTATAGCCTACTGTAAGGCTGAACTGTAGTTTTTTAATCAAGGACATTTTGTGATTTCACATACAAGGATTACATTTTAAAACAAGACCAGAAAAAAAAAAGTAACAATAATTTTGTCTCTTTCGACGGGCTAAAAATACTACCCATCTAGCGAACTCTATCATTGTCCGCCGCTGTGTGTAGTGTCCGATGAACCAATGCAGTGATGCAGAGAGGCTCAACCTCATGGATTACTGCTGAACGCAACAGATGGCACTCTCTTCCAATGGCACTATTCTATCCACACACACACGCACACACACACACACACACACACACACACACACACACGCACACACACAACGTAGTTACAAACACAAAACATACACACAATGAAGATTCATGACAGTATTTTACCTTTTTCTTGGGCGGCATGCCGGCAAAGTCGGATTGCCTTCCGTCCCTCCACGACTGTAATTACTTAAGTAAATTATTGAGGTTTATTTTTTGACCAGTGTAAATAGAGTGAGAGTCGAGGTGATTCTTAGATCCGTTAAAAATCCCTTTGTGATTGTCACAAGCCTGGTCGTCGATTTCTAAAACATCCAAAAGAAATTACGAGAGAATTATGTTGGCTGTTTGTCCCAACTCCCAGACAGGACTATCAACGACCGTGCACGGTTAGCTTCGAAGGCAAAGTAGTGACAGCATCAGCAACGGAACGCTCATACGACTGGTCATCACACACAGTCAGTATTATGTGTCGTTACCCCTCCTGAGACTTAGCGGAATTAAGGGCTTATTTCACTGTGCGGCATCTGTTGCTCGACTCAGTCTCCTCTAACATGCAGTTAGTTCACCGAAACTGTCTAATGGCAAAACTTTTTCAAAATAATTTCGCGACATAATGCTAAAACGAAACCTATGGGAGAATTGCAGAGCGAAACTGCCCACGTTGCCATGTTTCGACCGATATGTTCGATTCGCTGTGGGGCAGCGGGCAATCACGCTGTAACTTGCTGAAGGCTGGGATGATTATTGATTTGTAAGTGGTATGTTATGTCAGATTGCTTTTTGAACAGTTTTCTTTTCATGACATTGTAACATGCATTTCAAAGCACGGAAGGGAAACGAGGAGAAAAATACAATAATACACCAACAAAGTGTTTACTACATACTCAGTGCTGAGTGCAATATTAATGTAACCACTGTGGCTAAATATAAAGGATTTCCCCTCATGCAACTGTCACGCAGTTCTTCAGGGACCTGACAACGCTGAGGTTATGGGACATACCCTGAGGTCCCTTGAGGCTACAGGCTGTACCAAACCAATCAGCTAATATGTCATTGAAAGTACATGTTTGTTTTTGTGCGTATGTGTCTGTGTGTGTCTATGAATGAGAGTGCGCAACAATCTGGTAGAGGTTGGCTTGATAGTTTACAGTGATACATTCATACAAGTGTGACTGATTTGGACCCTCCATTCACATGCATTAGAACATGCTTGAAGAGCTTTCGCCTTCACTGTTCAGTGTGTCTACTCAGACGCTCAGGGGACAGCAGATGCACGGAGGGGGGAAAAGAGTGTATTTCTGTCAGTGCTGAAAAGTTTCACAAGCCCCTCTGTTGTTGCTGCAGAGGGACACTGATAGGGCTTCGTGTAGCTTACATAAGAGAGGGGGAGGGGTGGGTTGCAGCCATGGCTGGAGAGCATGGCGTCTGAACTCAGGCCAGACTGAAACATCTGGAGCACAAACCTTTACTCATCACTATTAATATCCTATTTGGACCAGACCACCACCACACTGGTGGACATCATCCCGCTATAAATGTCCCCACCACCATAATGAAAGAAGTATTTTCTAAAAACCAATTCAAGCAGGAAAGCTTTCCCAGCAAGATTTACATAACTTCTACATTCTACATTTTAGCTGTAGATAGAATAACACAAATAGACTAGTCATACATTAGAGATGATGGCTGATAAAGAAATATAGGTTTGTCTAGTAGTAGTTATATTGACGGTACTTTTCCAAAATTTACACCACACACAAACCCAAATCATAAGTGAACCGGCAAAGCAACCATAGCATATACACAAACAGCATCAACACTCCTCAAGATGCTGTTGTTTTATGGAGGAGGACACTTTTTGACACAATTTATGTTTTTCCCAAAACTCCATGTAGGTAGGTATGATTCTAAGATTATACAGGAAAAAATGGAATACTGCTATTAGTAACAGTGGAATGGAATAGTGCTGAATCTAGTAACAGTGGAATTGATTTAAGGACGTTAGGATGCTGTTAGCTGTCAGGCCAAACCCCCAGACGCCATTTTTACAATGAAGAAACGGCAAAAGACTGCTTCTGACTCCTCCTACTCTAATGAAGGTAAAGAATGCTCCAGTCAGCTGTAGGGCAAGCACAGATGGACTGACACGCAGCACACACACACACGCGCGCACACACACACACACGCACACACACACACACACACACACACACACACACACACACACACACACATACACACACAATGCACAATTGACTCGCACATGAACACAGCAGGTTAAAGGCAGTAAAACAAACATCGCAAACATGCGCATACCACAGTGTCCATACACCAAAACACTCACACAAGCCCCTCCCCCCAAACATTACACACACAAGCACGCACACACACACATAAACACACACACACACACACACACACACACATGAACACACACACAAGCACGCACACACACACATAAACACACATACACACACACACACACACACACACACACACACACACACACATCTGTTTTTAAGCCTCTTATGCAGAGGCATGCTCAAAGCCCTGCTCAGTGGCGATTGGTTGTGGGTGCAGGCAGGCAGGCAGGCAGGCAGGTAAGGCAGGCAAGCAAGCACGCAGGCTGCAGGCGGAGCTCCTCTCCCCTCCGCTCTCCTCCTACTGCTCTCTCTCCTCAACCCTTCCCTACATTACAGCCCTCTGCTCTACACACAGGCCAGCTGGAAAAGAAACATCTGTCTGACCTTAAAAAACAAAACAAACAACAACAAAAAAAAGGAAAAACGTTCCAGAAAATAATACCAGCCCTCGCAGAGAAAAGCAGGAAAATTCTAGCATGGCTTATCCCCCCTTGGGCCGGTTCTCTCTTTGAATCCTGTTCTCCTTTTATCCAACAGCATTTCATTCTCATTTTTGAAAGGTTGCACTAAGAAGGCGGTGGGGGACGGCCGGGCGGGTGACAAGGGCCTTAATTGAACAAAGTGTCAGGCTTTTATTTTATTTATTTTTTTCTGCAGTACCTTGCTCTTGTGTTTTACGAGACATGGCCATGACAGCCTGGAATCATCCAGGAAAGCTTAATTTTGCGGGTTTGGAGTAATCCGCACTCCCAGCGGTGTGTGTGGATCAGTTATCATGTGGCTGTGGCTGTGTGTGTACAGAAGTAGCACAGCAGGGTTTACAGCCTCTTGGGCCGCACATCTGTCGGAGCCCTCGAGGACAACAGGGGAGCGCCTTATCTGGAATTGGTTGCTTGTCTCCTGTCTGTGACATTTGTAAGACACTAGGAGAGTCAACACTTTATATGTGGTGTGGGTCACAATGGCTGTGGTGCCCCCGGACAACAAAGAGTTGCCACTTCAGAGGAAACTTCTGAAGCCACAAGGAGGGCACCGCATTCAGCGGGAGCGTTCTTATTTCACGGGGGTCTGAGCAACTTCCTGACAGGACACAGCGAACGAACACTGTGATGGGAGGGAGGGTGTAATCAACAGCAGGAAAGGCTGCTGAAAGAGACGGAAGTAACTCTCCCCAAAGCTCATTACTCTAGATGGTTTACATTAGGTTTTCAAAAAGACCTAAGGAGGTCAAAAAGGTCTCGAAACCCCCAAAGCAAATAAAAAACAATACCAAAAAAAAAACACCCTTGTCAGACTGCTAAGCAACTCTCCCTTGTCAAATGATCGGCTCTGAGTTCCCTCCCAGCTAGTGCCGGTACTTACCCAGGAGACGTTTTTGATCTTGGGGATGGATTTGGGCATGGTTGTGTGGTAGGAGCGTGAGGCCCCCCTCTTCCGTCTCCCTTTGTCACCCGCTCCGCTCCGCTCTCGGCTCCTTCACCTTTTACTCGCCCCCCAGGGCCATGAGGTCGGCCGTCCCGGTGCGGTTCCTCTGGCGCTTCCAGCCTGGGTCAGCGGATCGACCCTTACATTCGCCTGCAGATCAGCAGCCCTGCATCCACTCACATCCGCTCAGCCCAGACGAGGGGCCCTAAGTGGCCGACCCCCGACGCGCGCAAAAAGCCAAACCGAGTTCAAACTCCTCGGCACAGGGGTCACCAGTTGGAAGTAAAGGAGCGGAAAGTTTCATTCTCCCCTCATTTTCACCCCACTTAGTCCCACACAGCTTCCCTCTTTCTCTCTGCGGACTGATAATGCACTCAAACCCTGCATGAGAACGCAACCCAACATCTGGCTTATGCCCCTCCCCCCACTCTGCTGGAGGCTGGCACCAAGGAATGGCCAATCCTGCCCCACTCAACAGCTGCAGGAAGAGCTTTAAATGAGAGAGAGCGTAAGAGAGAGAGAGAGGGAGGAGGGTATGATCCTGTATAGATTGGCAGACCAAGCCTCTTTTTTTACCGGATCGTGAGCATCCATCATACAGCTATGAAACATGGCATTTCTTTAAGCTAAGGAAGCACAATGAAATGTTACTGCTGAGAAGAGCACAACATGAAGGGAATTGATAATTATTTTTTAGATGGACAATTGATTACATACAGTATATGACTTTGAAAATGGTACCGAATGTTGAGATATAGATCCAGGCCTTATACCAGAACAATTTCATCAGATTCCTTGCAACATGACTTACAAAATGACTTGTCAAAACATCATCTGGAGATAATAAAACGTTGTTTTCCTGAGCTCATGAGATCATTAATTCAATATCTCGGGGAAATTATACATTGTTCAGTTTTTTGGAGTGATAATGAATGAATAGGCCAGTGTGTCCATCTAAGAAGACAGCTAGCAAAGTTTCAGCTCTATGGACGTGGCAGTCAGCATGAGCTTGAGGGTAGACTCCATTGCTGATCAGCGATACCAAGGCCCTGCACAGGAGACTTCTGATGAGCCTGTGATGAGCCTGTGTCAACATGAACTTAAAAGCATAGTTTTTTTTTTTTTAGATATTGAATTAATTATGTCGTTATCTCAAGACCATAACTTAAATAAGTTGAGATTTCGAGAAAATGGGCGTTTGCATTAAAATGTTAATGTATGGTATGTTAGGGCTTTTGTATTTTCACGTCACCACAAAATAATAACAAAGTGATCTGATGAAAAAGGTGGCAGAGTGAATGATGTCAGATGACCTCATGATTAGCCTGTGATATTGTAGCGTGTTGGGGGTGGGCTAATGGAACTTCCAGGCAGGAGACTGATGCGTTGTCTCCCAGCATGCATCGGGTCTGTAATGTGGTATTGTTAGTGCTGCAATGGTCAGGTGGTGCATTATGGGGGTATTATTGTCTCTACGTGCATTGCCAGATTTGCAAATGTGTGGGGTGAGTTGTGTAACTGATCTCTTTTTTGATACTGATACTTTTACAGAATCCAGATATATAAGAGCAAATCACGTGTAAACAGCAGCCAATTGTGTTGTGACTGATGACTTATCTGTATTACATCTCCTGGAGGAATATACTTTGACCATTCAGCCATTAGTATCTATGCATGCAAATCTCAATACTGCATATCTCATTACACATTGAGAGATCTGGTTACGCACACCCAGATTCTGAACACACATTTGCAGATACATCTAAACAATTCACAATCTCAATACACATTTAGAGATTATTTTACACATGTACACATCTGATTAAGCACACACATATTGAGAAACAGTTACACAACCCTCCACACACATTTGCAATAATCCTGCTACAATAATACCCCCACTGTATCCCTTGTGTATCCCTTTTGTGTCTAGTCGAAGTGTGTGTGTAATTCTTTATAATTTCGTCTGCATGTCACGCTGTTGAATGCCTAAGCTGGTCTCTCATGTTAGTTGTGTGTTATCTGTCCACTGTTTCTATGTCCATCAGTGTGAAAAGTGACCTTCCCTCCTGTTGGGCCATATAGCGTATTACCATATACAAGGCTTCCTGTCAAATCGAAAGTAATGCTGCCGACTCAAAAATACTACAATATAAACCTGAAATAAAACAATTCAAGCTCTATAAACCTGTGTGAATGTTTTATTGTTTTTTTCCGTAAAAAGTAAAAGCCTGGTCACCTGCACGGCTTGAGGTAATTGCCGGGGTCAACATGAACTTAAAAGCATAGTGTTTTTTTTTTAGATATTGAATTAATTATGTCGTTTTCTCAAGACCATAACTTAAAGTTAGTTGAGAGTTGAGATCTCGAGAAAATGGGCGTGCACATTAAAATGTTAATGTATGGTATGTTAGGGCTTTCGTATTTTCACGTCACCACAAAATAATAACAAAGTGATCTGATGAAAAAGGTGGCAGAGTGAATGATGTCAGATGACCTACTTGTAAAGTGTTATGGTCTTGTCACAAGACCTGATAACAACCTTAACTCTCTGTAACACCCACCGAGGCAAATGAGCTGAGGCAGCAAAACAGACAGGGTCATTATCCAACCAGAGCAATGGCCAAATGTCAGCTAGAACCAATGACTGAAGTCCAATGAGGAAGTCCAGTTCCAGTCAGTGAATAAGAGCGGGGAGAGGTCAAAGGACAACGGAACCCTGTCACACACACACCTGTGCAGAAAAACAGCAGGCTGGAGGTAACGAAGCAAACATACCTGTAGAGGCGCATTGCACACACACACACACACACACACACACACACAAACACACACACACACACACACACACACACACACACACAGCTACACACACACACACACACACACACACACACACACACACACTCACACACCTACACACACACACGCAAACCTACACGCACACACACACAGCTACACACACAGCTGCACACACACACACACACACACACACACACACACACACACACGCAAACCTACACGCACACCAACACAGCTACACACACACACACACACACAGTCTTATAGATTATTCTGGTGTATTCTTGAATGTCTTAACAGAGGGCATTTAGTGCAGTAGCTGGGGAGAGAAGGAAGGGTAGGGCGCGGGCGCTGTGGGTGAAGATGAATGCATTAGCCATGAGAGATGTGCAGAGCTCTGTGTCGCCGGCTCTCTAGTCATTTGCATGAGCTCTATTATGCTAATTGAACAGGACTGTATGTAAATGCATGCGCACACATACCCCAGGCACTCACTTACAGGTCGCCATCCGGAAACCTGTTGAACCCCTGGCATGTGTGGCCGGAGGCCGCTCAAGGACACGTCTACTTACAACTCACATCGGCACCCAGCGCTCTCCCGTGTTTGAATGTGTATCTGTCACTGCCTCAGCTGTGACATGCTCACCCGGTGAGCTAGATTCAGATCATTTTTTGGTTTGCCGAGAGACGGGCTGGATGCCTCACACCGTGACCCTGGTCTTGTGTTTACAGTGGCAGACTTCAGCGGGACGTCCGTGGCCGATGAGTCATGCCCTGTTCTGTTAGAATGCACCGGAAGCAGCAGGAAAACATAGCAGGGATATGATACAGTATGACTCCATCCACCTGCTACACCAGGGGACAAGGCTCAAGGGGGACCATTGGGAACATTATAAGGAGGTCCTACATACAGTATGTGACGCATAGATGCACACAGTAAAGTCAAAAGTGCCAAGTGGAATGTTTTTTAGTTGACATGGTAACACAGTAACCTTCCGTGAGGTGCAGACCCTCTGCTATTTTTGCACTGTACAGTGGAATTAGTCAGCAAGTGAGCTGTTGCCACTGCAGATAACCTGGTCGGGTGACATTCATTTCTGCTGATGAACAACATCTGGAGTCTGTCAGTTTCACTGCCACAACATGGCTTTTACAAAGCCGTCCAAAAAAAAACAAAAACACTGCCGATAATACAAACGGTTGTGTGAGAGGAAAAGCTATCTGTTTTAAGCAGAGGTAAAAACAGAGGGGTGGCAGAGGAGATAAAGATGGAGGAGTTGAAGAGCAGATCCATCATGACCCCACAAACAACTGTTACACCACTTAACAACTTAAGTCGATTCAAGAATAAAGATGGCTGCCCTGTCGGTGACTGTCCTATGCCAGAGGCCGCGCAAAAGATTTTACAACTGGAGTGCCAAGGTTACAGTGACCAAGTCGTCTTCTACACGTGCAAAACATTCAAATGCAAAACGCCATTAAAAACACCTCTCGACGCAAACATATGGCCACATCATTGCATCTGTTGCCTGGTGCATTGACAAAGTCACATAACATGTCTCTTGTCCCCTTTCATTCTTGGAACTGTTGCTTGGTCCGGTCCAACCACCACCAACACCACCCCATACACACACACACACACACACACACACACACACACACACACACACACACACACTTCCCCCCTCACCTGTGACATTTCCTCAACATTCTGCATTAAAAGCCTTCAGTGATACTCACATAGGTGGACTGTACTCTCCGCCAGTGACCCAGACCACAGCAATACATCAAGAGGACAACCAGGGGGGTCGAGTCCTAGTAGCACAGCCAAGGAGAGGCACTGAGGGGAGGGGCGGGGTGTCTTCAACCTGGCCGAGACATCCCCTCACCATCCCCTCACCACGGCCAGTCCAGCGCCCCACAGCTGCCGCGGCTGCAGCCTGTAGAATCACTCCGTGCAGACTGAGAGCCTCGCCACAGGTCTGGCGCTTGGACGAGTTTGCGGATGTTCCGAGCCCTCTAAGAACGCCATGGAGAGACGAAACAAAGCTTCTTTTTTTTTTGGCGTGTGGAGAGGGGCTTAAAAAATCATCAAAGATCAGCTGCTGTCGTTCCCCTCCAAAAAAAGAATGACACAGATCCAGAGGCTATGCTTCCAGCGCACTCACTACTGGTGCCTCCAGGTGTGCGATTGTTTCCCTCATCCTTGCAGGGGTGCACTTCACCTCCTCCTCCTCGCCTCCTCTCTCCTCTGCTTTTTATTTATTTACTGCTCCCCCCCCCCCCCAGCACCACCAGCGCCACCACTAGCACCCCCTACCACCGGCGGCCCCCACTCCCCCCCAAGCTCAGCAGCGAGCCCTGGGTGTGGGATTGATACACGGCGCAAATGTCATTTTCTTCCTTCTCCTATGCACTCCTTCCTGCGTCAGCGTTCTTTCTTTTTTTTTAACCCCCTCGTGCTGCGTCCAATCAGAGCGCGGCGTGCCAGCCACGTCTGTGTGTGCATTCCCTGTCTCCAGTGCACGCCGGGCAGAAGGCTGGCTCCAGCCTCACTGGCTCAGTCAGTCGCTCAGTCGCTCGCTCGCTCGCTGTGTGCGCCGCTTCTGTCTCGACTACCTCTCCCCCCCCGAGCTCCTCCCTGTCTGTTGATCCTCCTCCTCTCTCTCTCTCTCTCTCCCTCTCTCTCTCCCTCCTTCTTCCCCCCCTCTCTCACCACCACATCTTAAAGGGGTTTTGATCCATGGCTCCCCCCCCCCCCCCATCGCTCCTTGAGAGTGAGTGCTGCTCTGTCACAGGCACTCCTCATTACCTGAGTCACGGCTGTCTCTCCTGTGCTGGAGGAGTAGTGGGGAGGGGGAGGGGGAAGGGGGTGGTGATGGTGATGGTGGGGTAGCGGCTGCGCCTCCCTCCTGCCTGCCCCCTCTCTCTCTCTCTCTGTCTCTCTCTTTCTTTCTCTCTCTCTCCCTCCTGCCTGCCTGCCATCTCTCTCTCTCTCCCTCCCTCCTGCCTGCCCTCTCTCTCTCTCTCTCCCTCCTGCCCTCTCTCTCTCTCTCTCTCTCCCTCCCTCTCTTTCTCCCTCTCTCTCTCTCTCCTGCCTGTTGTTCTGCATGCAAGGGCAGGTATGGAGACGCTAGCGTAAGAGATACACTGCCAGAATTCAAATACGCCGCTGGTTTAACCAGATTACAATTCTGCCTCACTCCCCCTCTCCCCCTTATACAAATCCTCTCTCACATCACAGTGCACGCACACACACACACACACACACACAGCCTCAGGCATGGAGCTATACAGACATACATGTCAAACACAGATCAATCCCCTCCCACACACACAAACAGGCACATCACTCAGTGGTGGACATCAGCAGACATCTCTCCATCACTCCATCCATCCATCTTTCTCTGTTAACAGTCTATACTCTTTTTTTCTGTTATCTGTCAGACTGTCTGCATGTGTGTCCTTTCTGTCTCCCTCTCTTGCGATTGCCTCCTGGTGTGGGGGCAGAAGATAGCATGTAGAATTACTTTTGCAGTGGCTGCTCAATATTCTGATGATGATAAATCTTGAATGAATAGAGGTTATGCTCTGAGGGTTTGCGACACACTTTGAAGTAGGCAGTGTTTTTTTCGAGGAAAACACAATCCAACACCCTTTGCATGTTTCTTGACATTCATGTATAATATATCAAACTAATTAAGGTTGAACAAGAAAAACATTTAATTTTAAAACAGTCAAAGACAAAAGAAATTCACATAAGAACAATGGGTGACTTTCCGATTATTTCACTTGAGCATTAAAAATCATGTCTGTTGCTTTGGTGCTTATTGTTTCTCAGTTTTAATTACCGAACATAGATAGATAACCTACCACGGAGAGGACTGTGATATATATATTATTTTCGAGGAAGGATTTATTTTCTCTGTGAATGTTTGGCAGCTCTGTTGCAGTGCCTATTATGTGGGCTTGGGCAATGCATCACACAACAAACGTACCGGGGGGCATAACTCTGACTGGATGTGCCCTGCTGTCGGACGGCTGGAGATAGTGCACAAACATCCATCTGAATCCATCTGCTTGTATCTCACACTCAAGAAGCTCCAAGGTCACATTCACATGAATAATGCACACAGATGTAGTACAAAGAGGGACAAAAAGCTGCTGCTGCCGTCTCAGAGCAATATTATGGTGCAGATGGCACCCCCATCACTAGCTATCCATCACTTCTAGAATATTCATCTCTGTATTGTAACACCAACACTGATGATAAGTCTGCATGACATGCTGCGCAATTGTGGCTTATGCTGGAAGACCAACACTTCTTGATCAGTGAAGTGAAGTGAAAGTGACTCTATGGCAGAGGTCATTTTAACACTCTGAATTCCACCTCTGCATTTGACCCATCCAGGGTAGTGTCACACACAGCACCCAGTGAACACATACAGTGAAGTGAAGTAGCACTAACCCGGAGCAGTGTTGGTTGAGTGTTGAAGTCCTGACAAGGTCACTAGAGGTCATATGCTGGTCTTTGCTGGTGGGGCTGGCCAAGCCCTGGCAGTGGATGACTCTTGATGGGTTCTGGACCAGAACTTCGGTGGATCCAGAACCAGGGGAGGCATTTGGAACAGCAACAGACTAGCTGGCGCTATAAGAACTCAAAACCAGTAACGGTTCAGTTCTACTGTTGGTTCAATGGTTCATAGTGATTGCACTAGCTGCCTCATGCGTTCAACTAACCAGATTACCTACAATTTAATGATGGCATATGGAGGGACCATATGCGTTTTTTTTTCTGTAGACAAAATACTTTCTACAAAATGCATCTATGCCCACAGTTAAGATGTAATTTTAAAGGAGGGACAAAAGACAGTAATCCTGTACATCAAGCACAGTATTTATCTTATGTCCTTGTTTTTGGATTCCTTAAACTCTATTTACAAAAGTGAAACTGTTGTTGGGTTGGAAAATGTATACAAGAACAGACAGGGCCGAATAAAACAAGCAAGCAAGGCTGAATTACATGTTAACATTGCAATAGAATCAAGCAACGGAAACTGAATCTGAACAAAAGATATCAAACTCAGCCTTCGTTCTACTGTAATTTGTACCTGCACTTTTTTGTTGATGTAATGTTCCATTGCAGTTACCCACAAAAAAAGAAAAAAAATTGCACAAAATGTGTGCACACAAACAAAAATGTAAACATAACCTTGGAAGAAAGACAGGCCTAAGGCTGCAATCAAACGTGTATATACATATTTTCAAAATATTCCAGGTTCACTATACATACTTTATATTATAAATATGTAAAACACAAATATGTATCTCAAATGACCAAACACGACAAAATATTCATTTATAAATTCATAAGCTCCAAGTGATTTTGGCCAGTATGAAGTAACTGAATCAACTCACTTAAAGTGACATTGTCTAGCTATTTTTACACACGCCTCTCCAGTCAACTGGACTAAATATCACATGGGCACCCAATACAGCCCTGTTTTTGTCATTCTTACCTAGCTAGCTAGTATGACAACTACTGAATGGTTGGCTAATTTTTTAAGTTGTTCATTATTGACCCCAGCTCTGCCTGAATGGCTGTCGGAGTGTAAAGACAGCTAACTAGTATTCTTACAACATTTCACTCAAAGCAACCTTACAACTCTATAATATTTACATTAATATGACTTCACAGCAAAATAAATGAGGTATTCTACTCATCAATATATAGCATATTGTATAATACACCATCAGTTTTACAATTACTTCATCCATTGGTTTTCTCTTACAGCTATCTCTGTATCTGTTAATGACATGTGTCTACAGTCCTCAGAACATGCTTGTCCTGTTAAAGACCTTAAGCTTGGTCATAAAGATGAAGTAAACGTACGTCAGGCACACAAGTAGGTTCTTCATGATATACAGGAGGGGTGTCACGTGGCCAAACACAGCAACCAAGCATATCCTGATGACCAGGAAGGGCAGGTCTTGAAGGACAACCCCTAAAAATGGCAGAAGTGGGCTATTTGGTGTGGCGACCACCCGCAGCGTGGAGAGATAGGCCAGTATATAGACTGGAAAGATCCAGTTTGAGTAGTACACAGTGGATACTTCTGCCACCCGGACCATCTCCGTAGTGTCCATCCAGAAGATGAAGCTCTCCACAAGCGCCTCCACCCTCGGGTCTCTGATCCACAAGGCACGCAGGCGTCCCGAGGGATAGCGAGAGGACGAGTAGAGGTACGCGCTTCTAGAGGCCGGCCTGCTGTAGCCTTCTTCGCCCGTCCACCGGTTCCCCAAGGACCCATTCCCCGACTCTGGTGTCTGTTGCACGGAGCCGTTTTGGCCTCGCTCTGGGCTGAGCTGGGACGACACGGTGGCCACCTGCTCCAGGTGTGTGAGGACCGGTGCGGGCAGCTCGAAGTCAGGCTCCAGACCCTCAGCTTCCAGTCAACAGGAGACGTATGAAATGAATCACAGCAATACAAATGAGCTTCAGAAGATTTAAACAATGTCAATTGTAAGGACATACATTTTATCCATGTAGTTAATGAGGATAGGATCGCAAGTCTCCTTACCTTGTCCAGTGAGGCGGTAAGGCCGGATTCTTTCCACAATGTCCACAATGATCAGTGCAATGAGGACCAAGGACACTGCAAGCTCTGTGAGACGGTCAAACCGGTGGCCACCATCAACTTGCACCTTTGAGGATTTGAAAGAAGAAGACAGGACATGATTTCCCAGTCCAACACAAATGCTTTTACAACTACTTAGAGGAGAGTTCTCAGTACCTGTACAGCACCATTTGGTATGAAAACACTAATGAGTATGACAAAGTCTAGTTTGGTTTTTATGATCAAAGTAATAAAACTTTAGTCACATTAGGCTTGACATTCCACAGCTCTTTACGCACAGTTTACAGGTTAATGGAAAACCTGTTGTTTTCACTGTGAGTTACTGAATACCTCAGCTCTGATATTTGGACTTTCTCTAGGCATTTTGTGCCAGCAATACTGTTTAAAATATTTGTAAATAAATGACATAATTTAAATATATGAATTTGTAACAACCCTTTCTTCTAGTAACATGATATCTGTACCTTGGCGCTAGCGAGGAGAATGCCAAAGCATGGCAATGGACACACAATCACATAAGCCAGTGTTATTGGTCTCCTGAAAAAAGAGCACATATTTTATATATTTTTTTTTTCATATATCTCATTTTATAATCTCTCAAGACAGTAACTGAACATCTGCCTTCCAAAAGTTGACATATCAGATGGAGCCCATGACACAGCTGGTTGGAAAGCCATGGTTTTAATGAGGATGATCCTTCTTGGCATTTCAACTAATATCTGGGAATTTACTAGGTACAATGTACATGCCCTGTGGCGTCTTGTAGGTTACTGAAATCATCATTCAAATATAGCCCATATTTCCATATTTTTAAGAAGTAAACAAGAAGTGGGCAACATTTCTGCTCACCCATGTCTACAGTTTTCCAATGGTTTCTACAAACTTGGTTTGCCTTCAAGCTAATTTCCATACCACACTCACCAAGATGTTATTTCAGAGATGAATCTCTTGGACGTCAGGATAAAGTACTTCAGAGGCACCCACACAAGTAAGGACACAGTAGTCACATAGGCAATGGAGGCAGCCACCACCAGCCAGTATGCGGTTAGGTCGCCACCCCGGACGTGGCGCATCAGAGATGCAAAGCGCTCCATGACTATGAACACAGGCACACATAGACAGGCAAACTGGATAACCTCGTAAAGGACAACTTTGACCGTTTTTCCAGACAGCATCCTGACAGACGTCGAGGGGCTTCTAGATGTGGAGAGCTACAGAGCAGAGCACAGCCTCAGTCACAGACGCCGTCTTAACACGGTTCAGCACATCCTGGTCTGGAGTGGACTCTGGACACCTGCTTTGCTAACACGGCACTCGCTGTATATTTTTATTGCTCCATCAATGCACTAGTCACGCCACTCTTTATGAGAACTTTAAGTCTGTTTCAGTATTTTGCGCTGATGGCTGGTATTGCCCTGTTGTTATTGCAGTTCGACAAAATATAAGTACAACTAACGTAGTAAAGATAACTTTTGTACAGCATAGTTACAGTCAACCGATCACATTCAAAATGCTGTGTGCACGGGCATTACAGAATTATTTCGGTTGGTTAGAACTTAACGACTCATCTCCACCTAGTGGCAGTCTCTCCCAAAACAGACAACTCATCAGTCAAAACTTATTCCTTTTCTCATACAAATAGTCAGTGCCCCCAAAATGAAAAGTCCCTTTGGCATTGTTTAAACACTGCAGGTCAAAACGTTTAGATGTTTTGTCAGTATGGCAGGGGACCATATAAATATCCCTCATGTGCATATTTCAATCTTGGCTTAGTCCTTTGACACTGAATGGTTACTGTGGTAGATGTTTTCTTTCCAGAATACTATGTGTATCAAACAGAAAAAAAAGATGAATTCAAGAGGAGCCAACAAGGTTTCACATCACATACTGTATTGCACTCATACTGCCTTGGAAATTGTTACAGTAATTGTTACAGAAAATGCCAAACAGAAACAGAAAATGTGTTCAGCACAATATACTGTCAAACAAATAGCACATCAACTAAAGTTATGTATAGCCTACAATACTGTAACAACACATACAGTAGAGTAAAGCAAAGCTGGAGTTGCGTTTTCGTCCTCACTCTCCTGCTCATCTTCGCGCTCATGTCTGTCTGGCCACAGATTTTCATCAACATCACATCTGATGTTCTCCCTTGCTATGCAACGGGGGAAGAATTGGTGTGCATGCCGCAACCTACCCTTACACTGATCTGCTGTGACATCGACACAAGCCGCATCCATTGCCTGGAGAAGGGACCTCTGGTTTAGAGCCCAATGCTCGTAGACCCTCCACCTCCATGCAGAAAAAAACTCCTAGATAAGATTGAGGTACGTTTGTAAGGTGATAAGAGCACCATCAGCATCCTTGGATGGGCAGCGAACCACACCCTAATGAGTGGGCCACGGTGGGAGCTTACATTGTCCCACACAGTGACAAATGTAGGCAAGTAAGGCCCTACCAAACACCCCTCATGTAGAGGGATAAGATCAGAGTGCAAGCGGTCCAAGAACACCAGGAGCTTCTGGGTGTTGTATGGGCCAAGACTGGGAATGATGGTGACTACACCATTCTCTGAAATGGTAGCACACATGGTGATGTTGCCCATGCGCTGGCCTGGGACATCCACCCTGGCTCCTCTTCCACCTCCTCTTCCTTGAGCAGGCAGTTGCCATTGGTTGTTTCCCTGGACAGGTGCTTCCATGTTCTTAAATTGTACTGAACTTGGTCAAGCTCTAGATATTTGATGGAAGCATTTATACTCCTGGATAGGACCTGTCAGCTAGCTAAACTTACTGTGTGATCGGTGATCGAATGTGTGAATCTCCCCCTTGATCAGTGAGGTTCTAGTTGCAACTGAAAATTAAGCCGATGATCTAAGAGATCCATATTACAGTATATACCATGTTTTTCATGGTATTATGTGCCTGAAGGATTTTGACAGTGGAGTGAACTATTGTGGAGGTGATGATGTACCCAAGGAAATGATGCCAACATGTTTTGCAGAGAACAACAACTTGACTAAGAAGCAACAGTCAGTTTAGACCAGCAAGATGTATTCAATTGGTAATTGGGCTAACTGAAGGCAATTGATCCTAACCATTTTCAAAGATATGCTAAATCAATTGAAATTTGTGCAAACTGTAGGCAATTGTACTTGTCATTTACAAGAATGTTCTAAAGCAATTGCAATTTCATTAAACGGAATGAGAAAATCCAATCTGTTGTGACCAAGTGCCCAGTGGTTTGGAGGTTTGCACGTGTTGTTTTGAGAGTGTAATTTCTGTTTCGTGAAATGATCCAAAAGCAATGGAGAAAAACTGTAATGGTCAACTGTTCTGCTGCAGTCCAACACACAAAAAATAAACATTATATTTATATTAGCTTTGATTGACTATTTTGTTACTTCATGTGGTTTCACTAGAAAATTATTCAACAGACATCATAAGAGTTTGATGATGTTAAATTATTCCCTTTCCACCTGAATAACCTGAAAGTAAGCTTTGTAGTGAATAGACTATATTATAAAACTAATTAGCTGGTGGGTACTAAAACACCTTGTGCCAAAGACAAAGACCAATATCAAGACAAAATAACACGTTATGTACATTGGCCTAGTTTTATTGTGAATACTAATCATAGTTAAGATTATTAAAATTGTACATACAAACAGCTGGCTACATTGGAACATAACTGCAGAACTGACACAAGAACCCCCCCTTTTTTCTTTTTAGTCAAAACATAAAAACAAAGTCACGTTTCCCTGTGGACACAGTTTAGATCTGGGACATCGACCTCCCAACACCATGTGCAAAAAAGGAGTGCTTATTTAAGACTGGCATGTGGTCCCAGGGCAGACAGTTTTCCGAAAACATGTTTTATATCTTACACACTTCATCTTGGGGGGGGGGGGGGGGGGAGGGAGGACAAACGCAGGAGGATCACTCTAGGTAAGAGAAAACCTTCGGAAGATCAGAGGGCACCACTCTATCCCCACTCAAGATACAGCAAGCCCATTTAGACGACAACCTGATCTGATAATCCAGCACAAATGAAACTGGCTTGGGGGTATGCAGGGGGCCATCAGTCTAACCAGTAAATTAAAAGAAGCCAAGATGGCCATCTTCATTTCATGTCTTCAAAAGAATAAGCAGTCAGTCAGTCAGTCAGTCAGTCAGTCAGTCAATCAATCAACTAACTCAAATCGATAGATCAACCTATCGCTTGAAATGCTTTAAGGAGTGCATTCTTCAGTAGAGTTTTAAACTTAGCTTTGCTTGAGATCGGCAGACCGGGTTTTTTCCATTTCTGTGGATTTTCAGTATTCAGTCAGGGGTGTGGTCTTTAGTGTTGAAACTGAAACATTCCGAGATGTCAGGCTAAAACCAAAAGTGCATGGACGTACAGTAATAATAGCTACCTTGGCGT
Organism: Sprattus sprattus; assembly: GCF_963457725.1. Lineage (NCBI taxonomy): Eukaryota > Metazoa > Chordata > Actinopteri > Clupeiformes > Clupeidae > Sprattus > Sprattus sprattus. The sequence goes on along the minus strand of NC_137918.1, from coordinate 18,750,353 downwards.
GCAGTGTGACGCTCCGGTTCTCCGGAGCAGGCAGCCGTTCTGAATCTACAGAATAAATCTAAAATGGGAGTCCCGAGCCTCTTAAATATACATTAGGTAGAATATTTCTGTCCTTTTGTGTTTCCGCTTCTTCACACGCATGTGCATTAAAAATAGTAATAACAATAATCAAATATAATATAAATTAAAAGTCACGCTACAAAATAATGCATTGGTAACACTGAGAAAAACAGACGCCTAAAGACATCTGGGGAGCTTGACCTTAACACCCAGCTAGGACCTGTAGTGTGTGTGTGTGTGTGTGTGTGTGTGTGTGTGTGTGTGTGTGTGTGTGTGTGTGTGTGTGTGTGTGTGTGTGTGTGTGTGATCTTCCCCTCCAACAGGTCCTCAGAGGCAGCGTACGTTATGAGGACTTCAATGAGTTATGAGGACACTGAGGGAGGGGCCCCGGCTGTCCAATCAGGGACCTGCAATGACAAACACGACGCTACGGCGCCCAGTGCAGGCAGACGGTACTGTATGTACAAAGTATGCATGCTTCTTCCTTTCCCTTCCTCTCTGGCACGGTCCACTCAGGCTTCCTCAACGTGGATTCCAGTCTGTAGTGCTTCTAAAAATGATAGATGCCGTCACATGAAATGACAGTGTTCCGTTCTGATAAGTGTCCAGTCTTTTAAAAAAAAAAAAAAAAAAAAAGCAAAAAGATACTAATTTCCTCTTCACCACTGACTGTCAACATAATCAGTGGTAAAAACCTACCTATTTGGACTGTGTGGGTGTGTCAATTTTGCAAGAGTGTGTACATATGTATGTGTGTATGTTGCAGTAAGAGTTAGTGTTTCTGTTCTGAGAGAATTTGTAAGTCTTTTTATGTACAGAATCGGGCCTGGGAATCTGCATGACTGTATGTACGTGTGTGTGCGCATTTGCAGGACAGAAATTTGGAGAGGGGACTGGTTGGTCTTAGTCTGTGCCAGCCTTTATAGCAAGGCTTTGTCAGCCGGGTAAGGGGCCTGCTGGCCGTCAGAAGGGGCTTGAAGGCTCTGGGCGTAGCTAGGGGGCGGGCCCATTCCGGCTGGGACACCGGAGGGGTTCTGATAGGGGGGCACGTCACCTGGAACCATGTTGCCTGGGTTTGGGCCATAGACGCCAGGCTGGGCCATATACATGTGCACGTCACTGAAACAGAAAAAGAGATTGAAGAAGGCAACGCGTTTATTCTCACAGAATTGACACTGTTTACATCACTGTTCAGAATGTATGTTTTGTAACAATTAAGCAACAGTGCCAGGAGCATGCAACACATTTATTCAAACATTTGTAATTAGTCCAAAATGTGGGTTAATAGTCTGTCAATCAGCATGTTGTTGAGACAAACAGAATGAAGAAAATGGAAACAAATAATAATAATTTTCTTTTTAAATTGCCAGGTTCATTAGCTAATTTTGTTAATTTGTTAAATAGTACCATTCTAAATCACAGCACCCCTGATGCATTATGACACCCAGTTGCTATGACTACGAAAAGTCACATCCAGCGACATTGTCAAAGTTCCAAATGTTTAACTCAGAGTCGACCAGACAAAAAATAAACAGTGCCGTTGATCCACAGACTCCAAACCCACATTGGCTGCCTCAGTTCTGGTTAGTTGTGGTGAAACCTGGTGAGTACCTGGGGTTGGGCTGGCCTGGCATGGTGCCTCCTGCTTGGTGCTGGGAGGGGTGCTGCTCCAGGGGTACACCGTAGCCCTGCACCGCATATGAACCTCCTGGCGTCTGGCCTGGGTACACCTGCTCACACACAGCAAGCAAAGCTCGGATATGTAAAACCAGCTCAGTGTGGTCATTATCAATGGGCAATAACTAATTCATGTTTACCTTGACACAGTTCATGCCATATGAGTCCACCAGTGTTAAATGACACATAATTCTAATATTAAATCAAAGGAATAGAACTTACACCTAACAGCAACCCTGGTGGTTAGGCACTACGGATGCAACGGTACAATGGGCCCACTGTTCGGTATGCATCATATTTTTTTAACTAACGGGAGGGTGGACTCTACTTGCCTTAACTGGGATACGGCTGAGTGATGGCGATGTAAATGAGACATCAAGTAGCCAACAGTGGCAAAGCAACACATGCAGACTCTACTTTGTTTGATTACAGTCTTCTACCCTCGTCATCATATTTAACACTGAATCCAAAATGTTTCCACACAGTGGATTTGAAAGTGGCGCCTCTCCAAATTGTCTTCTCTCGGTCTAGCTAGCATTTGCCATTGTCAAGTTTAGCTAATTTTGTTTTCTCCAGCCCTTATTTGCATACAATTTGCTGATAAACTCCAGCATGTACAACGTACAAGTAAACAGCTGCGCAGTAGGCAAGTTTTGACAGGCGTACCATAATACCTTGGTTCACATATGCATACTGAACTGTAGAGGCCGTACCGTACAGTTGGACAATATTCCAGTGCAACATTGCACCTTTATTAGGCACTGTATCTGTACCTGTTGGGAACCATTAGCTGGCGGCTGCTGCATGTAGTACTGTTGGGTCTGGAGTTTAGCGTACATGGCGTACACTGGGTCCTCATTCATGAGCTTGGCATACATGGACAGCGCTTCCATCACCTTCACGTTCAGGTCAGACAGCTCAGAGTGCTTCCTGTAAGACACACCACAACACAGCTCACAGGGGATACTCTGGGTATAAATAGAACTTTGTACCGTCAATACTAGTGGAAATAAAATTACAAATAGGAGTATGATTACAAATGCATCATTTCTGGGATTTCCGTGACTATTGCAAATCATAATCTGAGAACTGAGAAGTTCCACACACAGCACCTGTCAATGTCCTCCAGTTTCTGATCACAGAGCGGCCCCATCTGGTTACAAGCACCTAACAAAGGAGAAATAAAACCGTTAGCATGTGCAGATAGATGCACTCTGACACCAAAACAACATTATACAGGCCTAAATGAACTAGGGGAAACAAGGTTCTAACATCAACAGGAGCACTTGGCATGTTCTAATTGGACAAAAGCAATATTTTTATGAGCCTGAAGGCTTATTAACATACCCTCCAGCTGCAGAAGCTCTACAGGGTCCGACTGGTTATCTGTTGGGTCTGCACTCTGGATCATCTGCAACAACTGGTCCATCTTCTCCTGGAAAGCACAATAGGAATAACGTGTGAGTCTTATTGTACACATTACTGTTGCGGATATTTACACATTTAAAGCTGTGCCGGATGCGTTCCAATGAAAAATGGTGTTGATTGATTTAAATGGGAGTGACTAGCTAATAGTAACCATACTGTTTAGCTGAACAAGCAACAGCCGGGATATTGTGTGTATTTGGTCATAATGTTTGTATCCGTCCGAGAGAATGACCCCTCCCGTACCTGTTGGTTCTGCTATCATGAGAAGGGTCTCGCATGCTCTGAACAGAGAGAGACGTTATCTGGTGTTACATTAGAAGACGCAGACACGGTCGATAGTTTACAAGCACGCCCAGATGAAGCAACAAGTTCTCCTTATTGTGTTATAGTTCTTTGACTTTTGTCATTTAATGAAAGAAAGCATTTGTAGATACAAGACCTAAGAGTATACAGCTCACATAACCTGACCATTGCCCAACATGCAGCAAAGATGTCAAGGCTAAATATAAGAACGATTTTAATTTGTTTTGCAGTTGTATGGCTGTTACGAAGAAACAGACTCACTTCAGCTAAGGTCATTTTTCATGCATTTACTCAGCAGATATGCGTATTCAAAAATATATTGAGAGAATACGGCGTGAGAAGAATGACAGAAGCACAGCAGCACAGACCTTCACCAACGTTAGCACATAGCCTTAAATAACAATAAATACAAGCAGAAGCCGAATAATTACACATGTCAGTTAATCTGACGTGAAATTACAATTGCAGTCAACAGTGAGACGAAATGCAGAGGCCAAATTAGATTCAAGCTTGTTATCAATTACAGACGGTCCAGGCGGCAGAAGAAGGTGCAGGTGACCAAGCAGTACGGTTCCAAACAGAACCATCTTTGTACACACTAGAGTAAATGTTTTTCTTAATTCTTTTAACTTTGTCTTACTCTTCCTATGTGGGTAGGTGGAGGGGGCAGTTGGGGGGTTGGATCTGTGAAATATATTATGTAATAATTCAAAATATTGTCTTAAAAAGGACCACTTTTGTGCCAGCAGGTAATCGTCGGGCCTGTGGGGAGCACAGATATGCATCATTGTTCAGACTCGCCAACCGGCCATCTTGTCTCACCTCATCAATGTAGACTGGTTCTGGCTCCGGCTCGATGGTCTCCACTTGGATGTCCTCGCTGAACTGGACCGTCTTCTTCTCAGCCTTCACTGCGATGGATAAAATGATAATTATGAAACCAAGCACCGAAAACCTAATGGGGTGGGGGGTTCAGACACCACCGCTCCAACTTATTAACTGAATGTATTCCCGAACATGACTCAACATCCTGTTCAGAGCCAAGACACTTAGAGCAGATTACTTAAGGGTGTGTCTGGGAAAAGAACACTGAGAGGCTTCCATCCAGCAAAGGAGGCGAACAGAAAGGTGCCACTCAACTCATCTCAGGCTCCGCCGTCAGGTCTGCCGTCACAAAGTTGGAGGGAAACAGGCCCACTCCCTGGTACGTCTCACCCTTCCACCAGTTGGGGTCACTGTGAGGAAAAGACGGCAAAGAGAGCTTCATGCACGTGCACTGGTGCTCCTTACGGACGCGTTTAAAATATAGGAGCGCTTCTCACACCTCAACTCAAGACATATTTTCCTATCTTAAGTTTGTTTCAGTGGTTTACCAATAAAGAGACACGTGACAGAAATAATATGCACATGGCTTTCCTGTGTAAGTATTTCAGTGATCTCCGATCCGTGCGCTTGTCCAACTTTTTTGCCTTTACTCTATGGGTGCCTCCCTCGTTTAGGACGGCCAAAGCACAGGCATGCTTAACTTTCAGAAACAGAGTCTTTGAACAAAAATATGCAGGGACCATTGCGAGAGGAGCACCTGTCATCCAGAATGGTGATGATCTCTCCAGACTTGAAGGTGAGCTCGTTGTCCTCGGCTGCCTCAAAGTCGTAGATGGCACGCACCTTACGCCCCTCTGGCTTGCTGGTGGCGAGCAGGCTGCTGGCGCTGGGGTAGAGGCCAGACAGGGACGTCTGAGGGTGCAGCCTCTGCTCCTTCAGAGAAAGCTCAATGGCTGAGAGATGGAGAGGGGGGCTTACTAGAATGATCTATGGCTTTTTTCACACAAATAAACAGACTGGACCCAATTTAAAAAAAGGAGTTGAATTCCACTACACAATTTTGTTACTTGATGATATTGATGTATGGATGGCCACTGTACTCAACATTCCTGAGCCATATGATTATGGTAAGGGCCATGAATAAGCAGCACTGAAATATTGGTACAATAACAAGCCAGTTTCTCGGTCACTGCTACCACGTTTTTTTTTCATAACTTCATCCCCTGTAACTTCCTGATTGATTTGGTACTTCAGTGAATGTTTGTATGCAGTGTTTACCTTTAGCAAGGTCGTCCTCTTCTTTTCTGTTTGTTGTGGTGGAAGGATCTTTCGCCACTAATGCTGGGCTGGCTTTAGCTTGTTCAGCAGCCTTCGTTAAAGAACCACACAAAATGCAAAGTATAATTTTAGTGTAATAGGGGGTTTTAAACGATTGCTAACCCCCCCACATTCATCTATGTGACAAAGAGCATTTCATTCCAGGTGTTACAAACTCACATCTAAGATGATTCAAGAGAAAATCACTCTGAATGCCGAAAGCCAAAAGTCCACTGTGGGAATGCATGCACCCCTCCCTCACCTGTGACCCCACAGCAGGGAATGTAACGCCCTGCTCCCTCAAGTTTTTGATCATGGCTGACACCAGGCTAAGCTGAGGGTCGTTGCGGAAGTCCTCAGCCCACTCCACCATGAGCGCCTTCAGCTTCTCACACACCTTAGGGTGACCCTGCAGAAGTAGTGTCACAACAGTTCCACTGACCAATGTGTTGATGACAGTGGAGTTGACATCTTCAGTGGATACTATGTGTGTGTGTGTGTGTGTGTGTGTGTGTGTGTGTGTGTGTGTGTGTGTGTGTGTGTGTGTGTGTGTGTATGTGAGAGAGAGATGACTACCTTGTTCAAGACATTGCTGACTTCACTAGCAAACTCCCTTGAGCAGACCTCCAAGTGGAATATCTTGCCACAATTTGATACACACGCACCTAGTAGCTGGGTGGGAGATGCATGACGATTCATTAAGTAATTTAGTAGAATAATTTTTTACAGCAGAACAATATATGATATGCAAATACAATAAATATAAAGGGTATGTAATTCCTACAAAACAAACCCTCTGTTTTCAATGGTGTTGTTAAACATACCACATTTGAGTTCAAATCAAAATCTACTCGTAGCTTTTTGCCCACTCAAACAACATAATATAGCACAATTTACAGTGTCATACTGTGATCGGTCAATTACAACAGTGTGTACCGGACCAAATAATGACATGGTCTTACTCAAGACACAAGATTCAAACTGCTGTCTGTTAATTGTTGGTATTTTGTGAAATGATATATAGCACTCAAAATAATGCATCATCATGCCATCAAAAAGCCATAATAACTAATGTCATGTTTCTGAGTCTCATTACCGTCAATGCCTGCATGGCTACATGTGGATCCTTGTGGTTGACTCTTCTCATTATAGACCGCAGGCATTCTTTTGGCCTTCAGAGACGACAAGAAGTCAGTGCTGAATACAAACATCCTCCCCACAATTTAGCAGGCTGACTCCATGACCTATACTTACCCTGTGCGCGACTGTCCAATCTTATCACATATGTCCAATATGAGGCCCCAGTCCTCTGCTGTGTTCATCTCACTCGTCGCTTTCTCTGCAGGAGAAAAGATCCATGCAGCATTGGATCGTGCTCAATGTAAACAACTATAGTGGATAAGGCAAGACAGATGGGGGAAGGATAGAGGCATGATTTGCTCGCCTCTCTCTCCAAGACGGAGACTGACTATTGACAAATAGGGCTCACTGATGATAATCAAGCTCTACTGAACATTAACAGAATAAATAAAGTTACTGTTTGGGCGAAAATTAGGGCATTAAAACATGAGGCAACGATGCAGCTATCTAGGATAGCATCATATTGATGATGTGACTGACTGCAATGTTGATGGGTATTTAGACAATAAAGCTAGCCGTTCAGATATATACAATAGGAGGGCATTCAGATATTCCGTTCTGATATCTGCATTAAAAATGCCGATGTTTGTTGCATGGCCACATAATGTGCACGTACAATACTACACTGATGCCCCTGTTGATGATGCAGACGGTAACATTGTTACATCCAATGAAACCACTAAGACTTTACAGCTTGCTTGCTAGCAGGCTATTTATTACGTTCTTGTGCTGTTAGCTACACTTAGACGCATAGCGTAAGACAGACTTATAAAACCAGCCCAGTTGGTTAGAAGATCATTATAAACATACTCTGCAATAAGACACCGATCAAGCCATTCTTAATTGTATGTTAACTAGCTGTCAGGGTGAATTTAACAGGCAAAGATTACATGCTAACTAGCTGGCGAAGTAACGTTGGTTATCTCGGAGACAAGTGCAGCGTCATTGTGTCTATCTGCCATAGCACTTTAATTTACTCAAATCACAGCTGAATAAGGAACTGCGTATTGGCGACTACAAATAAACACATGGAGAGCAATCCTTACATTTCTCTTTCGATAAATTCTAGTGAGTGTTTCACTGTTGACGAGAGGATAAATTAGACACAACAAGCTAACTGTGATTGGATATTGCTACGCGAGCTAACGTTAGCTGGCTATCTCGGGCTAACGACGTATTCTTAGCATTAAAACCACAGATGCAATGCATTATCATGTTTATACAGTACCACCTCATCGTGCATATAATGTAATTCTGTCAGTTTCTGAAATAACACATACTGACATGACGTAAGTCTGTCAGGTCAATACCCATCATAGTTCCATAGCTAAAGTTGTAAACATTAGTCACTCAACTATTAGTTGGTCTAAAACAGCTAGCGTTATAGCATTACGTTAGCAAACTAGCTAGCGAACTCTGAACTTACCAACATCTTGGTCAAAGGGGTTAGACGTGAAGAGAGGCATTGCCGAAACGAAAACAACATGTAACTGTATCCTTTTCTAATTGTTGCCTTTTCACCGTCAGCTTTTGGTAATAAATACATACAGTTACATAGTATCAAAGTGCTGCCCCTCTTCCCACATAGAGGAAAGCTATCTCAGCCTTCAGTACCATCAGAGCCCTCTCTGGGAACACTGTCACTCCGTCGACAGTAAACAGCAGTGTATCCTGGGAAATTAGAGTGTATTGTGGTAGTAGCAATTCCTCTAAAGGAAAATGTATTGAATTAAATTAAATGAAATAAAATTCAGGTCTGCCAGTGATTGTCTCTTCGTTATTAACCTAATCAACAATATTGTGTTGTGGCCTGTCGTGGCAGAAAAAAATATCTCATGATAATCAGGTGACTTGGTCATATGACAGTCTACCTTCACACATGTAGGCTTCTTGGCTGTAGGTTATCAAGAAACACATTACAACAATAGTAGCCTACAAGGAGCGTTAATATTACTTTATTAAGAGTGGTATTTATTTATCAACCTTTCATGTCAGTTGGTGTGTCTGTTGGGTGTAGGGTAGTTAATGTAAAAGAATACAAATACCAACACAAATTACATTTTTCATTTTATTTATAAACTGAGGATGTAGAATTATCCATCTGCACCTGATTAACTGCTGACAAAAGGACATCTCTAAAGCACACATACATGTACCTGAGGCCAACATTATGTAAGGGTTTGAAAAGGTCAATTATACCATCTTATCTAAGGGTAATTATAGCTACATAAACCAAAATACTGTAAATCAGAGACATAGAAAAATATTGAGGAAATGACAACTATATTTAAGGTTAAACAAACAACATTTCAGTATGGTGACATACAGGCCTATAGGTATATGTGTCAGGACGTATGGTTATTTTATACTTTGGCCACTATATATATAGGTCATCTTGAATTCCAAAGAATCAAAAATGTATTTTTATAACAGCAATTCTGTTCACTTTGATTAGATCACATTTATATTGTTTAAATCATGAGGGTGATGTGTAGCTTATGTATAGCTTATCAATTGCTTAGCTTAATGTATGTAATTAAATACACTGCAAAGCCTCATTATTGCACAGGAATGTGAAACATGATTGCTAAATATGACCTTATTTAATATATGATTTTACCTATGAAATAGGATAGACTGTATGTTTGTAAAGTATTTACACTCATATGATTACAGTACATTTAAGCTTTTTCACTTTAAAAATCTTTTTTAAATGAATTGAACATTTTACATGACCAGTTGTCAGTGTACCTAGTGACAGGCAGCTTGATACATTTTGTCTGCACATATAAAAATATAGGAGTTTTGTTGAGGTGCTCACAATCCTGTCTGTCAGGTTAAAAGTGTCTTTTGGCACAGTAACACTGGCACTAGCTCTGTAAGGAAAGCGATGAGAGACATCTTGGGAACTCAGTCTCTGTAATTGCCACATCCCATGTCATCCTTACTCTGGAATGGATGCTATAAAACTGGAACTGGTGCTGTGGAAAGTAAATTACAATTAAAAAAGTCAATTTATGCAAATAACTAAGCAACAAATTATGTAACTAATATTATAGAAGAAGAAAAAGAATGCACAGCACTTCATGCATTTGTGTTTGTTACTTGAGAACAGGATTTAACAATGTTATCCATGGCATATTAAATAGGGTGACTGATTTGATGATTCCCATCATAACCTACTCTCAATGTCCTTTTCACAGACGAAACCAATCCGGTCAGTGCAGAAGAAATCGTTCCAATTGCCTTCATGGATCAGCCCGGCACAGTCCTCCCCTTCCTCATGCCCATGGCTCCAGTTGTCAGGCTGGCCTAGTTTCCATTTTCTGGAGATAGGATTCAACAGACATAATAGGAATGCAGACAGGTACACATCTTGCCATTGTCACATAGGATTCAACAGACAGGATAGCAATGCAGACAGGTACAAATCTTGCCATTGCCACATAGGATTCAACAGACATGATAGCAAAGCAGACAGGTACAAATCTTGCCATTGCCACATAGGATTCAACAGACAGGATAGCAATGCAGACAGGTATAGATAATGCCATTGCCACATAGGATTCAACAGACAGGATAGCAATGCAGACAGGTACAAATCTTGCCATTGCCACATAGGATTCAACAGACAGGATAGCAAACCAGACAGGTACAGATAATGCCATTGCCACATAGGATTCAACAGACATGATAGCATTGCAGACAGGTATAGATAATGCCATTGCCACATGGCAGCCCATGGATCAACTGAATCCACGCCTTTATCATCATGCTCCCAAATTCAAGGTAATAATAACAATCCAGTACAGCAATATGAAACGACTTGCTTTCACTGCTTAACTGTCTGTGAATGGCTACCTCTCTATCATGGAGTGGATGGGATACACAAATCAAATAACAATAATGATAACTCACGTCACAGTTGGCAGGCTCCCGTCGACCCATCTCCAGACATTTTCTTCTTCACTGTCGGTCAGCCCAAGCCAAAAGTAGCCTTTCCCTACAATCTGCTTTCGTATCCATTGCTAAAAAGAAAGTATCACTGATGTTACAGTTGTGTGTGAAAGCAGATAAGATGTGAATGATTGAAAGAACTTCCGTGGGACAATGTGTCTCTTTAGTGCGCAATGACCTCTTTAAGTCTATTAAGAGTGATCTTATTGGTACTTGGCATTCTACAATAAATCATTTTCAAATCACAAATTCATGCATTTGAGATTTAATTTTGCTGTACCTGCTCAGCATTGTCATTAATAATGAGCATGGAAGCTGTATTGTTAGTGCAATGTTCTTTAGTTTCATCAAAATTCAGTCTCTCTGCTCCTGATGAGACATAGTAGCATTTGTCTCTGAAGTTCCTCCATTGCAGTGGGCAACCTGGTAAAAATAGATCGTTTTTCTGATGTCAATTTCCTATATTCAGGAGGAAAATAGCATGAAGGAAGTCAAGCAAATGTTTTATAAATAGCTACCCTTTCATTAAATTAAATTTACTTATTAAAATTACAAAACACATTCCTGGTGTTTGACGTCCAAATGTTCTTACTCTATTTAGTTGCAGCTAAGCAACTTTCACGACAAAGGCAGTTTCAGTCTTCGACAGAATTGTAAATACTAAACCCTTGAGGTAGAATTACCTTCATCAACGTGAGACTGAAATCAATATGTAAATAAGTACTATAAATAGCACTAAAATACCCAAAACCACAATTTTGTGTGGAGTGCACCTGCCACCATGCACATTGTTCTAATGAAGAACTACTTATTCATCAGCAATCCTATTTCTACTCTTACCCGGGACCTCTGTGGGTTCTGGTGCCTTGACTTGCTGCGGTCCTACCGGAGCTGGTATAATCTGCCCAGGTAACCCTGGTAGCCCAGGTGGTCCAGGCGGGCCAATGGGGCCTACTGGCCCACGTGGACCTTCTGCACCTTCAGCCCCGGCTGGTCCTCGGAGTCCCTGTGGCCCTTGGGGCCCCTGGGGGCCTGGCTGTCCGTCTCTCCCTGGCAGACCAGATGCGCCCGGCTCTCCCTTCTCACCGGGTGGTCCAGCACGGCCTCCTGACCCTCTGGAACCCTTGGCTCCAGGCCCTCCCCTGGATCCAGCTGACCCTTTAAGTCCTGGTACACCTGGCACTCCAGGGGGTCCTCTTTCTCCTTTTACTCCAGGTGATCCTGTCATTCCCTGGCCGCCAAGGTCACCTTTCACTCCCTGCTTTCCTGCTGGGCCCGTGGGTCCCTTATCACCCCGAGGGCCTCTTGGTCCAGGTGGGCCTGAAACAAACAAATGTGTATGTTTGATCCTGGTGATACACTATGGAAGTAGACGTGTGTACGCTCACTGGATACTACATTATACTTTTAAGATACTCTTGACAAGCCAGTTGTTCCTCACCTTGAAGAATGGTGAAGTTGGTGATGAGCTGCGTGTGCTTGCTGTCGACCATCTTCATCTCCTCCATGACTAAGGAGAGGCTGCTCACTTCCTTGTCCAGCCTGCCTGTCAGCTCGTCCTGCCGGGTTCGGAGCTCAGACCCGTCGGCTCGGGCCTCAGCCACGCTGCTGTTCAGCCCCGCCAACAGCTCCGAGTGGCGGGTCACTGCCTCGGTGCAGGATCGCAGGCCATTCAGGTCAGTGCTGATGGCTCCGAGCAGCTGTGTGGTGAAGCTCACGTTCCCGGTCACGCGGTCCATGTCGCTCTCGTGACTGTCCAGGCGAGCTTCCAGCCCATCAAACTTGGCCGAGATGGCGTTGCCATGGTCTCGCTGGCGATCCATGAGCTCGCGTAAGCTCTGATCGTGAGCCTCGGTTACAGTCGAGGCGTTCTGAACCTGCTCTGTCAAGCTGTTAAGCTGAGAGCCCATGTCGTCCAGAGTCTCGCTGTTGGATCGGGTGAGAGCCGAGTTGTTGGCAGCGAGAGCTTGGAGGTTCTGCACCTTCTCCCTCAGCCAGTCGGCGTCGGCTTTGGTCTGGCGGGCCGTCTGCTGCAGACCCTGGTAGTCGTTCTTCAGCTTCTGCACGGCCTGACTGGTGTCCTCCACCGACCTCTGCAGGAGGCCCATCTGGTTCCTCTGCTGGGCCTGCGTGAGGTTGAGGGCGTTGATGCTGACCGTGGATCTGCTCTGCTCCGTGATCTGGACCTGCAAACCCGTGTGCAGACGCTCTGTGTCTGCCTTCAGCCCGTTGATCAGGGTGCTGTACATAGTCAGCGTGCTATTCACGGTGCGGATGGTGTTGGCGTTGCTGTCCAGCAGACCCCGCAGGGTGATGTGGCCACTATGCATGTCCTCGCCCACTTCCCGTAGTTCATCCAGAGCTGCCTGGTTACTAGTCGCCCTAAGGGCAATGTCATTCAGCTGCCGCTGCAACATCTGAATGTCCGACTTAAAGGACATAAGTTCACTAGTGGCATTTTCAGATTTCTCACCTGTTTGGTCATCTGAATGGGAGTAAATAAATAAATAAAAAAAATCATTTGATTGAAAAACGCTTTAATTCTTTTTTTTTTTTTTTTTTTTAAACCACGTGTTATGTAGACGGTTAGATAATGCTCACCCAGCTTCTTCAGATGTGTCTCCACAGTAACAATCTTCCCTCCATAATTCTCCATGCCTTCTGAGACATTGTCCATCTTTTCCACCACTGGGGAGGACAGGGATCATCATTTTAGTCAAAAATCGTTGGAGAACAAAATAGGAAGAAGCACTCTTGACAAAATGAAAAGGATTTTTGGATAATGTGCACACTATGTTGGAGAGGTCTGTCATGACCTCCTTTTGCACACACCTCTGACACACACACACACACACACACACACACACACACACACACACACACACACACACACACACACACACACACACAGGAAATAGACAACACTTAATTTCCTTTGGAATGCAGAGTGGGTCCGGAGGGGTCTGTGACTGTCTGAGTGTCTGCTGAGCCCACACTGGTGATTCCCGCTAGTCTTGCTGGCACCAAAGCTGCTTTATATGCATGTTTCTGCCAACATGGAAGTCATACCTCAAAGCAATCCACAGGATGGAATGTTCCTTCAGATCACAGGGCCATTTTGCTGATAGCAGCTCTGTTATTTATGGATTGCAGCTGTAACATTTAGGGAAAGATTCAAGAAACTCTGACACTATGCAGCTACACAAATGTTTTTGTACGGCAGTAACTGATCAAAAGGTATTGCACCACAGCATAAACACTAGAGGGTGCTAGAACGGTGGAATGTCTTATTTTGGTTTTAAGATTAGCACATCAGTGCACTGGGTTCTATTAACATGAAGACCCAAAGACTAAAAATAGGTACTGCATGTTTCAGGTGTCCTACTAAACCTGAACCACCTTCTGTAGCTTGATGTAGTCTCTTAAGCACAATCATGCTTTATATGGCACAGCACTGAGCCTGAATCAATGTTAAACGACCTGATTTATTCTCTCATCTATATTCGTCTTTCTCCATTCATTTTTGTATTTAATTGAGTGTTCTGATATGTTTGGCAAAGACAGACAAAGCTTTCACGCATCCAAGCATGGCTCCGAGTGGACAAGACTTGTGTAACCAAACACAAATCAATAACATGCTCTGAGAAGAAACATAACACTGAGGTCAGTTTCAAAGACTGGATGCTCAGCCTCCCCCCAAGGAATAGACAGTGGGAGGCCACCTCCCCCAGACTCTTTCTCTCTCTCTCTCTCTCTCTCTCTCTCTCTCTCGCTCTCTCTGTCTCTCAGTATTACACCGTTGTATAATAAGATGTAAGTGCTATTTTGAAGTTGACTTAGAGACCAACCAGATCCATAACAGTTATCCTCAACTCAACTTATCGTAACACGATTGCGATCACAACCCATTAGCAAGCACGTCTAACCACCTTGTGTATTATTTCAGTGCTCCGTAATGTTTTAATTTAATTCATAAGCCATAGTGATGGTTAGTCATGACACTTATAGTCCTAATAGCACATTCAAATGTGGAACTCTGAGGTAAGTGTGCTCTCTATAGTTCCTCTAAAGCAGAGGATATCAAGGGTGATCATCTGAAGAATCTCAGCTCACAGTCAGAAAGAACGAGGGCACATGCCAACCATCGGATTGAATTTAAAAAAAACAGATTACTCAAAACGACTTGGATAGATGCCCCATTTGTCAGTCAACCTGTGGTTCCTAGGGACAACAAATTGCTGCCAAGGCATAAAATCCGCACTTCAGCGGGTTTGCCATGCAAAGCTCACAGATACTGTTTGACGGGGTCATCTGGTAGAAATTAGGGCCTTCAGCGAGCACTGGAAACATGTGTGTTGGATTTAAATCAAGGACATGATGTGGACGGTGAAGCTTTACTCTGAGCCCAGTTCTGTTCATCCCGACGCAAAAGCATATGGATCGAGAGACAGAAGGAGATCTGGGTCGGAATGTTAAGTGATACTTCACATCGTGAATAGTGTGTGAGTGTGGTGGACTTCCCACCTGATTATCACCCCCAGTCTAAATGTGTTTTGGAAGCACTTCTGACTCAGTTACTATTCTTTTTCCCCTTCCAAGCACACAATGAATCAACCCATATGCGTATGCGATTACTTTACAGATATAATCTACAAGTTGTCATTATAGTGCGTATAGTTGTATATAGTTCATGTACTCATTATAGTGCATGTGTATAGTTCATGTGCTCGTTATAGTGCATGTGTATACTACATGTGCTCATAATAGTGCATGTCCAAATACAACCTATTGTGGTTGCTATAGAGATATTGTTATTACATATTTCCTGTCTCTGTAGTAAGAGTGTGGGCTGTCCTGGCTCAAACACACACAGAAATGAGTGGGTGGACATCCGACATTAAGAAAGCACTTGTGCTGACAAGCTACAGTTCATCTGTGATACGTATCAGCTGGCTTAAGGATAAACATACAGCAAAAATTCTCCTTCTGCTATCAAAACATAACATTTCATGAATCAACTGGAACATTTCTGCCACGGTCTCTTGTTTACATTCTCCTTATTGTTGATTTTTTATTTTTTTTTACTCTTTGAAGTCCAGAGAAGAGATTCATTGAGATTCATGTAGCAAGGGTGTGTGAAAGGAAAATACACCATACAAAAATAAATAGAAAGGTTTGGTTATCTTTCCTTACCTTTGTATCCTAGCACTGCTACGGCGATGGTCAGGAGCGCGCACAGCACGTATAGCAGAGCAATGGCCACCCTCAAGGCCCAGTCATTCTTACATTTAGTGCATTCAGTTCCCTCCTGGATCCCTACAACAAAACAAACACACAAGCAAACGCATTCAGGGACAGTGTCTTGTCGTTAGTATCCTACGTTGATTTCCATGCACATATCACTCACCTCGTTAGTCAAAACAACGCGCTGATAATGCAGAGAACAAGAGATGGCAACACAACTTTGCAACTGGGTTGACACTAAACTAAGGGGAGGTCACTTTGAGTAGCATTGCCTTTCCCCTTGTGAAATAGTGTAATGGTTCCAGTAAAGGGGCCCTTCACTTGTTTTGCTTAGTCAGGAGTATACAGTGAAGGAATCTCTATGGGGATGGCAGAGTCATTTAATGTGCATTACTGCAGTGCACCTAGCTGACCTCAGCCCGTTCTGTACTATTCTTATGCTACACTCAAAATGCGGTTAGGGTCTTGATTTGGGTGAAGACTGTGATGCACAATAGGAAAAAAACCACTGCAATGTTTATTTTTAAAAAGGTTGAGAGCATGGAAAAATCTGTTTTGTTAGGGAAAAACTTGCCACAGTCCCGGGTGCTGACATTTTGTTCCGGGTTAGGACTAAAATGTCTTTCAGCTGAATCCAATGAGACCCCATCCAGCAGTGAGCAAAGACGTACCCCCGTGGCTCGGTGGGTAATTCGGCTAAGGTTTGGTAAATAAACGCGGCCAGACCCCGCTATCTCTCCGAACGAGAGCCAGACATTCCACAGCTGGGACCACATCCTCACATGACTTCCTCGTACCTAACTTAATCAGGCAGCATGGACTTCATCACCAGATGGCCGCTACGGCAGGCATGGCACCCAGCATGGCGCAAATGAAAGCCACAGGAGAGATGGGGGGTGGGTTTTTTTTGGGGGGCTGAGGGGAATGGGGGGGGGCGGGGGTTGAGGGGACAGGTCATAAGGGGAGCCCCTTCTCGGACCCAAACATCTGTGTAAACACTGTGGTCAAGTCGCCTTAAAGGGCCCCGGATGTGGAACATTTGGACCCTTGGCGGTGGGCAGTAAGCAGCCCTGTTTCAGCAGCTATGTGGGGGGGGGGGGGGCTTACCTACTTGAGCCCCCCCCCCCCCTCTCCCAAAATAGGGGGGGGGTGCTAATCTATATGTCTGTTACGACCAAACACACAGGACATAAACAAGCAGCAGTGGCCTTCAAGCCACAGTACAGTTTTGTACATGATGAGTTCAGTGTGCTTTTAACTAGCTTAAAGAGAGAGAGAGAGAGAGAGAGAGAGAGAGAGAGAAAGAGGGGAGAGGCTTCTAATCACTAAACATTAAAATCAACCGTTTTGGTTTCATTATCAGAGAATGTTCATGTTGATGTAATCGTTTTCCTCCGTTTCAGTAGATGCACATACGTTTCTTACTTTCTTTTTTTCAAAGTCTCAAGTTTGTGGGTTTAATGTGATAATTTAACTCATCAGTAAGTTGCAAATGTATGTTCCCTGCTGCACATTCTCCCTCATCATCATGGTTGAGATTCATCAGCCAGCTGTCTGCTGCAATGGCGCACAACAGCAACATAGGTTTTCTTGGCTGCTGAGATCCAAATCCATTTAGCGAAGAAAGGGGCTGTCTTTACATGTACCCAGAATTCCAGGAAATGAAAGATATTTAAGTGGAACTTCCCCCTCAGAAAAAAAAGAGGGGGAAAAAAATCTTCTACATGCGAATACTTAAACCACATCTCTGCGTGTGATGTGTGTTCTATACGACTGACTGAACCTCATGGTTCATTCGTCAGCCTTCATACAGGTAAGAAAACGCAAAGAAATCTCACACCCCATGTTTAACAATACGGCAAATAAACTAACTGACATACCCCCCCACACACACACACACACACACACATATTTCATGGCCTTCGCACATTAAACAAAGTCTGCATAGAGAGCAGCATCTGGGTTTCTGACGTGGATGGTTGTACCTCGACCTTTCACAATGAGGCATGGCGTTCAACAACGTAGAGTATAGAATGTGGCCAGGCTGTCCCGGTCAACCAGCTTGCAGTGGCTGGGTTTAGGCCAGGAAGTTCCCAGTGAGTAAATAAACAGGCTCGGAGCCTCCAAGGGACTGAGGTATGGTGAAACACAACTCTGACTCACTGTCGCATGACTACACAAAAATAAAAACAGAACTGACAGAGAGAGAGAGAGAGAGAGAGAGAGAGAGAGAGAGAGAGAGAGAGAGAGAGAGAGAGCAAGAAGAAGTGTTTGGAATCTGATAATACAGGGATTTGGAGGAAAGTATCTGCTTGTGGTTAAGACAGTGCTAATGATTTGTGTTGGTGTTTGGTGTATTTGTGGGGGTGAGTAGGTGGCTGGTATGTGCAACAGGGAAATTGTATTGTTTCGAAATCTTTCAACATTGCCTGACATGGGGGTTATATTTTAAGATGAGGTAGGGAGGGAGAGGGAGAGAAAGAGAGAGAGATCTGCACGACTCGTGGGAGGAGGGGAGTAGGGATGGGTGAGTGGGTGAACAGGCAGGGGGAGTACAGCTCACACACACACACACACACACACACACACACACACACACACACACATACACCAGACCCACACACACACACACACACACATCCACACACAGACAGGCAGGGGGAGTACAGCTCACACACACACACACACACCAGACACATACACAAACACACACACACACACACACACCAGATACACACACACACACACACACACACACACACACACACACACACACACAGGCAGGGGGAGTACAGCTCAGCAGAGGCCAACACCGATGCCTGTAAAACAGCTGTGTTTCATTTGGAGCTCAGGAAGTCGGTCAAAGAAAATTCCTGTACTTCTCCTCTCCTCTGGGCTTTTTCTTTCGTCTTCTTCTCTTTCGTGTACCTGGAATAAGACCCTCACTCGCCTACCCAGTTGTACAAACTGCTGGTGGTGGAAATTTCCATGGCAACAAAAAGGACAGTTTTTGTAAGTACAAAAGTCTCCATGACTTCTAGAGAGTGTATCTGAACCCAGTGGGTTGTGTAATGCAGTCCTCAAATCTGACAGGCTGAACATACAGACACACAGCCACAGACAACAACAGACACACAGCCACAGACAACAACAGACACACGGCCACAGACAACAACAGACACACGGCCACAGACAACAACAGACACACGGCCACAGACTAACGAAAAGCTCCAAATGCCACTGTTTATAACTTTATGTAAATCAGTTACAGATCTCTGGCCACCTCAGATTTGCCCTGTAAAAGTTTTAATGATATCAGCAGCTACAACTACAATATGACGTCTTGCTAAAATAAAAACCCTTAACAGAAGAATCTGCAGTTCAGTGGGAAAATGCAAAGTGCAATGGGTTTAATTAAACACAGTTTAGGGAGAAACTTAAACATACATTTCCACTTTACAATCAGTGAAGAGTAACGAGATGATTTGAAGGATAATTTGACAAAGTCTGTTGCAAAGGTAAATAACTGGTACGTCTGAACAGTGGTGGAAGATAAATGAGATGAAAATGAGACGGCCTCTCTGGCATCTGAGACCCAAAGATATTAATCAGGACAGTCCAACAGAGTTTAGAGACACAGTATCAGCACAAATCAGCAGACGGGGTCTTTCATGAGCTGGGTTGCTTAGTAACAACAGGACCTCTTCGCCCTCTCATGTTGAACAGAAACACTAACCTTCTACCCAGGGAGCTCACTCAGTGGAGTGAAATTAAACAGGGCACGTACACTGCCAAAACATTCATTCAGTCGCACCTCAACATCAGCCACGGATAGATGAAACCCTTGAGTGCTTCATGGAAACTAAATTGTTATTTTATGAATAACGCGGCGCAGCACAGACATACCCATCCAGCCTCCCCTCACAGAGTTCACCCTTATGGGCCCAATCACACCCGTCCATTAACAATGTCTCCAAGGAATGTTAACAAGTAAACACTCTCAAAGTGGTGGACATGCCGCAGAGGCAGACTACCACGTTACAATGTTCCTAAAGCCCTTGTCTGCAATACTGCTGAGCACAAACAGCATGCAAGGCTAACATTTTTTTTCACATGCTTACAGGTTTATGACACTTTAACTAGGCACGATCCCTGGCCCATCTGGTAGTTATTAAAGGGGGGGGGGGGGGGGGGGGGCTTAGGGGGGGAATCAAAGGGTGTACGAGAACATTTGATACATCACCCTATATGCCAGGCATGCAAGAGCAAACATCTAAAATGTCAGCTCGTTTTACAATTTGGATGCAGGGGGAATGCTTTGGCTAATGGGGCCTTTGTAGAATTGACTTCCTCAGCATGCAGAAAAAACAGAGATTGTGGAGAGGGGGGGTAGTGGGGGGGGTCGCTGTTGCTTGGGGTACTAATAACGCGTGTGACCTCTGTGTCTAGTCAGGAGACGCTTTATTGGAGCCCTGTGTCTGCATGCTGTGCATCAACTCTCATGCAGGCCCCTAAGCTATTTCACAAACTGAGTCAGCTAAATAGTTGTGGTAACATGGAGAGATATGAGAAATGCACAATGACTTAGCAAGTGTGGTCGACACCACTTCAGAATAGCACTGTGAGTAGCATAAGATGAGGATCAGTGACTAACCAAAACATCTCAAACTTCTGTTCCTGTTGTCTAAGAACTGAACTCTCCCAAGGAGCAGTCTCAATGCTTTTTGTCACAAACACATATGTTACAGGCTTTCATGCCTAGAAACTATGGCTCTTTGTTTTTAACATTTCAGCTTCACGCCAAACAACTTTTCATATTAATTCTAACAAACCCGATGTGGGGCCGTGGCAGAGCTCCGTTGCACACATCACTCACTCATAGCCTGCAACTATTCCTGGTGACACACACACACACACACACACACACACACACACACACACACACACACACACACACACACACACACACACACACACACACACACACACACACACACACACACTCATGACTCATCAGTCGGATGGGGAAAATAAAAGCCGCCTCTCGTGAGTTTAGCAACAGGCAGTAAGCCCCTAGCAGGATCCCTGGCACAGTTACTGGCCCACGTGTGGCCTGTTTTAGGCTCCAATTGTTTCATGATGTGATGGAGGAGGCCATGCGCCGAGAGAGAAAAAAAAGAAAGAAAGAAAAAAAAAAAAACGAAAATGCATTCTATATGAATCAGACTGCTAACAGTTCTTGGGTTCATGACAGGCAATCCTCAGAGAAACCACAATAGCACAATAACAGTAAAAAAAAGTGCCTTTGTTGATTTGGAGTGGGATAAATGCATTCAATGTCAAGTATTCAGGCTTGATGACTGTTCAAAAGTGAGCGAGGGCCCAGTAAGACTCTTGGTGTCAGATATAACCGTTTGGACAGACAGAGAGGCCACATATGACGAGCTGCAGTGGGGATGGCTGCGTCTGAGGCTTCCATCTGTCCTGTGTTATCTTAAGACAGAAAACGCCAAATGGATCATTTGTCTAAATCTGGAGAGAGAGAGCAAGAGAGAGAGAGAGAGAGAGAGAGAGAGAGAGAGAGAGAGAGAGAGAGAGAGAGAGAGAGAGAGAACTGAGATGAGGCAGATTGGCAGGCAACAAGCAGCTACTATCGGGCACTTTTCTATGTTGCTATGACAGCAGAAGGGAAGCCATACACAACGTTGCACAAACATGTCACTCTGACTAGGGGCTAGACAAGGTAAAGACATTGCTAAGATACACAATAACTGTATTACACTGCACTGCATTGGTTTGCACATCATCTAATGTGCTTACTTACTTACTTACTTACTTACTTGCTTGCTTACACACTTCCACCCAATATACACAAACAGTTTTAGTGGAGCAGGTCTCCCATGGAGCTGTTGATGATGATCACTAATAAACACACTCCACCAATTACACAATCAACATTCCGAACTTAATCCCAAACAAAACCCCCAGGCCCATAACAGCACATTCCCCATTTCACACAGAACACAATGTTCACAGCACGCTCCAAAACAACGCAGTCGCTAAAAGCTGCTCCGCAAGCACCTGCATCAACAGTCAGAGTCAGAGGTGCGCAGTTGGGCTTGACAGCGGGATGCATAAAAACACACGCAGACGCATCTACACACACATGCATCCCTACACATACAAACAAATGCATGTGCACGAGTGTTCCTGCAAGCACACACACACACACACATCCTCTTAACACACACACACACACACACTACACACATGGCCGCTTGTTATCTATCACTTGACACTGTTATCTATCACTTATGTCATACTCAAGTACTACCAGGCACGAGCACGAACTGATGTGCTTGAATGTGCTGCAAGTGCCCGACGTTTGATAAACGTTTGAACCCAGCCTGAGTTTGGGAGACTGCAGCGGAGCAGTGGTGTTGAGTAAGCACGTAACCCCTGCATCTCGTCATCTCTTTTGGCCCTGGCTCTGAGAGAGAGAGAGAGAGAGAGAGAAAGAGATCAGAGATCAGAGCACTCCCGGCTCTTATTAGCACCAGTCCGGGAGCCAGGCCTGGGCCCCTGGAGACTCTGCATCGCCCCCCCCTCACAACGTTTCCATCATCGCTGGAGACAATTCATTCACTGGCCCGGGAGAGAGAGAGAGATTGAGAGAGAGAGAGAGAGAGAGAGCGTGAGAGAGGGAGAGAGAGAGAGAGAGTGGTGAGAGCAGCAAGATGTGACGGCGCCGGAGCACGTCTGTACTGGATTGCTCTAACAGCAGAAATGAAAATCAGCGGCTAGCAACACTAGCGCTCAGCTTGGCAGCGCCGCCGTGCCGTGTCCCGGCCTGCTCCCCCGGGCCCGCTTTCTTATTCCTACTGAGCTGGGGGAGGACGTGGTAAGGGGGAGAGTTCGCTCGGTGAGAAATCCTCTGCGTGCCACCACCGTTCACGTTCCATGCGCTGCGAACAACAGCGTGCGGGGCCATAAACTCATTTTATTGGCCTGTAGGATCGAGAGCCAGCAGTGGCTCCTCCCCGGCGTGTTTCAGGGCTGGCATGTATAGAATGAGGTCATTTCCAGGAAAGCAGGAACACATGCCTGCCCACCCCCCACCCCCCCTCCACACACACACACACACACACACACACACACACACACACACACACACACACACACACACACACACACACACACACACACACACATATTCTAAGCCACGGTACCTCATACTGGTGAACTGATCAGGCCAGGGGTGCACATGCTGGTGCAATCACACAGGTTCCACTGGGGACGACTAAAGACCTCGTCCAGAGATGCACTTCTTACTTGAGCTGGACCAAATACCAGTCAGCGCCCGCATCTGTTCTCCTTCCAGATCTCACTATGGCGGTCCTGCCTGAACAGCTTATGAAGAAAGGAAAGCTACACTTCTCTCTTCATGTCTGGGGGGAAAAGTTTATTCTGGACCAAGGGTTCTAATGACCTAACTGAAAGGGATCACAACCGCTCCTGGTTTAAATCACTTGTGTTTTCTGACACAAGAAAGAACAACAGAAGAGCGTGTTTTGTTGTATGGGCTGGCACGGAGAGCTCAGTGTTAGGTGTACGTCATGTTCCCCTGTCAGTGGACGAATGTGCCATTGATAACTTTGTTGAGTCATCGTTTGAAAAACAGACATTCCATCACACAGGATGAACTGATCAGTTTTCCACATCTGGTCTGACACCCCACTGCTTGGCCTGGCCTGACACAGATGCCAGGAACACACACACACACACACACACACACACACACCTACACACACACACACACACACACACACACACACACACGCCAGGAACACAAAAGAGTTAAGGCGCTTACAGTAAGAACACTGGAACGGCTAACTATGAGTCATTTTTAATTTTAAAGACTTTCATGACCCCCCTCCACACACACACACACACACACACACACACGCCACAGGAAAAAACACTGGCAGGGTTTGGGTTACCATGGCCACTGTTCTAAACTTAATTTGTTTTATTTGTCTCAGATTTGGTGCGGTGGAGGAGGAGGACTGAGCTGCAGCAGCCCTGACTGCATATAAACACTGAGGAGTACAAACACCGTGGTGGCATAGGATTACTGCAAATGAATGTTGTTCCTAAACTGAGACAAACTGAGACAGCATTGCAAACAACAGCACCCAAAAGCAGCTGCAGAATATAAAACTTTTTACAGGCCCTGCAAAAAAATAAAAGTGCATATGTTCTTGTTCCACAATACATTGTTGACATCCAAAGCTAAAAACCGCCAATTCTGTTTTGGAGGCCTTGAGCCACTTTTTTGCTGGCTGGTGCCCGGTGCAGTGTTTGGTCCAGCTGCTGCAGGCGAGAGCGAGGGCTTTGCTGCGGCTAGCGGTGCCTCAGCTGGTGGGTGGCCCACCGCCGCAGAGAGACTGGGGTTCCGACTCAGCAATCAACAGCCATCTCGCTGGAGGTCTTGTCTTTAAAGGAGAGAGGGAGAAAGATGGAGGAGGAAGACAGACAGAGAGAGAGAGAGAGAGAGGAAGAGGCCCACCCTGACAAAAGCCAGAGCCACCAGAGAGCACTCACAGGCATCATCACCTCCCGCAGCCAATAAAACCACAGCGCTTGGCCACTCTCTCTCTCTCTCTCTCTCTCTCTCTCTCAAACAGACAGACAGGCCTCCAAACCAAAGGCTTGGCGGCAGCTCACCATGCTAATCTACCAGCCTAGTGCCCATGTCCTTCTCAATTTACAAACACCACCAATGATGACTGGACAGAAAAGGAGGACGGGGGGGGGGGGGGGGGGGGGGGGGGGAGTATTTCATCTGGCTTTGGATGAACACTGTCGTTGGAATGTAAATAGGGAAGCCACACTACTAAAGGGAGTTTGGTCTTAATGTAAACAGTGGGACAGTTTAATAAATCATTACAAGCACAGCCACAACAGGCTGACTCCCCCCCCCCCCCCCCGGCCAGCTTCATCACTGATGCAGAGATAAAGACAGAGTTGAACTCGGGCAAAAGTCCACAACTCCATTAAAACAGTGATTGCAACTTACGCCCGATTATTCTTTCCCCGTTTTCCCATTGGGTTTTCCAGGCATTTGAACTCAGGGTGACAATGCATATCGCATGAAGGTGATGAAGACAATGACCAGGGTTAGGTTTGCAGTCTGCCGTACGTCTAGGCATGCGAGCGGACTGAGAAATGAAACGCTGGTGATATGCGTACCGTGTAGATCATCCAAAAGCTGAACAAACAAACCATAAGTGTGGTCTAATTATTCTCGGCACTCTTGCACCTCCACTAATGTACTGCTCTTTCAATAGAAGAAAAAAAAAAAAAACACGAGCAAGAAAAATACCGTGAGGCCTCCTGACTGACAGCCAAAATAATCACAGCGCCAGAAACAAAGGCCCCGGTGCCTCTGTGCTGGCCAGCTCCGAAAATGCGATCGCCAGCAGGGGCTTTGAATCAGAGCAGCGCGCACGGGGGAAGAAAAAAAACACATCTACGCATCTTTCTCTTTCTCCGTTTTTTTTCAGCACAGGAAGCCGAGAGTTGATTTTGGACGTCTCGTGTGCCAAAAGACTTTCATTAATATATCAGACACAGTGCAGCACTTTTGGGGCAGCCTTTTATTGGTACGGCCCTTGAAAAAAAAAAAAAACAGGTCTGGCTCCATCACTAACATGTGTGTTGTTTTTGAACGGGGGCCAAGTCCCGCTGAGCAGGAGAGGTGCTCGGGACATCCATCATGCTAGCGAGACACCCTATCGCATGACGCCTTGTTACACGGGGTGATGTTTGTGGGTGAGAGCATCCCCTCGGGGGGGCCCCGGCATGCACTGTGGAGGAGCGGTCAATGAAACGCGGCCTTAACCCGCGCTGCTGCTGCTACGGTTCGGGCAAGCCGGTGGCGGCCAGCGCAATTCCCGACGGGGCGTACTGGGTTACAGATGGGGGGGCCGCTTTATGGCCTGTGTTTATACTCGTCCAGTGTGAGCTTAAGGTGAGATGTTTAGTGACGTTTAAGTTCGCCCCTGATGCATTACGACCACCTACCCGTGTAACTGATCCCCGCTCTGGCCGTATCTGTGACGAGGCCTTAGAGCGGCTCACGCTGGTCAAGTGACCAGATGTTACAGGGGTCAGCGTCAGCCGGCAACGCCTGTGCCTGGACCGTTTCAGCCTGCATACTTTCAGGTCTTCCGAAAAAGCCCCTCGGCTATTAGCGTGAAGCCCCAACTCTAGCCGGGATCCAAACATCTGTTTGTTGGGGCTAATATTTGTCCCCCATTCTCTTCATGAGCCTCCCCTCATCGGCTCAAAAGGGCTTTTAAAGACTCAAATTCCACCGGCTTGACCCGGCTCTGACCCTGGCCATTCCCCTCCAACACTCTCCCCCGGAATCTTCATGGTCTGCTCTGGGCGAACCTCCTGCTGGGCTGCTGCTGTGATTTGTGCCCTGGTCGGGCCTGGATCTGCCTTCATAAAGAACACCCTGTCCTCTCGCAGACCCTCCAGTACCACTCTCCTGATCATTAAGACAGATGGCCCAGATAAGGGCTAAAGAGCTCTTCAGATGGAGGGAGAGCTTAACCTGAGGGACCATGGTGGCATGGTGAGATAAACGAAATGTTCTGTTCATGCTCTCTGCCGTCTGTTTCTGTCTGCCTTTCTTTTTTCTTCTCTCTCTGTGTGTCTCTTGCTCTCTCTCTCGCTCTGCTGTCTGTTCTCTTTCTCCTCTATCTATCTCTTTCTCTCTCTCTCCCTCCATCCCCCTCTCTCTCCCTCCTTCCTCTTACTTTTGCTAAATCTATCTCCCTGTGTCTCCTCTCCATATTGAAAACATAAGCATGTAATATTTCATCAGAACGATAGAGCACAAAAGTGCATGTAAAGCCCTGGGGGGAAGGGGGGGGTACAATAAGCAAGCTTTCTGAAAACATTCTCCTACAGTAATAAACTCAAATTAAAACCACTTGCTGTTTGTCTAACAGGCAACCATGGAGAATGAAGGTCCCCTGCACATAACTAACCCTAACCCTGCTGGCAACCCCCTGGCAGACTGGAAATAAATGGCAAAGCAGTGCAAGAGGTGCCTCTGAGATGCTGCCTTGGAACAGAACCCCCAATGAACACAAACACCAGCCTTCCACCCACACACACACCGTTCATCTGCTAATCAGTTTGTAATCATGTTCCAATCAAACCTGCCCCCAAAGCCCCCCTGGAGCCGAACCCTGTGAGGGTACACCCTGTTCCAACGCCCCAACCACAAAATCCACTTGCTTCTTAGTCCTGTCAGCGCCAGGCGCAGTGGTGAGGCATCAAACTCCGAGCACACTGTGAAATCTGGAAAAACTAAAAGGGCTGACTAGAATGACAAGTCTGTCCAGAGTTTTCGGGAGATTTTTTTATTTCGATGAGTAGGACGGGGTTTTGAATTTTTCCACTCTACGTTCCCATAGCCCCTGCACAACAGCATGCATGGTGAGGGGGGGGAAGGCGCTCAGGAGCTGCTATGGGACACCTTGTTTCCACTGGCAGGGTACCCACCCTTTTGGGAAGACGCCCCTTCGCCCTCACCACTTCCTCTCTGCGGCCTTGGTGCTGACTCAGCTGGGCCTATGAGATCTGTCCTCTCCTGAGATCCAGGCCCTCCCTTCTCCTCGCAACCAGACCACACTTTATAAGCTCACACTGGCTGCACCTTCACTTCGTGAGAAACAGATCAGCTCGCCCCCTGCAAGATGGGGGTATTCTCACTCCAAGGAACAGGGGCCACCTATCGCAGAGCAGATGCGCCAGCTAGGTCGAAGTACCGGGAGGCGCGATCGCTCATAGCCCTCTGTCATGGAGAGCATGTGTGTGAGCATGTGTGAGGGCATTGCCAGTTATGTGAATGAGGTGCTGCCTTATGTCCTGTCCAAGCAAAGAGTAAGGTATATATATTTTTTACCACAACAGCTGACAGGATTTTGAAGGTGTTTGCATGACAGATGTTTCCAGGCACACTGCTGCTATGGTAACGGCTGCCATGTCTTGGGTGACGGACTTAATAATAAAGACAGGTCTTTATTTTGAGAAGAGGCTCTCAGTGCTGACCTGTGCTCTGGTGGTGTGCTTCGTGCCAGCGTATAAACATTCCACCGACTTTACTGTGATCAGGGTTGACATGAATGAGCACAAATCGCTGACTGCCTTTTAAGAAAAATAATGAACTAGAACAAAACATAAATAAATAAAGCTGCCCACGCAACAATGCTTCAGTATGAATTCAGTCCTAGGAGAGCTGCACACCTAGGGACTCTGCACCCTGTTCAGCAGAGCACTTCAACAGGCCATACGGGAAGAAGAAAAAAAAAACATGGAGCCAGAACAGACACATGTATTGTAATAAGCTGAGTTAAGACTTAAGCATAACCATGTGTCGCTTTCCTTTTTTGACTCAGCTGTTGATTTTGGTTTGGTGGTTTCAGGGCTCAGTCGAACAGAAAAACATTACAGAAAAGCACAGAAATGGCCACTATTGTTGTTCGCTGACCAAGAATGTCAATGACAATGGCATAGCGACCCCAAACGAATGATTGGTCTATAGAAACCTCAAAACAACATTGTTATGGTCCCTTTTTAAATTTTCCCGGACAACTGTAGTTTCCCTCCACCATAACTTTTGTTTAGATCAGTCATAAGAAAGCCTCATTCCTCTCGTATACATGGGGATCATGGGGGTATTATACAGACCAAAGGAGTGATGAGTTAGCATTACCATAAATTGCCATTGCTAAGCTAACACAATCCGCCCTAGGAAGTCAGCAAATGGAGCACCGCCACTTTAAATAAAACGGGGCTAAGGTCCGGGAAACACAAAACTAAAAGCCAAACACTTGAACAAGTAATGTCACTGAGCTGAGCCAGAAACATCCTATGACCCGTCTCTACAATGGGTCAGTGGAAGGCACACTACTTTTTATGATCCTTTATTATGCACCATGGAAAGCAGACCAATTCATATTGTTTTGTGAAGAAATCATGGATATTTACATTTAGTTTGAAAAGCGTTCTATTTCATCAGAGGAAACACCATTTTGAATGGAGGTTGGTTGGATGCTTTTTTGCTTCAGAAGTTCAAACAAAGGGAGGCTAACTGACTGAAGCTAGCACCCATAAAGTTTTTTCTCCCTGGATCAGACTCTTTAAAATGTGTTAGATGCTATCTTGTTCAGAACCTGGATTAGCTCAAACAATTAGCTTCTCCTCGCTGCAGGATAGAGCACTGACTTAGAGAGATCAGTCAGGAGATAGGCCTTCTTTCAGACGTTAGTCTGCAAACTGCCGCGCTTCAACTCTTGTTGAGGGACCGGGCTAAAAGGTGAAATCAATGGAGCCGGGGCCCTTGAGTGTGTGTGTTAAGATCTCTGGCAAAAGAAGCACATCACACTCCTTTGATGTACATTCAAGTTATAGGCATGCACACATAACAGATAAATCTGTCAGTGTTCTTAACCTGCACTGAAGAATGTTAGAAGTGAATTCAAAACAAAGCAGGAAAAATGTCAGAGCAAAATCCTTTTCTCCTCGTTTCTTTGGCGCACTCTCATCTCCCTGATGATGTTAGCATGTGCTCCTTTAAACAGCTGCGATGGCGGCCAGGACATGACCTCTTGTTACTTTTAGCCTGCTTTTACCCCTTTGACATAATAAATCTTTTGTTTTTCTCCTAACAAGTTCAACATGTTGTCATCAACAATACTGCAGAAGTGCTTTTGTGTTTGCAGCCTGCAGAGTTGTTTACTCACCAAACCTCTTGTAGCCAAAGGACTGCACTTCCTCCTCATCTGCAAAGTCGTCTGTGAAAATGATGACAGTAACAGGCATGTTAGACACATTAATAGTAAATGGCCTTTGGGAAATATAAGGACTTTTACAAATACCCCAAAAATACAAGAGTAGTGAAAACTGCAAACATGTCATGCCAATTCCAAATGAAAGTTAAACACTTTATCAGAAAGTAGGAATTTTGTCTCCAAAAGTGCATGTGAGATAAGACATACAATAACTTTTTGAACTGAAGGCAATGCTGCAGTATTGAGGAGAATTTTGAGAACTGGAGACTAGAGATTCATAATAACTAGAGAACTCCACAGTGTCATATTACAATCTCTTTTGGAGTTGTTCATCGGCAAGGCAAGTTTTCATAAATTGTCCTGAGCTAGTGGCAGCAGTCTGGAAACTATTAAGATATATACGGTACAGGATGTTATTATTCAGAGGTCATAATTCTTTGTTCGCACATGTGGTCGCTTGTAACAGCTCTGAAGATCAAAATAACACTAAGCAGAGTGGACATTGTCCCTCTGCAGGTTAACGAAACCACAGCATCACCACATCCTCTGCAGGAAAGGAAAGTCTCCCTGCTTTTTAGGATTCCATCTCTGGGCCTTGCAGGCAGCCAATAGGCTCCTTTCATGTGGTTTGCTCCGCTCATGGGAAAGGACAGGGGTGACTTAAGGAGGTTTTATGTGTCATTGTCCGTGGCCAGAGAAAATAAAGAAAGCACACATGTTTCTCAAGTTCCAGGCCAATGCAAGCCCCCTCCCCAACACTAAACCAAGGGGGTACCAGAGACCAGAGAGGACCCCAACGGTGACCGACCTGAGGTCTCGCTGTCCCAGCAACTTGACAAGCTCTATGGTTCATCCCAACCAAGAACAAACAGTGATACTCTGAAAATGGAAATTGTAGGAGCTCTGTGGAGCTTGTTGGGATCTGAGGCCAAGGAATGAAGGCAGAATGTTAGCATTAGTCAGACCTCTCTCCTCACCATTTGCCTGTTATTCTGTGGAGTCTGTAGTGTTTCCATCTTGATCTTTTCAGAGGAATGGGTACGTTTGAGAGTTTCCTAAGCAAAAAAACCTAAACAAGGCGCCCACTCCCCGGTCTTTTTTTGTCACAGCTACCACTTTGCTTAAGCATCAAGCCATCAAGCAGTTACACAACCCAGAGAAGTTTGTGATCATCCCAGAGAAGTTTGTAATCATCCCAGAGAAGTTTGTAATCATCAATCATTTGTAATCATCTTTCAGTAAGTGTAAGCTGATATTCATTATGATCTCATTATCATTTGAAAATATCACAATATTGTATGTATATGAGGTCAATGCAAAGAGTGTTGCTATACTAGTAGGAAGCCTTCATGGTGACCCATTACGCAGCCTTTAGCCTCACAGGTCACAGGGTCCAATAGTACATTTATAAATAATATATTCTACTTATATAAGGGAAGAATTTCGCCAACTGCTAAAAACAAAACTCCAAAATGTTTTTGGTATCAGAATCACTCTTAGACTAAATTTCCACTGTCTTTTGAGAGTCATTAAAATGAGGAATGCTGACTGGATGTCCTTCTCCATCTGAAACTCATTTTAGAAGTCCTCTTTCAGCTCCCATCCCCGGGTGACGAATTACATGATGGGTGTCTTTCTTTCTTAAATTAGAAATTGCTTCATCAGACAAATATTTACAACCTCATATATTTATAGAACAGAATGTTAATTCGAAGCATGGGGGATACAAGCGGTTAGAATTTTTCTCTTAGATGAACGAATAACTGAAGACAGATAGCAACGTTTACCTTAATGAGAATCATGTCACAACATTTATTTTTGTAGGTACTGTCATATACAAGCCAACAAATGTCACACAATTCTAAAAAAATAAATCTGGATACAACTATTCGTGTAGACTGCCTAATGAGGATAAAAGTAACAAACCAACATCTCCTTGAACCAGCAATCACATATGAATGAATATAATTCTGACTACCACCTGAAGGTGTCTTAAAGGCACCCAGTGCAACTTTATGTAAACATTCAATGAAAAATAAAGATTCAATTTCTAGTCTTTTTTACACGTAGTAAGTTTCAATAACTCCATACCATTACATATCGACATTCAAGGAGCAAAGATGAGACGTCGTTGTGTGGTGAGAACTGATAGAAAATCGTAAACAACAACAATCGCCGGTGGGGAGAAGCCCTTTTTCCATTGACTGGAAGCCTGCTTTATTTATTGTAGGTTACAAAAAATAAAGAAAATGGCGGCGATTGTTGTTGTTATCGATTTTCTATCAGTTGTCACCACACAACGACGTCTCATCTTTGCTGCTTGAATGTCGGTATGTAATGGTATGGAGTTATTGAAACTTACTACGTGTATAAAAGACTAGAAATTGAATGTTTATTTTTAAGCCTCGAAAGTTGCACTGGGTGCCTTTAATAATTGACTTC
Organism: Sprattus sprattus; assembly: GCF_963457725.1. Taxonomy (NCBI): domain Eukaryota; kingdom Metazoa; phylum Chordata; class Actinopteri; order Clupeiformes; family Clupeidae; genus Sprattus; species Sprattus sprattus. The sequence continues at coordinate 18,718,086 of NC_137918.1, read as the reverse complement.
TAAGATTCATGTTTGCCGAGTAAGAAATGTAAATATACAGCGATCACGTCATTTTCCACTAGATGGCAGCAAAGCCCATACATCCACTAACATATGGAAGAAGATACCAACAACTAAACTCTGTTGTCGGGGTACCCCTTTATTTTGAAATTGATAACATTCTTTCCATTTGTGTAACACAACAATATTTTTCTTCAAAGCAAAGCGAATGTTATTCGTCTGTGAACTCCCCAAGAATGAACAAGAGACTCCTAGAAGAAAACAGCCTTCTTGGAATGCCACATGGAAATAATCGAATTCCAGTATCGTCTCATCTTCATGCATTGCGCGTTGGGGTTAACGTTAACTGTTCAAGGTCCACACGTGGAGTTTTGTACTCAGTGACATCACGCACGAACTATAACTAAGATTTGAGAAAGTAAAAGAAATGTGCTTGGAAATCGTACACTTATGTGGATTTAGGGTATCAGGTCTGATGCTCATATAACGCTAGACTATTTTTCTGTAGACCAGTTGTACCACAGTCGAACTTCACTTGGAAATGTCAGTGTCAGCATCTTCGAAAATACTTGCATTGGGGTTCGTGGATACAGTGGAGCTTTTCTTTTAATTATATAATCCTGACTCAATATTTCCCGTCCCTTCGTATTCACCTCTAACGGTTTTTGGTCTCTCCGAGTACACAACTAAAGGTATCCAAACAGGGAAGCTTCTGAAATATGAGTCTAGCCACTTTAGTTATGCAAACGCTACATAAAGGTAGGCCTGAATGAAGTTTCAGGATGATACTTAGATTTGACATTAGTCCTATAAAATACAAAAAAATGTTATTGGACAACACAAACATTGCAAATCAAAATGATTGCGAAACGATATTATGCGCCGTAAACTTTGTTTCTTTCGATTTTTCTTCTTTCAATTGTCTTCGAACTCCCCATTAAAAATGCAAACAATTCCACAACCTTGTCCCCACGAGCGTTTAATCGCATCCAGATGTCACACACGTAGGAGTTGTACTCACGTCTCGAGAGAAAGGAAAGAGTATTCCACTGACATACCTATTAGTTTGGACTGACTTTGAGCGCAGTTTTACTCCAATTTTCTAAATGTAAGTGAGACTGACATACTTTTATACATAGCGGCACCACTTACCTTTCATCGTGTTTCACAGAGATGCACCGTTTCTGAGCGACACTTTGGTCCGTCGTCACATCTATTGCATAGCAATAGCATTGGCTCAAGAGTCACACTAGAGCGCAGATACACTCTCAGACCGCTGTCTCCTTGTTCATGCAGCGGCACACCTTCCAAAATGTTCCCAAAACTTTGAAAAAAACTGATGGATGCCAACCACCGACCTGCAACATTCGCTGTCTTTGACCTCCTGGACTTGAAAAGGGGAGCCAGAAGAATAGGGAGTAAATGGATACCTACAAAAATACTATAATTATAAAAACTAAACTTCTATTTAGGTGACGTGTATACTCTTTCCCATGAAAGTTTTGCATTCGCGTTCAAGAGAGCTTCAGTAAGGGGAGTCTCTAGCGCAGTGCCTGCACACGGAGAACGACCTCAAAAACAGTTGAGATGGAAAAGGAAGTGGGGAGCCCGCAGGGTTTCAGGGAGACCACGTGTTTTCTTCATTTCTTCAAACCCCTGTCCATGTCTTATCGGGGAACCAGGTGAGGACCGTGACCTGAGCTACCGTACTGTACAGTGTACTGTCTGGCACTGGCACAAGATTAAAAAAAACAAGAGTGGATGCAAAGATTGTCAAATATGTCAAAGTTCCACTGTCATATACTCCATGTTTACAACAGCTTATAGAATGGTACAGATTTCAGTATTATTTTTTAAGACACTGGGGTTACTTCGAGTTCCTGAATGAATACATTAATCTTTAAACATTAAAATCATGTTCTGATCAAAAATCATTGCCTGCAATTTTCGTGGCAGCCACACAATCGGACAGGATACATTAAACAATACATTGCTCCAAAGGCAGATCCTTTTGAATCGAAAGGAGATTTTTCATGTCAAATGTTTGGTGTTGAACAGCAACAGAAAAAAAATAAAACTTCTGCCGACTGTAAACAAAATATCTCTCTGGCTATGGATTATTAGCCAAAAGGCTCCATCTGGTTTAGAATGAAACAAGGCAATTTGCTATCATTTCCCTGTCCCTGTGAATATCTTCTGCTGCTGACATGACCCCAGTAACCTCATTGAACACTGAGCCATCATATACACTGATCTACAAAAGAGAAAGCATTCAGACAATAAAAGTTCCCCAGGTCACCATGTTCTATCATGCACGCATTTAACTCATGCATTACACTGTAAGTGACAAAAACAATGCAAAATTGTGCTAACAAGGAACTTCATATTAATATGAATTAAGACATATTAATATATAATTGATATCTATTGTATTGTGACATGTTTCAGCCATGTATTGGATATAGATCTCCAGTCCTTCATCAGCGGAGATGCGGTGTCTACTCCTAATGTGCATTACCTTCTATAATACTGACTCTGGCACAGGTATGTAGCACAGAAGATAAGCCAGTTATAAAAAACAGGTGTGAATGGGGTTAGCTGAGCCCAGACCAGACTAGAGTCATGGCTGTTTTTGATTATAAGGCCGAGACAGCTATTTTTGGGGTCAAAGCTTTGAAAAAAGGGCACAGTTTAATTAGCTTTGGGTCACTTATACGAACCTGAGGGGTTATTTGTGAATTGCTGTCTATCTTCTTCTACCTGTGTTATCAAAAACTAATTAGAATCATGTTGCTTATCCACAGTTGCATTCCAGTGTATCATGGCACATACAGCTTACAAACACACACACACACACTCACACACACACACACACACACACACACACACACACACACACACACACACACACACACACTCAGACACACACACACACACACACACACACACACATACACACACTCTCTTACACACACATACACACACACACACTCACACACACACACACACACACAAACACACACACAAACACACACACAAACACACACACACACACACACATACACACACACACACACACACACAAACACATATACACACACACACACACACACACACACACACACACACACACAATGAGTACACATTACAACAAATGTAATTTGTTTTGACGGAGATGTAGAATTGCAGATGTTTCAAAAAAAGCATCCCTGTTTCCTTGCCAAACGTGGAAGTAAATACAGCAAACTGATAGGGGAGGAGAAATGCAAAATGCTATCAATTCAACTCAATTCACACAGCTCCACACAGAAGTTGATCAAGGACATCTGTACAAGCCCCTTAAGGGAGGACGTAACCAGTTGGCCACCCATATGCATATCTCAGTAATGCTCCAGTAAGCTGGCTGGAACAATACATAACAGGCACCAGCATCATAGGAAACAATGTGATTTTGGGGGATGCAGAACCCAGTTTCATCTGACAACACATATTGATATATATTCACACACATACTGTAATACACTTATTTAAGGGTCCTGTCCTTCCTGGCACTCAAACCAACCCCCTTCCCCCTGCCACTTTGGAACAGTATACAGAGATGTTTAGAAGTCAACAAGGACGACATAACTGGTAGGCTATAGCTTACTAAGGGCATGTCAGATCTTACCGCCATGTTATAGAACATGTATAATTCTATAGGTTGTAAAAGCATGATTTCACATTTCAGTTCAACAGTTTTGAGTTCAAAGTTCAAAAATCCACAATAACCAAAAGGCCCCTGACTGAAGCCTGATGGTAATTAGGATAAATAGAGCTGCCTCGCGTCACACGTAAACAACACCCTATCAGGATTTAAAAAACAAAGCTTTCCTTTCCTCAGTCGTGCCTGACCAAGTTTGGAGATCACCCATTAAGGCCGCGCGTCCTTTATCTTCTTGTTTTGTCCCTGGGGGCCAGATGGGTGCCATTGTCTGTTAGATAAAGAAGGTATAAACCTCTCATGGAAGTTATTTATCTCACAGCCATACGGCAGGGGAACGCTAATTGGGCTAATATGTGATGGTTTATTTTAAACAGACTCAAGATGCATTTCGAAAGTGAAAATTAGATCATGACAAAGACAGCAACTTGTGTGTGATAACACTCTCCTCCAGGCTACACAAATATACATCAGAATGCGCATGGAAAAGCCAGCCTTTAATGCAGAACAGCTGTCCAAAGTCTGCAACCTGTCAAGTCTTAGTGACTGATGCTGAAGTAGGCATCTAGCCATTCCTGTGCAGTTTATGTCTTAAGATTTTGTTAAGCTGTTTTTACCCTAATTAGCTGTACCCTTGTTACTGCATACATAACACAATGGCTCAGTGGCCATTCATTCTGCTGTTGCAAAACTGTTGATGACGGACTGTTGTATAAACACAGAGACGGATGAAATAGTCTTACAGAGACGGAGAACCCGAACATATTCACAGTTTAGTGCAGGTTATGATATGCACAATATTCCGCCTAAAGAGAATGCAGAGCAACTGTGTGTTTGACGGTTGACTGGTGGATTAGCTGAGCAAATACGCTAATTGGATCACCGCTGGCTGTACACCGCATAAATAGAACACTCCAGGTAAAGAAAAACAACGTACTCAGCCCCTGCAGATCAGTCCAAGACAAGAACTCCCACCCTGCCTCTGGTGAGTATAGCAGAATATTCTATAGTATAGAAATACATTTTCAATATAGCCTCCATCCAAGAGGTAGATTGTAAAACTTGATGTGTGGCATGTTATTCAGATGTTTGTTTGTTGGTTTGTTGGACTTTTCCAAAGTTCGAAAACTTGGTGTGGCATATGGTTTTGCTGAACAGATTATAAATTCTTGTAATTTCATTTTAGTTTGATGTTTTTCTATGGCTGGCTTTATGGCCTTGTTTCTCTTTTTATCAACAAAATGAAAATAAGTTTTTGTTCACATTTGTCATTCCTTCATCATTTCTCAGACCTTACTGTAACATTACAGACAGAGTTTTTATTAGCATGAGAGTGATTCATTTATTAGTTAAAACAAACAGGAAAACACTAGCTATTGTGACATAAATCAATGCAACAACACTAGGAGGAGGAGCTAAAGAAAGTAAACAAGCAAGAATTAAGTCAAAGGTGAAAGAGGGACAAAGTAAAGAAGAAAGAAATAAATGTATATTAATGGTAATGTCCAATGAACCAGGGACATTTAGTCTTTTTTATCTATAGATATCACCCAGTTAACTTCAGAATCCCTTATGCTTGTGGGCACTATAAAATAGCATGTCCCTAATTCAACCTGTTATCTCAGCATTGTGTGACTTCATCCTTGCAAAACTGGGTCACTCGCACCACTGGCAGGCTGCAACACCAGTTGACTGGGCACCGCTAGCAGAATTAACAGTGAGATTTGCTTTTATAACATCAGAAGGGAAACCGCTTGGTCATGCTAGCATTTGCCTTGAACTTCCCGAATGTGCTAGAGCTTTTAATGACTCACCATAGCAACATATGGCCTGCCGGTAACAAAGCTGGACAGTTGGAGGCAAATGCGACACAAAGAACCCCAGAGCTGTTGACCACTGGTGTTACTTCTCACACGTTTAGCCACATGTGCCCCTGCTTACAGTTATTGTCATGTGGTAGGCTACCTTTATCCCAGTGACATAGCTTTAAATCTCAGCACAGTACAGTGCACAGGGATAAAGTAGAGACGCCCAGGGTCACCTGAAGCTAATTTGGTGAATTAATGAGGGGGGATGTAACACACCAGTCATGGCATTTAACATCCTATGACTAGGGTACCAGTTCAGGTTAAAGGTCAGTGAAAGACAACACAAATAGCAGACGTCTATAAAGAGCGTTCCTGTTTGCACACTGAGCTACACACTTCAGGACGCTCACCTCACTTTCACAGTGACATTCCTATCTTTGTTTTCAAATCTTGGCAGTGCATACCTTTGCTTTTAATCTCAGAGCCAAATCTTTCCACGTATTCCCGGCACATCAGGGCATAAAAAGAAAGTGAAAGAGGCGAAGGCAAGCTGGTAATAAAGAGACAGAACTGCATTTGAACTTAACCCATTCCTAAACTGTGCCAGTCCAACTCCATCTTTAACCTTTGAGTGACCACTTACCCAGTCCTACCACCTAGTGGTCAGTTCACTTAATGCGCTTCTTAAGTTGAGCTCATTGTTGAAAACAAACCTGATAATCTTTTGGGGTGAATTCCAGACTGTGATCTGTGTGTGTGTGTGTGTGTGTGTGTGTGTGTGTGTGTGTGTGTGTGTGTGTGTTGTTTTTGTGTGTGTGTGTTTGTGTGTGTGTGTGTGTGTGTGTGTGTGTGTGTTTGTTTTTGTGTGTGTGTGTGTGTGTGTGTGTGTGTGTGTGTGTGTG
>NC_137918.1:18631676-18706676 GCF_963457725.1 Sprattus sprattus | reverse complement strand
GCCCTTTTGAAAATGGGATAATGTCTGGGGAGTAACGAGGTGGCGCTACAAGAAAGGGGGCGGATGTATGGTTCTCTACAAAGATGACATTTCAAACCCCTCCGAAGACTAAAGTGTCACAGTACAGTCAGACAAAAAAAAAATAAAAAAATCAAAGCCTCTCTCCGTAGGAAAAGTGGAAAATTGGGTTCATTTGACCATAAAACAGTGAGACCTGCCCATTGCTTCTCCCATAGGCATCAAGGGTTCTGTCTAGAAAGACTACGGCACAACACATGTTCCAGGTACAGGTAGTGAACATCCACAGGAATCCATCCTTGCTCCTTCAGGCAACCCATACACACATCTCCACCTCAACAGGACGTACAGTGCACAGACACAGGAGCTGAACACAAGATGGCTCTCGTCCACCTTGAGAACGTACCACAGCATTAACACACAAACCAAGGAATACATTTGACATCAGGGAAGCCAACACTTACTTAGGACCTTCTTCCTCCAACCAAGTCACAGATTACATCTCACAATGGGCGAGCCATTTGCTGTTCTTAAAAAAAAAAACTGCCATTGAGCCGTCAGCAATGTAGAACACTGTTCTGGTGGTGGTCACACTCGGTATGACGTGGATCGTTCGATTTGCTGATGATGGCTATGAAATCAGGGTGGAATGTGGGTGGATAAGCATTTGGTGGTCGACAGTGTTCTACCATGATATCTGCGCCTGTTTACGACCAATAAACCACACTGAAATACCCATCTAAGTGACACAGACCGACTTTAAGTGGGAGTGCAAATGGTGTGTGGCTGCATCTTTAAGCAGAGTTGAAAGGTCAACCCAATGGACCAATAACAGCACTGGGCACGGGGCTGACCTTCACTCTCCTCAACACTGAAGGGCGACTTCAGGTCTGACGCTACTAATAATCACCATCCTTCAGTACAGAAAGACCGCATTTAAAAATCATTTACTTTTGGCAAATTCCATACATTGAAAAACACAGTTCATAGAAATTATTGAAAATCATTGAAAAATCCATGACAACACCCCTCATCCATGGAGCTCTGTGTGAGAAGATGGAGGTAGTGGTCCATTGGTCGATCCAGTGCCAATTGATAATAATGGATTTTCTACGGTGTAGTGTGTGACGTGGAGAATGTTCCTCACAGGATGTTGTGAGTACGGCCATGAAAGCATCACAAAGATGCAGTGAAATGCAGAAGGACCAGGCTTCTTTCATGTCGCTTTCTTCCTACCATGCTGTTCAGTCATCAGTGGTCATTCACATGTAAATCACCTAATTTCAGTTCAGTTCAATCAGTTTTTTTTTTCAGTTTAAAGTAGATGTAACTGTAAATATTAGCTGCAGATTACAATTATTCCTAAAGAAAATGGCAACGATACTTTAGTGTTTTTAAACAAATGTTCTGCACTGCCCTCAAAATACAGCTCCTCTATGAGATATGATTCAAGTTGTCATAAAATTCATCAATATATATATTTTTTTTAAATCTGAGAAAGAAAAAAAACTACTACAGCTTTTTTGTCCTTAAAAATCCACTCATTATTTTCCACCAGTGTAGAAAAAGCCCAAACATAGACAAGCAAGACTAAATCTCTGCAATTCTACCCCACTGATCACCCTTTTAAAAAAATCAAATCCATATTCTCTCAAAAAACCCATTTCCCACAGTTTATTTAGAATACATTCAAAATGGCTACCGTCCGCACTTGTTCCTTTCACTCAACACTTCATGTTTGTCCCTCTCGTCCATCTTTTCACTTCACACATCAGTCGCAGGACATCTCTCATGATCTACCACAGTTATTGGTCACTTGATAAAAACTCACTATTGACACTAAACAAAAGAAGAGAACGGGACAAAAACAATCGAATCAACTGAAATGACTTACGCACTGATATTATCCTCAGGCTGACATTTTGAGCATTCATTAAAAAAAAAAGATTTTTAGTGTTCTGGAGAAGAAAGTAAAAAAAAAAACAAACAAAAAAAAACAGAAATAAGAGAAATTAGGTTTCGTAAAAAGTAAATATACTTTTGTGCAATTGTGAACCAGCCATTGCTTTTGTGTTTCATATGCCCTCGTCCGGTGTGCTGCAGACTGGTGTTCGTACCTACACACCTCGCTGCCTAGTACTACATGGGGCAGGGAGCAGCCTGGTCCAAGGTCATCAGACACAGGGCTTGCTCTCTTCAAAAACATACTTATCCTCACATTGTCCAAATTTGCAATGAAAAGAGGGGGTAAGGTGCCACAAACCCCTAACTCTACTAAGGTTGGAGTACAAGGACACCCATCACAATGATTTTTATCCACATGAAACAAAAACAAAAAGTAAAAACAAAAAGTTAAAAAAATCTCCCAATTTCAAGGATCTGAGTTTGTGGGGATTGGGGGTTTCAGGGCGGGGCGGGGGGGTGGGGTGGGGGGGGTTGGTTCTCTGAAGGAGGAGACGTACCACAGTGTCTCAGTGGTTTGGGACCCTGGCTCACGCTACCCGTCTCTAGAAGCTCTGCGCCCAGCCTCTCTCCTCTGCTCCATGGCGGTGTGGTGGTGGGGCGGCCCTGTGCCCAGCTCTCTTTACAGGTTGTCCCCGGGCTGGTACTGCGGCTCGGTGGCCGTGAAGTAGTCCTCCAGGAAGGACTGGAGGTACTCGAAGGTGGGCCGCTCGTCCGCCTCCTTCTTCCAGCAGATCCTCATCATCTCGTGCAGGGATTCGGGGCAGCCCGTGGGGGACGGCATCCGGTAGCCGCGCTCCACCTGCTCCAGAACCTCCCGGTTCACCATGCCTGCAGGACACACGAGCACAGCTCCCTTTAAAGTACGCTCACACTGAAGGTGTTTTTTGTGGAGTTCTCTCAGATTTGGGTACCGTTTTAGTTTAAATACTTCAACTGTATTAGACCTGCAGGGGTACTCTTTTAAAAGAGACAATCACACACAGTAATAGCAGCAACAGTATAAGACAGGAGACAAATCACTCATGGGAAAATGAATAGGGAATCACTGGGGGAGTATGTAATGCTAAATATGGCAGATGTGTAACTGAAAGTCCTGCCTTGTACTATAAACAGCCAATCACATTGTTGGAAATGGCATAACTGACATTTCGTCTCACCCTAAACGTTCTGTTTATTTCCAATGTTACCATAGCAATAGCTGCCCTGAAAAATGTGGTGCATACGCAGCAAGTCACCCAGAAAGAATGAAGGATGGAAAATGAAAATGAACAAGAGAGTGAGAGAGTTGACACAAGAGAGTCTAAGACCATATGTGTATCTGTTCAGTACATGTCTACTGGGCCAGTGTGTGCCCCCCCCTATATGTGTATCTGTTCAGTACATATCCACTCGGCCAGTGTGCCCCCCCCCCCCTATATGTGTATCGGTTCAGTACATATCCACTCGGCCAGTGTGTGCCCCCCCCCCCCCATATGTGTATCTGTTCAGTACATGTCTACTGGGCCAGTGTGCCCCCCCCCATATGTGTATCTGTTCAGTACATATCCACTCGGCCAGTGTGTGCCCCCCCCCCCATATGTGTATCTGTTCAGTACATGTCTACTGGGCCAGTGTGCCCCCCCCCTATATGTGTATCTGTTCAGTGCATGTCCACTCGGCCAGTGTGCCCCCCCCCCCCCCATATATGTATCTGTTCAGTACATATCCACTGGGCCAGTGTGTGCCCCCCCCCCCATATGTGTATCGGTTCAGTACATGTCTACTGGGCCAGTGTGTGCCCCCCCCCCCCCTATATGTGTATCGGTTCAGTACATGTCTACTGGGCCAGTGTGTGCCCCCCCCCCCATATGTGTATCGGTTCAGTACATGTCTACTGGGCCAGTGTGTGCCCCCCCCCCCCATATGTGTATCTGTTCAGTACATGTCTACTGGGCCAGTGTGTGCCCCCCCCCCATATGTGTATCGGTTCAGTACATGTCTACTGGGCCAGTGTGTGCCCCCTGCCGGACCCCAGTCAGCCTTCCTCTGCCCAAAGCTCCCACGCACACACAGGTGTGAGATTGAACCCGCCCAGGCAAAATCACAAATACTAACTAAAGCCAAACGGGCTCGGTGGGAGGCAGACATCATCTCCAGTGAGGCTCTGGAGTACTGCTGGCGCTCTGCCGCTCCTGTAAGGGTTGAGGCTCGGCCCAGGCATGGCGGGCACAGATGGCAGTAAACAAGCCGGTGCCCACTGGCCCTTGGCCTGTGCCAGCCAGATGGTTCCCTTTCGGATCGTACCATTGTAGAAGTGCCCGCTGTTTAACGGCACTCTCAGCACTGCCACAATAGGCCAGCAGGGGGCCCAGGCGATAACAACGGGGGGGCAAACAGCAGGGGAGGAGCAACAGATAGAGGACAGAACGACAGCGAGGGGGGGGGGGGGGGGGGGGGCATGAGAAGGGGGGGAAGAGAGGGGGCGAAGAGGGCATGAGAAGGAGGTCAAGAGTGGGTGAGAGAAGGTTTAAGCAAAGGGCTAGGAAAAACAAAAACGCAAGAGAAGAGAGAGGGGGAGACTGAAGATTTCCCCATCAAGGCTGTTGCTTGCATGTCAGGATGAGTTAGCACTCTGACGCCTAATTAAAACATCCAGACAAGAAGCAGAGCGGGCTTTGTTTTCCCGTGAATGTGATGTTCTGTTGACAGGTGTTGACTCCTGGCTGAGATTAATTACAGACTTGTCAAATGTCATTAAACATGACACTGCGTGACAGCCGATTAATGGCCTTCATGTCAAAAGGCCAGCTGTCTTCTCAAGCTGACCATATGACAGGACTACATTACCCAGAATCCACTCACCTGGGTATGGCACTCTGCCCTTGGTCACCAGCTCTGTCAGCAGGATGCCGAAGGACCAGACGTCTGACTTGATGGTGAAGCGGCCATACAGGGCGGCCTCAGGGGCTGTCCACTTGATGGGGAACTTGGCTCCTGTAAGAGGTGAGAGATAGGGATGTGATTCATATGTATCAAAGATGGCCGCATCCTCCAGTGATGCACTTCATTGGCCATTGGTGTGTGTGTGTGTGTGTGTGTGTGTGTGTGTGTGTGTGTGTGTGTGTGTGTGTGTGTGTGTGTGTGTGTGTGTGTGTGTGTGTGTGTGTGTGTGTGTGTGTGTGTGTGTGTGTGTGTGTGTGTGTGTGTGCGTGTGTGCGTGTGCGTGCGTGTGTGAGAGTGTATATAAAATATACACAGGCACACAATAAAATAAGCATACTGTATTAACAGACACAGAAAAGTGCTTTCAAAAGGTAGTGCATGTAATCCCCAGCAGGTGTCAGCAGTATGCAACAATAGAGTAAGGGAGGAATAAGCCCTCAGCACTTCCCTCCACCCTGCCAGCAGCCAAAGCTCTCACCACACACACACACACACACACACACACACACACACACACACACACACACACACACACACACACACACTGCAACTCTGGCATCACATTGTACCGATGGCATACACTGGCACACACCACATTAAGCTTGATTAGGCTTGTTAAATCAGCAATGGTGCCTCTAAGCTCCGATTGATTTGATAAGAATGCTTCCGTGGTTTTTAATCTATCCATGTCTTTTAGCAGTCTGCTCAACATGGAATGAGAGGGGAGTGAGGGAGTGCATTGGCGAGCCACGCATGTGTGTGTCCCAGTGTGACATCAGGAGGAGGCGGGAAGCAAACCTTGTCTGGCTGTGTACTCGTTGTCTTCGATCAGTCTGGCCAGGCCAAAGTCGGCAATCTTGCACACGAGGTTGTCTCCGACGAGGATATTAGCTGCCCTCAGGTCTCTGTGGATGTAGTTCATCCTCTCAATGAAAGCCATGCCGTCTGCGATCTGCAACAGAAGGCCTGCCTTTAGAATCTCAGTCTGCCAGGCTTCATTAGTAGCAGCCAGATAAGCCCTCTGCCCACTCTTAAAAATGCCATCCAAGGATCTACTACTGATATCCTTAGGGTTGTCGTCAATGAGCATCAACTTGGCAGAGCAATTATGGCTGACATTAATAAAAAACATATCCATGACAATAAGACCAATCTACTGTTGAATTCAGTACACTTTGCAATGAAAATAAAAGTGTAATTCGTGAGCGGTGAGGAGCCAAATCCAATTCTCAAGAGAATAAAGTATGTTTTCTGGGAAGTGACTCTCATGCACAGAGGATCTATTAACATGATGCAGCTGGTGAGCTACCGACTCCTGGCTGGTGAGCACCTGCCACAATCACAGCAAAACAGACAATAATTTCAACCATCCTTAAACGTACATGAACACATGTTCAGCATCCTGCGGCACTGCACAACACGATCCTTCAGTTGCCTCAGTGAAAAAGTCAAACTTAGAGGGGTTCTCTATAAAACTCTTTTTGAAAGGGATCTATCGAGAAAGGTACCCATATGGAGAAGGGTTCCCGGGAGCCTTAAGTGTATTTTTGAGTACAAAACTAAATCTGCAGGCACATTTGGGGGGGGGCATTTATCAGAGGCCTGCCCTCCCCTTACACCCGCCTCTACTCCGGCTCCATCTCATTCCATTAATGGTTTATTAAACCATTTAAACTTTAAAAGCACCGCGGCGGCGTCAATTAGCCCAAGCAGGTGGCTTAGCACTCGACTGAGGAATAACCCTCAGAGACAGAATCACTCAGGCACAGCCTGAACCTCTGCCAAGAACCGTGAATGGGCTGGAGAGGGGGGGGGGGGGCAGACTAAAAAATAACCAAAAGACAGAAAAAAAAAAGAAAACTGTGAACTGTGACAGTGACACGTTTTAGCAAAAAGCGCTCAATTATGCATCCTTCCGGCGGACAAAATGGAGCCGGAGCCAGAGGGGTGGACTTGAAGCTGTTGACTAAATGTGCACAGGAGGGCTGAGAGCTAAGTCTGTGTTGAGTAATGGGAAGAGGCTCAGTGTCAAAGATGCCAGGCTGGAGGAGAGGAGAGGAGAGGAGAAGAGGGGGGGTTAGAGGGTTAGAGAGGACTGTTTAGAGAGCACCTCACAGAAGCGATTCGACACATTAAGAGGAAGTGGCCTCGAAGGAGCGCCGGTTAAGTGCTACAAAGCATTACACGCAGAAAGGAGGATGGGACCGGGGGGGGGGGGTTGGGGGGGGTGGAAAGGAGGATGAGACCACTGAAGAGACAGGGGGGGGGGGGGGTCGCAGTGGAAAGGAGGATGAAACCACTGAAGAGAAGGGGGGGGGGGGCAGTGGAAAGAAGGGTTAGACTACTGAAGAGATGGGGGGGCAACGGAAAGCAGGAAATGTGTAGGAGTAGCAGTAAGCAAGAGGAAAGAGACAGCGTGAGAGAGAGAGAGAAAGGGAAGAGCCTAAGATGTGTAACTTTTGATTTTTTTTACTTCTATAAATGAGGAATGAGGAGTTCAAATGTTGTGAGCTTGAGCCTCTCCTTGCCATGCTGCTGGGCTTTCGTGAGTAAAGTTGGACACACTCTAACGGCCAAATGGGGCTTGACACACATTCCCATTCACGCACACACAAACAGAAACACAGGCATTGGCCTCAAGGCTCTGTGTTACTCTCTTACCTGAGCTGCCATGTCCACCAGCTGAGGAAGCTTGAGATATTTACCATCTCCCTCCTTCAAGAAGTCCAGCAGACTGCCTGCACAAACACACAATCACACACACCACTGAATAAAAAACAAGACGCAAAATAACCTCAAATATGCACATCCATCCCACCATCATTTCAGACGGGGGAAAAAATGTATGGAGGTTTTCTCCCTCTCGGACGATTTTAATTGTTTTTCCAAACCATGCGTGTAAGTCTGGTTTTGGCGCTGAGGAGAGGCTAGCATGTGTGTTCAGAGGAATGTGACTGCAGGCCTTTCAGCAGACAGTGTACTTCCCTCTGAGGCAGAATTCCCAAGAGCCTTAAAGGACAAGTGTCAAGCTTATAAACTTAACCCCTATCTGCTGCAATTGCTGCAGACAGACAATAATTTCAACATGTGTTTGAGTACTTAGGAAAAAACTTAAACGGAAGAGACATTTATTCTAAACAGTTACAACTGCACCTGCTTGTGGATCTTTGACACTATAACTTATGGAAGTCATTTAAATGCATGTATAGTTTAATTTACACATGCTTTTGACAGTAATAAAACTATGAGACATATGATGGGACAGGTGTGTGCTGTGCATTTTTGGTTTTAAACATTTGAGTTAGCAACCAAAAGGTTGGGCTCATAAGATCCTACCATAAGTCTGTTTAAACACCAAACATATCCTTTGATTTACGTCATCCGCTGACCGCCCCCCCCCCCCACCCCCCCCCCCCCCTGCTGGCTTGATTAGCAGATCTGACATACTGTAACTCAACAGAGAAACAGCATATGTGGAACAGCATTAGTGGCAGACGCCTGCACAGTGTTGCCCTTCTATGATTTTATATGTCACACTTCAGTACAGACGGAGGACAGAGTTGTGTAGCAGACAAGATCAGATCTGTCAGTGTTAAATGTAGAGGTTTTGCATTTGGAGGTGGTGTGTGCAGACATGTGGTGAAATGCTGTGCCTAAGGCGTGCGTGTGTGTGTGTGTGTGCGTATGTGTGTCTTTACCTTGTCCCATGTACTCGGTGACGATGTAGATGGGCTCCTCGGACACCACCGCGTAGAGGGGCACCAGCTTGTCGTGCCGCAGCTTCTTCATGATCTGGGCCTCCTGCAGGAAGGCCTCCGGGGACATGGTGCCCGTCTTCAGGGTCTTAATGGCCACCTTGGTCGTGCCGTTCCAGCAGCCTGTCCAGAGGAAGCGATTCAGATCAAGATATGATGGAGACGTACCAGATTAAGAGCATGGGAGGTGGGATTCTACCCAATCTTATCAAGTAGAGTAAACCGTGCTATAAATAAAACATTTTTTTAAGTAAACAGTATGAGTCACACTAAAAACATGTGAAGCATTGTAAAATCCCCACCACCAAACAAACAAAACAAAACAACCAAACAAACACAAACACACACACAACTAGAAGGGTACTTGGAGAGCAGACCTCGACCAATGCCAAATACAAAAGTGGGAAATCATTTGGAACCCCTCCCCTAAATTCTCTTTTATTTGGCCCATGCTACACCCCTACACCAAGTTTCATGAATACGATTGTGTTTGTGTAATCCTGCTGACAAACAGATAAACAAACCAATCCAAAAAAAAATACCCTCGTTGGCGGATAAAAGCACATATTTGTCCTGGCAGGAACTCAGTGAAGTTACACCGAAACACTCAGAAATGAGTGGAATTCCTGGACTTGCGTAACCAGCAGCGCTGGCAGGTCGGGGCACGCAGCGTGCGGTGGGGAACAGCTCTTTGAAGAGCGCGATGAAAGGAGCCAGGCGCTGCTCAGCTCCCAGGGCGTTTGCTAGCAGCCAGCCCCGAGCGCCTGTCTCTGAACCCGCAATTAGCCGCAGGGGGACACCGGGCACGGTGACACGAGACGCGTGGCCCCACGCACAAGCTGTCTGGGGAGACCGTGTGTGTGTGTGTGTGGTGTGTGTGTGTGTGTGTGTGTGTGTTTATGTGTATCTATGTGGTTGTGTTTGTTCACAGATCAGGAGGCTTGGCTGTCACCTGGATTTGGGCATGTGCTTCTGGGAGCACAGCGCGACTGATTCCCATGCTAAGGAGGAGCTGTTGATGTTGTTGCTGTTTAGTTTACCTGTGTCTGTGTGTGTGTGTGTGTGTGTGTGTGTGTGTGTGTGTGTGTGTGTGTCAGGGGCTCTTACCCATCCACACCTCCCCGAAGCAGCCCTGTGTGTGTGTGTGTGTGTGTGTGTGCCAGGCGCTCTTACCCATCCACACTTCCCCGAAGCAGCCCTGGCCCAGCTTCACCTCCAGCCGCAGGGAGTCGCGGGGGATCTCCCAGGCGTCCTTAGCCAGGCCCTGGGTCTGGGGCTTCACCGTCGGACACACAGTCGTCAGCCTGTGGCACAGGCCATCTGAATGCTCTGATGGAGGGACAGAGAGAGGGCGAGAGAGAGAGCGAGAGAGAGAGAGAGAGAGAGAGAGAGAGAGAGAGAGAGCAAGAGCAAGAAATAGAAGTATTGTTAAGAGAAAGTGGCAATGGCACTTACATTAATGAGAGCTAAATTATTATTTCACTTTCAAATGAATCATTTGACTTGGCAGGCACCTTAAGGAAGGAGAGGCTGAGAAAGATTAGTATTAAATCTCAAACAAATTCCGACACTGGCCTAACCAACACCAGCCCGGGGCCACCCACACTCCGAGACGTATCATTTAGTTAATTCTAATGTTTGCAGGCGTGTGTTTTGGAAAGCATGCTGTTCCGCTGGTCCATCACACGCAGCTAACGCTGTGATAATAACAGGGGCTAGAGCCTTGCGGGGGACGGGCGGCCATTAATTCTGTGCAACACCAGTTACATAAGACGTGCTAACAGCGGGCGTAAACACATCGCTGGGGAAGAAGACGACATATGGAGAGGAATGTGAGACAACAAGGTGTCAGAAACATCACATCACATCACAGCATATCATATCAATGACGAATATCATACAGCTCCATGGAGTATGCAGTTGACTGCAGGGCCACCCTTGAGATCCCTCTGGTGGCTGAGCTCCTCATGCTTACTCATCAGTCACACATTTTTACTCTGAGTCAGAGTGAGACTTCAGCGGCTCCATTCAGAGGAGAACCCCCCGGGAGTTCAAATGCCGTCTCGGAAGCCTGCGGCGGTAATATTTATTTTTGCTCTGAGTCAGAGTGAGACTTCCGCGGTCTCCATCGAGAGGAGAACCCTGGGAGTTCAAATGCCGTCTCGGAAGCCTGTGGCGGCCTTCTTCATTTCGCTCGCCCCTCAGCAGGTGTGCAGCGCCTGTCCCTGCCACTCGGACTCTGACTCTGACTCTTAGCAGATGTGCAGCACCTGTCCCTGCCACTCTGAGGGACGCCTCCGCACTCACTGCTCAAACACTGGTGTCTACCACTCTAAGCTCCAGAGACTTTAATTATCTGTGTGTGTTTGTGCTGTATGTGGAGTGTGTGTGTGTGTGCTGTATGTGGAGTGTGTGTGTTTGCGTTGTGTGTGTGTCATGTGTGTGAGTGTGCAAAGCATTTCCCTGAGGAACAGTCTCGATAGGTGTTGGCCAGGCCACTGTCCCAGACTGTGTACCTGAATAGTGTTTGTACCTGTATAGTGTGTGTACCTGTATAGTGTCTGTACCTGTATAGTGTGTGTACCTGTATAGTGTGTGTACCTGTATAGTGTGTGTACCTGTAACGTGTGTGTACCTGTATAGTGTGTGTACCTGTATAGTGTGTGTACCTGTATAGTGTGTGTACCTGTATAGTGTGTGTACCTGTATAGTGTGTGTACCTGTATAGTGTATGTACCTGTATAGTGCTTCACGAGTTTCTGTAGTGTATCGAACTGGGCTCTGGTGGTGATGTAGTAGCCTCCATTATCCAGCTTGCGGATCTTGTAGTGTTTCACATTGTCCCCCTTCACCTCATCCCAGTCCCGTATGGACAGGGACTCCGCTCCTGAGGGCGAGAATGGAAAAAGACGTTCACATAAAAAAAATACATGACTCTTTGTCAATTATCCATTCACTAATTGTAGGACCTTCATCCAAACCATTCGGATTTTTCGAGTACCTTGAGTAACAGGACTGAAATACCTTCTGTCTCCTCTCTCTCTCTCTCTCTCTCTCTTGTCTGAAGTGATATATCAGGGGTGTGAAAATCCGCGGATACTGCCACTTTCTCACCTTTAGTCGTCTCGCTCTCGCGGATCAGGAAAGTGCCTCGCTGGTTTCCAGGCACCAGAAGCAGTCTCTCGGCATCTTTGCGACCCATTTTCCCAAAGTACCATCTGCAGAGAGGTCAGAAGCAGGCCAGAGGGTGATTTTCAGCTCACAGCTCACACACACACACACACACACACACACACACACACACACACACACACACACACACACACACACACACACACACACTGCACACGCACACCCACCCACCCACCCACACACTGCACACACACACGCTGCACACACACACACGCACACATTGCACACACACACACCCACACACACACAAACACACACATTGCCTCTTTTAAGCCTTTATCCAGTGATCAGCACCTCACTACAACCCTTAGTGTGCGTTACTTTTCACTTTGATTTTCAGCCTCAGCAACCCTCTTGTAGTGAGTGCCTACGGCACTGACTCATGGTTGGGAGCGTGGAGGAGCTGCTGCCTGGCAAATTAACCAAGGGGTGTGCCGGCCGGCACGGGTCGGTGTAGAGGTGGGAGCACACACACACACACACACACACACACACACACGGTTTATGGCAGGGCCGAAAGGGGAAGGCTTCTCAAGCGCTCACTGTTATTCACACAAGCAGAAGGATCCGCGATCCACGCCATTATGACTGATTTCCCCAGCGTTCATGAGTCATGATAACACTACTCATGAGGAAGGAGGGAGAGACAGATGGAGGAAAGGAGAGACTGAGGGAGGGAGGGAGAGAGAGAGAGAGGGAGGGAGGGGAGAGAGGGAGAGACAGAGGGAGGGAGAGAGAGAGAGGGAGAGACAGAGGGAGGGAGAGACAGAGGGAGGGAGAGACAGAGGGAGGGAGAGAGAGAGAGGGAGAGACAGAGGGAGGGGGAGAGAGAGAGGGACAGAGGGAAGAAGGTAGAGACAGACAGAGTGAGGGAGAGACAGAGGGAGGGAGAGAGAGAGAGGGAGAGAGAGAGGGAGGGAGGAAGGGAGTGAGAGAAGGAGGGAGAGACAGAGGAAGGGAGGGAGAGGGAGAGACAGAGGAAGTGAGGGAGATGGAGAGACAGAGGAAGGGAGGGAGAGGGAGTGAGGAAGGGTGAGAAACAGAGGGAGTGAGAGAGAAGGAGAGAAAGAGGAAGGGTGAGAGAGAGAGAAGAGATTCGAGAGTGTGCTGTCTGGACATGGAGAAAACAGACTGCCATCTCGGGCGCGTGTGTCCGTCCGTGACGCAATCGACAGATTCGACAAAGTTTGACAGTTGAGATTGACAACTGGAATATTAAATCTGTTAACGATATTGTAAATATTTGTTACATTTCATGTCTTTGGATGCACTGTTGGTACGTCAGCTTGTAAAAAATGTAACGTTCGTGATAATGTTATTGTTTTCTACATTGTATCTAATTTGTAGCCGTTGTATATCCTTGGATACCCTGTTAAATGTCAGTTCGCGATTATTTCTCCACTGATTATTTCTCCACTGTGTGCCTGTAAGTCTTTAATCATTTGACTTGTTATAACACTGGATGACTTGTATATATTAACTCGAACTATTCTAGATTATTAGCGTACGCCAATCGCGAGTCCGTTAAAAGTATATTATCGTCAATTTTGAGGTGTACGTTATGTACGGTATGTATCCATCTATGTTTGTTTGTATGTATAATTGATTCACACATATATATGTTATGTCTCTTACAGTCTATTTCCAATCATTAAAGAAGAGTTCAAGCAAGCATCTCTTCACCGTGGTTATTGGAGGCGGAGTTAACTGAATGCCGACTTGCACAGGGCGTACAGGGGCGACAGAACGAGTGTGAAGAGATGAAGAGGGCCGAACGAAAGCGATGACACCCTGGGGCAGATGTACATACGTTGGAGCAAAACAGCGACTTGGCAACTCAACATTTTACGCTGAATGTACTAAATCTGCAGCCGAGCGCTGCAGGTATCTACACATAGGTAAGTGAATGACGTGAATAAGGGAAGGCAAGGCCCAAAAAAAGCCAACAAACGTAAAGGTTCATTTAAACAAGGTATCAATGAGCAAAACTGGCGTTCTGTTCGTACACCTAAAACGGGCGCTAACTTGTTATTACATCTGCCCCTCAGAGAGAGAGAGAGAGAGAGAGAGAGAGAGAGAGAGAGAGAGAGCGCAAGAGAGAGCGAGAACAAGGTTCCCATTCAATCAGGAAATCATCTGCGGTTTGTGAGGCTGCGCTGATTTTCTGATAGGTTGACCAAAATGACTGTGAACCAAAACAATTCTCGTTTTCTCATTTAGTTTTTTAGTTCTCTCTCTTTTTCTCATTTCGTTTTTTAGTTCTCTCACTCTTTCTTATTTAGTTGTTTAAAAGCTCTTCACAAACTTAAAATAATTGCCGGAAGAAAATAAGTGTAGAATACTAGACTAGAGAGACTAGAGTAAAGTTACTAATAATAATCATTATAAAAAGAACCAAAGTGTCTTGCTAGAGCGCCCTTTCCCCACCATAGCAGTAGCTTGTGATGCTGTTGAGTTATAGAGCAGCACAGAATCTCTCAAGGTCTTTATGAGAGAAACATGGAGGCCAAGAAACAAATCAGCAGAGGTAACCAGAGGAGAGAAGAGAGGGCCAGAGTTATCCAGAGAATAAACGACAGAAAACAGATTACAGAGCGCCAGAAGGAGTGAGAGAGAAAGGGAGAGGCAGAGAGAGAGAGAGAGAGAGAGGGAGAGAGAGGAAGAGAGAGAACAAGCTCTGTGTGGCAGTGGGACATCAAATCCAGGCAGTGTGAAGGCAGGCTAGGCACGGCACAGGGCATTAAGGCGGGGTGGAGTGCTAATGGAATGCCCTGTGTAATCTCAGAGGCACAGAAATCCCCCTTTGTATTCCAGTCATGCGTTTGTTTCGCCTGTTTGTCATTGCTGCCACCATCCGCTCCACTATATGTGTGACTGCCCCCATCACGCTCCCTTAATTACCGCCGAGAGCGGGGAGGGGGGCGAGCCGGTTGGTCAAGGGGAGTGGGGAGCGGGAGCGGGAGCGGGTGGGGGTGGGGGTTGAAAGGGAGTGTCAGGGCCTTACTCTTCCGCCTGGATGGAATCGGCTGGGGCCACGTAGTTGCTGGGAATGTAGCCCTTCTTTCCTGTGTTGATGGAGCGCGCCTCCCACCAGTCGCCCTCTCTGTTCAGAAGAAAGGGGGGGAGAGAGTGAGAGAGGGAGAGAGAGAGAGAGAGAGAGAGATAAGATGTGCGCATCACTCACGAGTCATTTAAAAGAGGTCATGTTAGCCAAACCTCTTTCAGCATGACAACATGGGGGTTTGATGAGAAATAAAAACAGCCCAGTCTCAGATATGAGAGATAAACAAAAAACACATTAATTACAAAAAGTTTCTCTTCACACAATTCGGTTGACGACGCGTTTATTTTTCCACATATCCAAACTAGGCTGCCGTATGACCAGATGGCCCATTAAAGCAAGAGGCATTAACACAGACAGATTTCATCCACATCAGGCCTGAAAAACACGATGGATTAAAAACAAGCATTACAGTAAAGTCCCATCCACTTCCTGCTGCTAGATCATCAGACTGTCCCAAACACACGGAGCGGTGCAATCTGTGCTCGTCGACATCAAAACAATAGGTCTGCTGGGAGGGTGGGGTGGGGGGGGGCAGACTTACGTGTTGTTGATGATCTGAAAGCGGTCGCCTTTCTTAAATGAAAGGTCATCCGACGTCCTGGCTTCATAGTCATACAAGGCCACAAAGAATGTCACACCACCTACAGGGGGAAAAAAAACAACAACAAAACATTGGAAATACGTTTGGCTTGTGTTGAAGTGTTATTGCAAATAACATATCAGGTGTAATCATATCTTGTCGCGCCAGACATACAAACAGCCTTGTGCTGTCATGGAAGCTAGTTCATCAAAGTGGACTAAATATTAGCTACATGTGAAGCTTCAGCTTGGAGGGTAGGTTGTAAGAACTCTGGCGATTGCCAAACAACAGTTGATTCAGTAGCCAGACAATTTTGTAGCCTATGTTTCCTCTGATGAGTTTGCCAGAACTTCAGTGTACCTCTGATAACATCAACACATTATAAGTCTACAACTTGTAGCAATTTTGGTATTGGACTACTCTAATCAATGCTAACCTGACCCTCTAAAACCACAGAACTTGACAAACGGACCCTTCACCATAGCGGCTTTCTGTTCGAATCAGCGCCGCTTCTCTGCACAAAGCATTGAACTGGTCTAGATCAGTCTCAGGACCAAATCCTTCCCATCCACATTAAGACCAAAACTCTGTCAGAGATAGGCCAGCTATGTACTGTGCAATCCACCTGGCTCTGCAAAGACCAGCAGCAGACCATCTTGTGTGAACTGTGAAGGGGAGAGGGGTGCACTGGACAGTTCAGCAATGACGACTCTGATCTGTGTTGATGACCCTGTGAGCAGTGAGAGTGGGGTGTGGGTGTGGGTGTGGGTGCAGTGTTGTGGGGCTTAAGGGTGGGCATGCTTGACTGTGCAGTGAAGAATCCTGTACCCAACTGTGTGCTTCCACTTCCACACTGGTACTGTACCCAACTCTGTGCCACCACTTCCATACTGGTACTGTACCCAACTGTGTGCTTCCACTTCCACACTGGTACTGTACCCAACTCTGTGCCACCACTTCCATACTGGTACTGTACCCAACTCTGTGCCACCACTTCCACACTGGTACTGTACCCAACTGTGTGCTTCCACACTGGTACTGTACCCAACTGTGTGCTTCCACACTGGTACTGTACCCAACTGTGTGCTTCCACACTGGTACTGTACCCAACTGTGTGCTTCCACACTGGTACTGTACCCAACTGGGTGCCACCGCTTCCACACTGGTACTGTGTGCCACTGTGCGCTTCTGCTCTACTTCTATGCATAAGGTTTGATGCCGAAAGCCGTAGTATTGCCAAGATCAGCAGCATTACAATTCTTCAGGAGTAAATGTCATTTGCCTAACCAGCCCTGCCTTTCCTCTCCACTATGAATCGTATGCGTGTGGCAACATGATTCTTATTCCACAAGACATTTCTTATCCTCAGGCCCTGTTCTCACAGTTCACTCTCAGTCCACGGAAAAAAAAAGCTGTTAAACAAATCTTCACCTGAAGCCCTAGGCTCACTTTTCAGCTGCAGAGAGTGTGAACGGGTTGAGATGTCCGAGACCATGAGGCCAAGCTGAACACTGTCTCTCTCTTATAGAGCAGAGGAACAGAGTTTAACATGAACCCTTCACCTCACAAAAGCAGAACATGGAGTTATCCTCAGCTTTTCTGCCATTTGTGCAGTGATGGATAAACAGTAAACTGTCCAGTGTCTGATACGTGTTAAAGAAGCTGTTTTTTTAAGGTAAAACTGCTTATCCTAACCCTAAATCCTGAAGTATAATTGTTGCATACTGTTACTTT
Organism: Sprattus sprattus; assembly: GCF_963457725.1. Taxonomy (NCBI): domain Eukaryota; kingdom Metazoa; phylum Chordata; class Actinopteri; order Clupeiformes; family Clupeidae; genus Sprattus; species Sprattus sprattus. Next base: position 18,689,446 of record NC_137918.1, on the reverse strand, counting down.
AAGACTTACTAAATGAAATGATAAGCTTACTTAATAAAAACATCACAACAGACTTGGGTCTTAGGTTTTTTAGTTTGGGTGTTTAGTACTTAGCTAAGGTCTTCTAGTACTTGGCATACATCAACATCAGGGTGTTACAGGACACTAAAGATAAGGACTCAGGGGTGGTAGGTAGGACAACTGCGTTGGTGTCACAAACCCAGAGTAAAGTAGCATTGGATACAGGCCCAGTTTAAGGTGGGTTGGGGTGGGGTAGGCACACTCTTCAGGGTACACAAACCCAAACTGAGTTAAGGGAACACACTGTGATATAACTCCTGGTCATTTCGGAGGCACCAACACATACAGTAGAACAGCATGTCCAGTTTTCACACGCAAGAACAGGATACCAAGACTACCGCTCCATATACCACCAGACACAAACACATCAAGACAAGGCTTTGCTGACATGACAACATGGGCTTCCAGGAACCACAACATTGCGGCCCATATCCACTCCTCCTCAATACCCGTACAATACGCACGCAAATCATTCAGCTTCCTGGGCAGCATGGCTAACTAAGTGGTTAATGTAGGACTATCCCAAGTGGCTCAGGGAGCTGGCTAAAAGGGAATGTATACCTGTCGCTGGCACATAAGCAGTGTGTGTTGCCATGTTGGCCCCCTTAATTGGAAATCAGTTAGTGGTTATGAGCAAAAGCCCAATGTTCGATTGGGCCAAGGCCAATGCCAATTACAATGCGCTCATAGTACCACCTGCAATCTGACTAGTCTGCTAGTATATCTACTGGACACAGTCAGTCAATAATTAAACCAGCTTCCCCTTTGTAATCAAACACAGACTTTACTCGACATCTTGTTAAATATTTACATACTAAACATTTGTGTTGGTTTTTTATGACATTTTAAAATGCAAGCTAGTTTGAATGCAGGTCTCAGGGCCTGTCAAAGGTGTGTGTGTGTGTGTCTCTGTGTGTGTGTCTCTGTGTGTGTGTCTCTGTGTGTAGCCCAGGAAAGTGAATTCCTACTGGACTGACACAACACTACCCAGCAATGTCTCCTCATGGAGATGCCCGCTACCACTCACCTGTGACTACACCTGGGAAGGGGCTGCTCACGGCCACCGCGGAGAAGGACGAGGCCCCACCGAAGGGTGTGATGACCGTGGAGGACGAGCAGCCTCCGAAGGGGGTGAGGGCGGAGGCGTGGCTGTTGTAGCTGTTCATGGGGCCCTTCAGGGCCGGCGACTGGCCCATCTGGGTGGGGTCTGGCCCGTAGTGGCCCATGTGAGAGGCCAGAGGGGTGGGGACCGAGGGGTCAGGCCGGTACTTCAGCGTGGGGCCCTTGTCCTCTTTGCTCTTGACACAACCCATAGTCAAGCCTGGGCGAGGAAGGGAGAGAGAGAGAGAGAAGCCAAGTCAATGCAGCTCCCCTTGAGATGAGAGGGATTAGACACTCAGTTACACTAGATTCGTTTTCTGACACGGTGAGGCAGACAAATACAATTCACAGGTCCGTTATCAAGGAACTTTGTGATGGACCCATCATTCAGACTAATATGACACCAATACCACATCTAAAGAAGCTGAAAGAAGGAACTAAGAGGTAAAAAAGCTATTAAGGAGGTAAGAATGCAAGGATACACAGAATTCACAGTTCGTTTCAGACCACAGTTTGGTGCTCAAAAATAAATAAAGCAAATGTTTCAAAGTTAGTAGTTAGTTTTCTTTTCATTTATTTTGAACAGACAGTGAAGCCTGTTACAGTGTGTTCCACCTAGTGTTGTAAAGTGACTAACCTACTAACGGCGTACAGAGTCCTGGGTGGAACTCGCACTTCTGGTTCCACACTACTCTCATCGATCTTCAAACATACAGGTAGGCTACCCTGCATTCTCCAAATGCACCAAACCAAAACGTCTGTACAGTGACCGTTCCGGACGAATACACGCACCGTGCCACACTCCTATTCAGAAGTTCGGCCATTCACAAACTAGACCGTGGAATACTGCACTCTGAAAGTTAACTCTAGAGTCTTGATGTGCATATCCAGCGATCTCTGATGAAGATGTGGCCAGAATGTTAAGTGTATGTATAACAGACTGCCATTATGTGCTTTGGTATGGAGAGAAAGACCATCGCTGATATGTGACACGGAACCGGCTCCATTTGCAACAACTGCTACTGTGTTATTGTGTGTTCTGCTTTCTGGAATACCTCTTAGCAACAGAAGAGGCAATTGATTACACATCCACAATGATCTTGCTTATGTTCTGTGGTCCAGATAAGCTGTCAAAACACACACAAACACACACACACCACGCACGCACACACACACACACCACGCACGCACACACACACGCACGCCAGACGCACGCATACGCACACACCATGGAAACACATGTTCTGCTGTGAAACCGGAGCCCCGACACCTCAGTGTTAGGGGGCAAGTGTGTTTGCCCTACTCGTGTTGAATTTGATATGGCACCATCATCCCAACAGGCCAGCCCATGCAACAGCTCACACCAATCCATTTAACGTAGGTCTGTGCCAAAGCCCGTCAGCAGACAGAGCTGCTGTCTGCGCGTCTGTCTGCGCGTCTGTCTGCGCGTCTGTCTGCGCGTCTGTCTGCGCGTCTGTCTGCGCGTCTGTCTGCCTGCAAACTTGTGTGCTCTGGGTCTGTCCAGCTCAGCCAGTGTCTGCAGTGTTCAGTACATGTGTGGAATGCAGGGCCTCAGATAAAACAGGTGGCACTTTCAGAGACAGAGGGGAACTCAGTTGTTGTTGGACACACGGCAGAGAGAAGAGGAGGTCAGTGTGTGTGTACATGTATGTGTGTGTGTGTGTGTGTGTGTGTGTGTGTGTGTGTGTGTGTGTGCGTGCATGTAAGAGGGAGAACATTTGTGCATTTACGTCTGTGGTATCAAGCATGTAAGTGTGATGTGAACGATGAGACTAAATTATGAGATTTAAACCCAAGTGTCCATCTCTTTCATTCTGTATCACGTCTGCTGCTGTGACACTTGAACTTTACTGTGTGGGATAAACAAAGACTGTTTTATCTTTATGAGACAAGCAAAACTGCCCATCACAACAGGCAACAACAACAACAACAACAACATCATACAACGACAATAGCAACGGCAGCAGCAGCAGAAGCATCTGCTACCAGTCGGCCACGAAGTGCACTGCAAACAACTGCCACTGTGGTGGAGAGAGAGAGAGAGAGAGGGGGGAGCACAGTGAGGCCAGAGGAGAGATGGACCGGAAGGCTAGCCTGGGTGCCATCCGTTTTGTACGCGCTCCACTGATTGCTGCGTTCTTGCCGAAAAAAAGGTCTGGGATCGCTCGACCCGGTTTGGTGTGGAATTTGAATATTCTGTCAGAATATAGCCGAGCGCCCTAATTGGTCCCTTCCATATGCGCCCCAGCGGGAAGGCTACTCATCATCATAAACATGGCCGACGCGGAGGCCGAAACAAGTTCTAGCTCTAGCTGATTTAGACGGAATTTCAGAGCAGAAACGTGAGCAAAATGAGGCACTGAAAGCTTTTCTTTCCGGTAAAGACATTCTCGCCCTGCTACCAACTGGTTTTGGAAAGAGTTTGATTTACCAACGTGTGCCTCTCGTATGCATGGTTCAGCTCATTACGTGACATCATAACCAGACCAAACCGGGTCGAGCGATCCCAGACGTTTTTTTCAGTGGAGGTTACCGGAAGGCATGAGGAGGGACAAAAACAGATCAATGGCAGAGGACGGCTCTTTCTCGCTCTCTCTCACACACACACACACACACACACACACACACACACACACACACACACACACACACACACACGCTCTCACACAGGGGTTGGTCTGTGCTGTTTATGATGACCTGGATCTGAGCTCTCCCCGGTGGCCCCTTACACGTGGAGAGTAGCGCACTCGGACACTAACTCAACCCTGAAGAAGGACAAAGGAGAGGGAGGGAGGGAGGGAGGGAGGGAGGAAGGGAAAGAGAAAGTAAGAGAAAAGAAAGTGGGGCAGGGAGTGAGAGTGTGTCAAAGAAAGGTAGAGAGTGTATGAGAAAGAATAAGAGAAGGAGAGGTAGAGAGATAGAAAGAAGTAGAGCGCAGGTACAGAAAAAGGTAAAAAAAAATAGAGGGGGTGATGGAGACCAATGTACAAAAAGAACTAAAGTGTTAGGGAGAGTGAGAGAGAGAGAGGGAGAGAGAGAGGGAAATAAAGTGTAAGGGAGAGCGAGAGGGAAAGAGAGAGAGACGTAGCTAGAGAGCCAGTTTCACCAAGTGTCAGTGAGTTTCAGTGAGGAAGGACTGAAAGCACAGGTGGGGCGCCAATATAACACACCTGCACAGAGCTGCTCCAGACTCAAGTCTGCTCAGAATGTCTTACCATGGCAACAGATTAATCTGCACACCTTGTTGGAGAGGTGTCTGTTTCTGAATCCGTACCCAGGACCTTAGTCTGAATTAACTGAAGGGTTGTTAGGGGTGTCTAGTATGTGACAATCACTACAAGTTGTCCGCTCAGAACAAAGATCCCAATGTTTCTTTAACCTACAATTCAAAGTAGAATATACAGACATTAACTACTAAGCATCACCAGGATGTCAATAACAATTGTGGAACTGTGTACTGACTAATGATTTACAATCAATAATTAATAGTAAATATGGAGGCCTATATTACACATAGCTCGGGTTGGAATGTAGCGCTGTCCCTTTAAGACTGGACGAGTTACTGTGCTGCAGTGTAACACTTGCACAGTGTAACCATTGCGTAATGAAGTTACATTAACTACTCGTTTCTATTGCTAAATAACTAATCTCACAAGGTGGAAGACTGTAAAATATGAGGGATAAATGACAATGTCACACACGTCATCAGCACCCAAGCTAGTCTAGCTGTCGGGCCATCACAACCACTAGACAGGGTAACGTTGCATGGCTACACAGAATGAGGGAAATCAATGCTATGACAAATGATAATAGCTTACAGCCATAACACACTGAGCACACCTGATCTCTGAAACTAAGCAGTGCTGGGCCTGGTTAGTACTTGAATGGGAGACCAACTGAGAAGACCAGGTGCAGTAAACTGAAGCTCGGTGGGCCAATTCCTCGCTCAATGAATTTACTCGATTACTGAGACATCGGGAACAAGTGGATACCAAATCTGTTGGAAACCCCCTACTGATGGCCTATCCTTGCGCACAACAACAGACAATGATAACAAAGCAAAAACATCTAAAAGAAAACAAACACAATATCAGAATAATACCAAACTCTCATAGACGCACAGCAACAACGAAAAACGCTGCGTACACCAGGCCCAAAATGAACTGCCCACCAAACTTAGTTTTGCTAGCAAACAATGCTCGACCAGCTCCAACCCCTTCTGACCAACAGCTTTGCAGTGGTGACGGTCAGCAGCACTTGATTGGATGCACAGCTGGACACCGCTGGGAACGGCAGCCTTCAGAACACACCTTTCTCCAGCCCTCAGCTAGGCACACCTGGAGCTCAAGCCCTAACCCAGAGGCACCGACTGTGGGCATGAAAGCATAACAATCCTCTTACTGGAGAGTCATACAGTTCAACATGGCTATTAAATTGTCATTTTGATTGGATTTCATTAAGCCATTGCAACCCGCCATGCTTTGTAATGATGACGTGCTGTGGCAAGGGCCATGGCCTATTAAGCTGTGCAAGCGTTTAATATTTGATTCACTCCATGTCCATGGCGAGTGTAATGCAATTGAAACCTGTTGCGGTGACTTTGTCTCACCAATTCAACATGTTACATCACAAGCTTTACAAAAGGGTATTACTTTGAGTCAAGCTTTAACCATTCCTGCTGATACATTTAACACTGCATACTGCAAAAAAAACACTTGCATGCTATAGCTTTAAAAATCAATTAGGGTAGAATGTGTGTCTTTTTCGCTGATGAGAGGACAACATCTCTCAGAGGGCCACAGAGGATTTGTCAAGCACAGCAATACTCTGCCTCTGGCTACAGCATACGACATGCACACAAGACCGCTCGCTGCCTGATATATGTCAGGGGAGGATCTACTTGGCAGCATCCGAGAAAGAAAGGGAGAATGAAAGAGATAGAGAGAGAGAGAAAGAGAGAGAAGAAAAGGGAAGGAAAGGGTGAGAAAAGTGCAGAAGTTAGAGAGAGGGAAGAAAGGGTTTAGGATGAAATATACGTGCAAGTGTGTGTGGATTGATGCCACGGTGGAGATATGCGGATACTTGGCACACAAAAGCCGCTCTGTTCCTGCCGAGCAAAGAGAGCATTAACAGTGAGTACACATCAGTGACACGGACGGATGGGCCCCATTTTTACTGCTACAATGAACCGTGCACTGTCTGCATTACAAGTATGCGTGCGGACGCGTGCACACACACACACACACACACACAAATACACACACACACACACACACACACACACACACACACGCACACACAAATACACATACACACACACAAACACATACACAAACAAACACACACACACACACACACAAACACCCTGAGGATAGTAGGGTCTGCTCCCTCACTGCACTCGTGGGTCTTATTAAACTATCCACAGGGTGGATATTAGCAGCATCCTCGCAGTAATTAAACGGGCATCCTGCAGATTAACATCCACTCACTGCTGTCCTCACTGAATATCATACACGATATTGACTGCAAGCCCCCCCCCCCCCTGCAATCCCCCTCAAGAAGACACAATTAACTCCTGCGTGACCCTTGCACACATCCTTGAAGAATAAACCACTTCTCTGATCCTGATCCTGCACAATACACTGCTTGGCTTATCTGCTTAAGAAGTCAGTTAATACTGAAGAGGGTATCTCTCTACCAGACCACCCCACCACCACAATAACTGGATCTGGAGACTGGGGTGGGTGCTTGAGGGGTGGGATCACGGTTGCAAATCCCCAGTCCCCCCCCCTGTCAGACAGCCTAATCCTCAGGACAGCCTGGTTGCTATGAGTGAGGGGAACAGGTGCATTAATGACCTCCACTCATCATGAATGGGCCGGCCGTGCCTGAAATCTGAATCTTCAGTGGGTCCGGCTCTGTGCATCCTCCACTTGCTTTCGCGCCTTCAGGGGTGGGGTGGTGGTGGGGGGTGGGGCTCCCATTCTCCTCCAGGTTGCACAGCTATAAATAACCTCCAAGAGGCCTGACGGGAGAATGGAACATGCGAGAGGGAGGGAGGGAGGGAGAGACGCTTCCTTCTGGCCCAGGCCACAGAGCCTAGGGGGCAATGAAGGCACATGAGGAGTCGTGGAGGACTGGGTGGCCCCATTTAACCTAGCCGTGGGGCTAACTAGCATTCTCTCTCTCTCTCTCTCTCTCTGAGGCACACGCCGCACTTGCAACCATGACAACCATGGCTTATTATAGGATTTAGCTTTTAAAAAAGGAGGGTGAAATGCAACAATCTGACGATTTACAATCATGAAAAAAAAAAACATCTGCTGGCATTTAATGGCTCCCTACCCTCAATTGCCATGCGTCTCAGATGATGCCATTGGCTGAATGCTCAAAGACAAGAGACAGGCAGGCTGAGAACTACAGCTTCTCTGCCCAGGACCATTCTCAGGGTCTACTTGGGCGATCAGAAACTACAAATAATGCCCAGGGGGGTAAGTGGTTTAGTGACCAACCTGGGTAAGTTAACTCAGAGTAGGTAGTAAACCTCCTAATAGAAGAGCACTGTGGTTTTGTTTTGCTAGGAGACCTATTTGTGTGTGGATCACGAAAAAAGCGAAAAAGAATGTCTCAAAACTACATCAGTGGAAGCTGGGCTGAATGCATGATGAGCCACAAATGCAGATTCACACTTTTGCATGCAGAATTACAGATTTACAAATGACGTTTCACAACAAATGCACAAGCAAAGTATGATGTATAGGAATGAATAATAAAGTATATATTTACAAATATACATGAATAAGTACAAATCATAGTACATGTATTCAAGTTAGAACTTAGTCACAAGCAAGGAGTTCAGTGTTTGCGGATGGAAAAATACAATCATTTGTAAATCGTAGCATATTTGTGGATAATAGTACATGCATTTACAAATCATTTTGAGACATTATTCTGTCAATAGTAAGGACAGAGCAGAGTTTTAGATCAAATACATACTAACAGATATGTATGAGCGATATTAAATTAGATTTAAGTGCCTGTGGAATTCATATTCTGCAGGTTATATCTGTAATCTGGTTAGCACCATTCTGACTCAACCCTAAAAGTACAACTGATTTTAGTAACTAAATCTCCAAGGAGCGTTTTTGAGCAGCAAAGGCCTTCACACAGCTCGCTGTGTATGCATGACAAAGCACTTGGCTTGACACAGAAAAGGCAGTTCACAGACAGTGACTGCTGCTGGGTGACTGAAAGCCAACCAGGCAGCGCTTTCAGCAGCGCACATTTAAATGAGAAGTGGATTGTGTCCGTAAGGGTTTGGCTCTAAAAGGGGTGACCGCACAACAGTGAAGCGAATAACAATACAGAGTAAAGGATCAGGGCAATGTCTGTTAATACCCATTTCATGTCAAGTCTCCTGATCTGGGCAGAATTAGCATGTTATTTATCATGCTAACTACAGGCAGACACAAAGTCATGCTAAACCATCAGGCCGTCACAGACACCAGTACTGGAAGAAGATTGTAAATAACAAGGTCGATGATATTGAATTGGTATTTAATTGAATTGTTTCTGAGCAAAGTATGTGCGCCCAAACTCCAGTATGTCAGGTCCTATGTTGTGTGTTGATGTTAGCTCTCATTTTGGATGTCACTGAGGTGGTTTCAAACTAGAGCTAGTCCTGTGTTTCCATCCTCACTCGAGAATATGGACAATAAAGACAAAGAATCAGAGAGGCTCTTCCAACCTGCCAGAACATCTCCTCACAGATCAATGAATTGGTCACATCACCAATATGCCTCTTCTATTGTTGAATACAAATTGTAACCAAAAATCACACTGTGCTTATTACACTGATGACTTCCTTTGCAGTGTTACAACAGGAAATCCAAACGAAGCTCAAAAATGGGTCACTGTGTTTTCTACTGATAAAGCTAATGATTACCAGAGCTAGTCATTGATAACTCGCCCTAATTAAGGACCTGACGTAACTAGTGTACATCCACCCAGAAGGTCAGGCAGCTGGACTCCATCCCACGGAGCAGAGGGAGGAGGACACCTGAGGAGTGGAGGTATGGGAGTCTTGAGGTGAAGGAGGATTGCAGAACCAACCAACGCCAGATGGTAGAGTGCAAGTCTAAGTGCTACACACACACACACACACACACAGACACACAGAGACACACACACACATACACACACACACACACACACACAGACACACACAGACACACACAGACACACACGCACAGACACACAGACAGACACACACACACACACACACACACAGACAAACACAGACACACACACAGACACACACAAAGACACACACAAAGACACACACAAAGACACACACACACACACACGCACAGACACACACACACAGACACACAGACAGACACAGACATGGCTGACTATAGCCTACCTTCTGGCCACAGCATACAATCTGACATGTGATTCAAGCCCTATGACCGCACTACCAAGAAGGGAAGGATTAAAGGCACAGAGGCTGTAGGTTTGTCCTGACTGCCGAGGCCGGTTTGGCACTACAGTCAACAGCAAGTGTGTGTGTGTGTGTACTCATTACTAATGGCACCAGTGCACTAACCCAGGAGCAATGCACGGCTCTCAGTGTCGCCTCTGTGTCCATACCGTCACTTGGAGACAGTAGTGTGGAATTCAAATAAAAATCGGTAAAAAATTTCACATCACAAGACTGTTAAGGGTTAAACCTCAATTTAGGTCACAAAACATTGTACATCCTTTTCACAAATCTGTGCAAAATGCCAGTTAATATGGACGCATCATCCTACAAATGCTGTGATGGGACTGCCCGTAACCTTAACTCAAACTGGTAAATTGGATCAAGGCTATTTTTGCAGTTCCCCTGAGTCAGGAGTGGAAATGGCTACCTCGTGACATGATGGGCATTGACTGAGTTTAATCTGATCAGTGCCACTTGTCCACTCGACATGATGCCATCAAGGATTGTTTTCTTTGATCGATCTTTCTAGCAAATCAAAACAATACCATTTCCTGAATTCTGCAAAAAGGGACATTATTTTCCTCCCCCAGAGGTGGGTACGGGACTTTACATGGAAAGCAGACCATAAAAAGCAGACCACAGCAGCTACAGTATCCCACAGCTCCAGCTAGAGCAAGTCCACAAAGTGCTGTGCCAATGCACATGTCCATTTTCTGGGGGGCAAGTTAGATCCGTACAATCTTAAGACAGCTTCACAGCGATCTTCAAAACACTGAAATCCCACACGGTGTTGACTGTGGTTTAGGGACCAACTCAAGCCGGCCAGCACAGCAAAAATGCCTCACTAAGAAGAAAGCAATACTGGTGGAGCGCTGTCCACAGAATGAGGGGGCAAGCTAGCCTCTGTACATTAGGGGGTGACTGTAATTCCTCTGGCACACACACATCACTGCGGAGCAGTCTAATCGCTCTGGCATCCTGCTGCTACTGCCAATCAGAGCCGAGAGGGAGGGGGCATAAACTTCCTTCCGAGTCCATTCATACCACAAAAGCCACCTGCTGTGCCCGTCAAAGGCTGTGAGAGCAAGAGAACGGGAGCGAGAGGAGCAGAGAACTGCCCACGTCTCTGGGATGGGTGGAAGGTCCCATGCACTGAAAGAGAACCACATCCTTTATTGACCCTTTCATGAGGGGAAACTTATCTTAGCTTGGCTCTTCTCTCCCTTTACGGCGCTTTGGACAAAAGCGTCTGCTAAATGACTAAATGTAAATGTAATGGAAACACTTCTGAGCTCTATCCAAAACCTGGTAGCTGCAAATGAATTGATGTAGGAGTCAGGTAACAAGAAGGGCCCTTTCATGCGAGTAGGATAAGGAAGCTAAGCTAAGACGGAAGAAAGGTAAAGGGTACAATGCTGGCTAGACACTAAACACTCCTAAACACTGGGATCAGCACAGGACACACCGAGGAGGAGGACAGTATTATTGCTTGGAGGGCTAGATTGAACTCCCATGGGATTAATCGGAGCAGGATTAGGCCACTCCAGTGATGTCATTCATTCGCAGACAGTATTATTTTGAACAATATCAAGTGTCATTTCAATAGCCAAAGCAAGGCTAATGGCATTATTTTGTTATCTGGGAAATAACATATAAGTGCAAATAGTACAAGGACATTCATCTACTTAAATGCAATAATTTCAAGATAGTAATCTATTGGTAAGGCTACTTATCAGTAAATGCATTTCAGTAATTTACAGATTGTCTGCCTTTTGAAGATGTTACACAAGAGTCTTAGAACTACAATGTTACAAACAACAGAACAAATAAACTCAGGCAAACCCCGCGGCAACGTGGTGTTACTATTTAGCGAGGCACGTTGTTTCCTATACCGGAGAATACATTCATCTTAGATAATCATCTCCAATAGGCTACATAGACTGAGTGGCAGTGATCTGTTCTCCCGGAACATGAGAAGTTCTTAAAACTGTGAGAAGACCAATTAAATTCGCAGCAGAAAATATTTTAACACGTAAGTAACACGTTACATGCAACTAAAATACATTTCCGTGAAGGCAATAACTAACTTGAGGAGCCACGTTTCACAACGTTGATCAAATGAAAGCCAACGCCAAAGCAAACATGACGGTGAAGAAAACCTAGGTTGTGAAACAAAATAATGTAAGGCTTACCTAAACTAAATACAAATAGGGTACTTTTATTAAGAACTTATTGTATTATTATTTTATTTATGCTTATTGCTTCTCCCATTTCCTTCGTCTTAAATTTCAGACTAATTGCGGAAGCCCAAGCCAAGATAAAAAAAAACAGGACCTAAGGCCTGACCATTTGACTTTCCCAACGGAATTTTGTGTTTGGGAGCCTAATAGATAAAGGATTGCTTACCTTTCGGGAAAAATCACTTTCCTTTATTTGAGGTTACATACGTTGTCAACACAGCTGAACTCCTGTTACTGATTCAGGGTAATCCAAGTGGTTTTGTCAACCTATACAAAACTTGAAATCACGGTCTGTCCCATCCCGTTTTCATATAACTTAGCCTCCGCCAAGAAACGGTAAATAATCGGCTGCATTAAAGTAGCCTAATAAACTGCTTCTGTAAAACTGAGTAGCCTATAGCCAAACCATTTGGAAAACACGTTAAAACAGATACAGACGAGTCAGATAAGAAGAATGGGTATCAGCAATGACTAACAAAAACCTTTAAACCGGAACTGGTAGAGATTGGAATAAGGCTAGGCTACATGACAAAAGACACCCAAGCGGCCGAGGAATACCAAAGCTTTCACAGTTGGCGCGCCTCCTCCTCGCTGAGAGTACCGCATCTCACAATATGGCCGCCATGAGATATGCCTATGTTTAAATGTATCCAATGCAAAGTTAGATGAGTTACAATAGGATATTTTACATGCAGAGTCACAAACGGACATTTAGAGCATATTAAACTGGCTCAAAATGTTTTGTTTTGACGAGAAATAGAGGTAATATGGTTCAATGGAACAATCGATGTGGAGAATAGCCTATGCCACTTGCTAGTGTAATAGCGCCATCTATAGCAAATGGCACCTGGTGCCTGCCCTCGATGTTCCCAATATGTCCAACCGAGAAAATTCTTGCATAGGCTAATTTTTTATTTATTACAGTGCATGAAATGCCCTGTATTGTTATTCCTAGGCTTCTTCTTCTTCTTATTCTTGTTACCTTTTTCTGCAAGTAATTCAGCCCGAACCGCTTAACGTAGAAACTTCATTCAAACTTTGTCGCGTAGGTCTTGTAAAGGACACTTATGCTATGTATTTTTCACTTTTCTAAACTTTATACTTTTTAAGTTATTAAAGAAAAACGAATCTAAATTTTCCCATTGACTTACATTGGGCCATTATGACATCATAATAGGGTAATTAAACTGGCTTGCACCTGTGCTTCACTGACACCTGCGGCAAGCAGTCCAAGCAAGCTTCCAAGGGTCCTCTTCTCTCTGTACCTCTCCATTCAACTGTATAACTAGGAATATTAATAGACACCTTCCATACTCTACTTTTTTTTCTCTCTATCCCTCTCACTCTACTTTCTCTCACACTCCATCTCTCTGCTTCACTCTTTTTTTCTCCTTCTTTCAATATTTTCACTCTCTCTTTACTGTCTTTATCCAGAGCCACTCTTGTTCACTCTTCTTTCCTTACTTTGTTTCTTCCTCTTTTCTTTCCTTTCTTCTTTCCTTCTTTCTACTCTTCTTTACTTTCTTCTTTCCTTCTTCCACTCTTCTTTCCTTTCTTCTTTCCTTCTTCCACTCTTCTTACCTTTTTCTTTTCTTCTTTCCTTCTTCCACTCTTCTTTCCTTCTTCCACTCTAATTTCCTTTCTTCACTCTTCTTTCCTTTCTTCTTCCCTTCTTCCACTCTTCTTTCTTTCTTCACTCTTCTTTCCTTTCTTCTTTCCTTCTTCAACTCTTCTTTCCTTCTTTTACTGTTCTTTCCTTTCTTCCTTCCTTCTTTCACTTTTCTTGTATTCGTTCTTTCTTAACTTTTGCATTTCATGCACTGGTATTTCCTTCAGGAAATGCATTTTCTAGTTTTTTATTCATATTGGCAAGTGAAAAAGGCAGCAAAACACTTTCAAGCTCAAATGCAAGAATTAAGTCTGGATGGTTTTGGAGAGTATGCAGACCCTTTCGCTATTCGCGCAACTGGTGATCTTATACAGAGAATATACACTTGATTGCATTCAATTAACATGATCATCCACCTACACACATCTCTCAAGCAAAAATGTTGAGAACGCGTGAAACACTATTGCTGTAAATGCACCGATGGGCTTAAACATTACGACCACCTGCACAAAATGCTGATGCCTCCGTGCCACCAAAACAGCAACATCACCAGACGTGGACTATATAAAACCTGAAGGTGCCCTCTGGTATCTGACGGGAAAATATAAGTGGCAGATCCTTTAAGTCCTGTAAATTGTAATATGGAGCTGCCATGGATCAGACTTGGCTCTCACAGACTTTGGAATCTGGACAATTTGGCAACCAGGGCAACACCTTGAAGTGTTCCATTAACCATTCCTGTAGCATCTGTGCCGTGTGACTGGGTGCATTTGCTAGAAAGAGACCATTGCCATCAGGGAATAACACTGAATGGGTTTACCTGGTCCATAATGTTGTTTAGGTAGGTGGAACATGTCAAATAGCAGAGCATCATAGTCTCTCCACTCCACTAGCTCATCTTTTACAGGAAGTAATTGGTGCAAGCATTACTTTCCTACTCCTCCACATCATGTAAAAGAAAACTCCACTCATGAAACAAGGCAATTATCTTCCATCGGTTTCCACGTCCAGTTCTGACATTTGTCTGCCCATTGTAGATGATTTTGATGGTGGACAGGGTGTGCTGTGTTGTGTGTTGGGACACATTCCTCCCATAACTAGGATTTAGATGTTCTGCATCTTGGGCCACAGTAGCCATTCTGTAGGTTCAAACCAGATGAGATAGTGTTCATGAATGGGGGAGCTTTGTAGGGCAGCCGTGGCCTACTGGTTAGGGTTTCAGAGTGGTAACCGTAGGATGGCCGGTTCGATCCCCAACCAGTAGGAAAAATGTGGGTGGGGGAAGTGGTAGACCACTGCTCTCCCATGCCTACATCCACAGTTGAAGTGCCCTTGAGCGAGGCACCTAACCCTGTTATTAACCCTGTACATTTCAGAGTGTGTGTGTGTCTACCCCACCTCTGCCATAGAGAGGACTTTCACTTTCTTTTTTCACTTTGAGTGCCCGACACCCTGTTGCAGGATTGTGGTTTGTCCCTGCTTGGTGTGGGCAGGTACTCACCACTGCTGACCAGGAGAACCCTGTTCTGACTGAGTCATCCAGCCAAAACATCAAAGTCAAAGTCAAAGTCAGTTTTATTGTCACACAGCAGGACCCACAACACCACACACATGCATTTTGGCGGCGACACAGGACACACACACACACACACACGCATGCTGATGAGGTCGCCGGTGAAATTGTCCTTCTGCTTTTTAACCCATCCTGAAGTCCTTGTCCATCCACAAGGGGCTCCAGGAGCAGTGGGCAGCCTTTTTTTTTTTTTTACGGCGCCCGGGGACCAGGCCAAGTGTTCAGTCCAATCCTGGTCAGGGACGGAGGAGATCGATCTTTCGCATGTTTTTGTGTTTGGGTTCTATACGGAGGAAACCCTTGTGAACACGGGGAGAACATGCAAACTCCATATGCCCCATGTCAATGCCACATTTCCACTTTTGGGGGTATAGTTACTATGACTATGTCTTACCTTATTGTGCGGGTATGAAGGCATGGATATGAATGCAATGTATTTCTGTATCTGCCGTGGTGCTAATTCAGAGCTAAGAAGTAATTGAGGAAACTGTGTGTAATTTGGATTCACTCTGTGACACACAATATTAATTAAAAAATGCAATTGGAACAGTAACTCACCTTGCTCAGGTCAGCTTGCATCAACTATAGATAAAATAGTCTAGCAATACTGAGGTGAGTGGAGAGGCTGTTCTGGGGTGTGAGGTGCATGTCGCTGCACCATAGTCTAGCAATAATGAGGTGAGCGGAGAGGCTATTCTGAGCTGTGATTTCCACTGGGACACTGAAGGGGCTATGGCGCAATGGTCTTGTCAAGCTGGTGACAAACAAAGGAAAGTCAAAGCTATTGCTTCAAAAGAAGAACTATGTTCAGAGGTGCAGCTTTTGTCGAATGAAGGGTATTGCTCCGCATGGTCCTCTGTCTGTTTAGTGTGTATGTTATTAGGATGTTTATCAAACACAGAATTGAATTAAATATGTTAATCATACACAGTCCTGGCTCTGTATGGCGGAACAAACCTAACAGCTCAGACCAAGCCATAAACAATTCCAGCCAATCAACAACTTGCTTCGGGGGCATGGAAAGGAGGCGTGTAATTTGATTGGCTGCTGAGCTCAAATACCAACAGCCTTTTGCCAGAACCATGGACCACTGCCTTTATCAATGCATAGATATACAGTGTGTCAATCAAAAACCATCGCCACCATAGTACCATCAGTGAAGCATGATGCAGGATTGTGCTATCATGGTGAACCTTAGGAACAGTGAATGGAGTCAGGGTGTGAGTTGAGGAGAAGATCCATACTGCCAAATGCTGAGAGTTCCTTGAAGAAAACTTGCTCTGTAATGCATTTGACTTTGGACTCGAAATCACCTTCCATCCCAACAGTGTCTCAAAGCATCAAGTCATCACAACACAAGGCATGAATAAGGAATGTCTGTAAAGAGACTTGAAGAGAACAATTTGCAGCCAAAAGTGACTGAGCTTAACAGAGTCTGTCTGGAAACTGACATTAACCAGGCAGTTCACCAAACTGTAGAGATTCAATAAGAATCACCAAATTGTTTCAAATAAATTATTTGAAAATGAAATATCCTTCTGTGATCCATCTCATCGAACATTTTTGGGAAGTATCACAGAGATATTCCCTTTGAAGGCTTTCAAAGCTGCATTGAACCAAACTGAAAATCAATGGACAAGAGACATAGAAGCAGACCCAAACAAGCCTTACTGGTGAACAAAAAAGCAGGTGATACTGAAAATATTCAATATAAAGATTATTCAATATAAAGTAATAATTCATATGACATTGTGGGAACCATTGGGTGTCTTGTATCTTAAATCGTTAAAGCTTAATCTTATTTTTTGTATTAATTTGAAACGTGGTCATTAATCCGTATATAAAATAGGTATGATGGATCACCTACTGTATATTATCAGGGCAATGGATCGTCCACCTAATAGTTACCCTATACTGACGCCCTGAGGCAGTTGAACGAACTTTTCAACCGGCTGGCGAACAAAAGATCCTGCATTTAAAGTGTCCGTGGTGTTTGTCGCGGTGTTTCATGGCCCGACACAGGTGTTATTAGGGTTGCATGCGCCTTGGTCTACTGATGGTAACCAGCTTTAAGTGATCGAATACATGAATAGAAGCTATCTACCGTAATTAAATGTTTATGGTATTCTATCCTCTCAAGAAATCAAACGCCTCTATTCAAAATCAAACATCCACCTGTTCAAACTAAGAAGTATTTAAGCTTAAACTACTGTAATTCCTAAACATAGATGAATGTAAATAAAATGACTGCGTGCGTAACAGCTTTTCTGACTGACTTTTCATGACCCATTATGCAGTTCATAGTCAAATG
Source organism: Sprattus sprattus (assembly GCF_963457725.1). Taxonomy (NCBI): domain Eukaryota; kingdom Metazoa; phylum Chordata; class Actinopteri; order Clupeiformes; family Clupeidae; genus Sprattus; species Sprattus sprattus. Next base: position 18,672,046 of record NC_137918.1, on the reverse strand, counting down.
ATAGTTCCTATTGTCGATTTATTGTATATTGTTAAAATAAAAATGTGTATAGTGTAATGTTTTAGGGTTCAGTGTTCGTGGAAGGGACTGCTTTTTTGACAAGGCCCAAGAAATGGTATTAGAGGGTCATGCTTGTTGTACTGTCGTCAAACAAAATCATTGAATGGGTAGATTTTTTCAGCAATAGTGCATAGGCTGTGATTTTACGTCTGTGAAGTAATCTGTGATTTTACGTCTGTACCCACTATTACCAAACAGGTGTATTTCCTTTCATATATTTGGATATTATTTCTTTACATTGTACTTATCATGCTGTGCACGCGAGTGTGGTGGGCGTTTGTTGTAGGCCTAGACCTTACGCATAGTTCTCTGCGGCTTTACCCAGGCATCCCTGGGTGTCAGTTCAGTGAGTCATTAGGTGGGCTTGTATTTGCCAGGCGGAGTACCCAGAAAACTAACATTATTATTTTTGCCACTTGATGGCGCTCTTTACTTGGTCCAAAAAGAACAAACGGTCTGTCTTTGTCCAGTCTAGTCATTCCATTAAATCACGCGCGTGAGAAAGGAGTGGGCACCTGTGATCACATCTATTCGTCACAAAACGTCAGAGTCTCTCAAACGCATACACATATTTCCCTAATATCCAGTTTCACAGTGATGCTATAGATACGTAATCTAACCTCCGTCATCATTCGAGAATTTTCGTTGGGGAAATGGTTCCAGGCTTGGCTCCTTCACAAAGCCTATGAGTGATCAGAGAAAATTAAATTTTAAAAATCCCCACATGTCTATTGGAAAAAATAAAATGTGTAACTTCAATAAAAATTAGCTAAGACGTGTTTATAATAAACTTTATACATGGGGCATATAGGCCTGGTGGACTGTTGACCCTGTTTGAGGCTGTGATTGACAACATATGCATGGATCTCAACGTGAGATATGGCGACACAAGTCATGCATTCAACTAGGCCTATGAATGTAGAGCACACATTTCCCTTCTAAAAGTGTGAATAACCAATTTTTTCCCGGATTTGCGTCAGCCACACCATGTTGGTTACTTGGTGAATAAATAGTGTAAAGAGATAATATGTATCTTATTTTGATAATTAATTGTGGGCATTTGATTCATGAAGAAAGATAGAGAAAGTGGCTATTTGTAGACTTAATTGTTTAGGTTATTTAATTGGTTGGTAGGCTTCAGATATTTTTATTTAGCGCACGGAAAACGATACTTATATGAGAAACCTGGTCCCTGAGCTAGGCTATATAATGTTAAAAAAATGTTTATTCGGACTGAATGGCCAAGGATGTATGTCCACAAACCGCCCACGTGTTTGCCATCACTGTCACCCGAATTATGACTAAGAAAAAACTTCTTTCCCCGGTAAAATTAAGTTTTCAAGATAACTTCCATCTGCGGTGAATGGCTGTGACTAGTTCATCGATGAGGAAGGAACTGTAGGCTATATTCCGGGAGGAAGGCTTGATGACGTCTATAGCATACTTAATGTCACTTACTGAAAAAAGGCAAGACTCGCTATTCATGGATAAAAATCCGAGGTAATCGGACCAGCGGAGAAAAAGTTTGTGGGCAAGATATGTAGAAAACTATAACAATTAATTTTGTTGAGTTTTTTTGGTTAGATCAGGCGACTTTGCTGATCGCGATTTGTATATAAAAGTGCAGAGGTTGTTTGAACTGACGAGCACACAAAGAAACGGCAGAGGCGCTTAAGGGAAGAAGTGCCGTGGTGAGAAAGATTCTTATCTCTCTCACACAAATCACAGCCGCACCCGATACGCATCCGACAGCATTTCTCTACATTCTCTGCAATAGGTACGTGATATGCTTCGGTCTTTTTGACATCTAAATCGGTGCGTTTTAAGAACTGGAATTTCATGAGGAAACTTGAAGTTCTGACTTGGATTTTTTTATAAGATCTACCTATTTTCATCTTCTCGTTTACGATTTGGAAGTGGATTCTGTAGCCTATGCATACCTGTAAAGTTTTTATACGTGAACCAACGTGTGGATATATCATTCCAAAGTTTATTCAGAGTCTTCTCTGCCGGAATATGTTTGCCTTTGAATGGATTTTAATTCTGTTTGATAAAGCAGTTCTAAGATTACAGGATGGCTGCTTCTATAGCTATTAGTCCATTCAGATGCGGTTATTGTGTATCTGTGTGCATTGATCAATAACATTGCGACTAAGGAAACATAAAGTATGTTTCCGACTGCTTAACTGTGTTATTACTTCTTTCACAGCATGGCCAGGTCTAGTAAAGCGACTTTAGTGTTGCTTATCTACGGAATCATAATGCACTTCAGCGTGTACTGCACGCCCATCGGGCTCACCTACCCCAAAATTAGGTATGTATTATCACTTTATTCTTTTGAATGATTTCTTATGTGTAACATAAACCGCTTTCTCATTCAGTGACTAAAAATACCGAATAGAACAAAGGAAAGCTTTACCAAATCAATGCAGAAGTTCAAAGGCTCTACAATGGTTTTGTTGCAGCAAACGAAAACTCATAATGCATTGATATAAGTTATTTTATGATTTAAAGGCGGTACAGTAACCAATTCAGCGTATTTGATTTACAAGTGTTATTATTGTATTTGCCAAGCGCAGGAAGCGCAGTTAAGTTGCTCTGGCGCATAGCAAAAGGCGATCTCTATGGAATTGTAGATAGAACTCCCCTTATTAAAATGAGAACGATATGAATGTAACTGACGGTGATGACGGTGGAATGGCGTCACGCAGGAGATTCGAGGTGAAACGAATGAGGATGCTCTATGGGAGATTTAGGAGCTTTTTTTTTTAAAGGATTTGACAGTGATAGATACGAACCCACTTGCACGCAGTTTTTGTTTATTGATTGATTGATTGATTTTAAGTCAGGTGCATGCTTTATCAGCGAGCTATATCACCACTATGATTCCCGTTGCATAAGTGGGTCGGTATTCGATTTATAACAATATACAATGCACAGAGGGCGATTGCATGATAGTTGTTTTTATTTGCACTTCACGTCTCCTAACCTAAAGAGATTTTCACAGACTTCCTTTAGTTTTCTGTACCCACAATCTCAGCCTTGGTGTATTAAAATGAGATAGTAATCTTATGAGGAATGCATTTTCTAAAGCTTTATCGGCATTTTAAACATTTTCATTAAAATGTCAAGTTGATTACTGTCCCGAAGGAGATATGCATCACAGCCAAATAATTACAGTCTGGTTTATCATGCCCATCTTTTCATTTCTCTTGTTTCAGACTTGAAAATGATGTATTTGACGAAGACGGGAACTCATTAAGCGATTTGGCGTTTGACACTGATCAGATTGCTATACGAAGCCCTGTCACGGACGATGTTTACACGCTATACTATCCTCCGGAAAAGAGGTGAATATAGCTTTGATACCATTTCACATGAGCAATTAAGGACACTTTAATTTCACTTTCGTGTTTGTTGCTGGTCCGTTGACGTCTGCTTGTTTTGTTTCTCAAAGTTAATATATGTTTTTTCGTTATTGCTGCATTGTTTAGACATAAATAATTAAATTATTGCTAGAGGGGTGACAGGGTAGCCTGAGCCATTGGATCCAGGAATTTAAACTAATTTAATCTAGCTAAATTAGCGGGTCTAACTAAATAGCTATCGGAGATTCAATCTCGCCAGACAGACTGATGAACAGACAGACTGAGAGAGCGAGGGAGATAGACACATAGATCGATGGTCTTTGTGGGTGGCAAGGCAGTGCTTTGTTTAACAACGAATGTTCCCTGTTTTAATTTCCTTTGATCGCAAGTGTTATTTCATATAATTATAGGGTATGTCATTCCTTAAGACTACATACTATTCAATGTGGCATATTTATCATTTCCCTTTTGGTCACTCATAATATGTGTTTGGCGTTTTATCTCAGAACGGAAAGACAAGCAGATGGAGAATTAGATAGAGCCTTGAGGGACATCCTGGTTGAGTTATCAGCAAGAAAATATCTGCATTCTCTGATGGCAGTTCATGTAGGGTAAGGGAATTTCTTTAAGCGTTTACTTGCTGTCACCTTTCATACCACCCCCATTTAAATAGAGGTGACCTAACGGTGTCTTGCATCTATCCATATGTTCTGCCTTTATTTTACTTTTCTGTTCTTGAAACATTTATTTTTATTTCAGCTGTTGTTGTCTTTGTCTGTGCAGTGGGTTAGCAACGTGGTGTTGCAGTGTAATCTACGGTGACAACCCCAATAAAGTTTCCGTGGCTTATTTTAATTTAGTTCTAAAATCTGGTGGATGGCGCAGGAATACTTCTCAATTTCACGTAAAATTAAAAATGAACGACCGGACTTTTCTGTTTAACTGTAGTAGGCCTAATTGTGTTGATAAAGGAAGAGACCGTTTTTTTTCCAGTGGGTTAATGATAGAGCACTATTTTGCCTGAAGTAAATCGACGATTAGGATACCTGTTTGCATATTGTGTTGTACCATTTGGTAAAATGATGTTTGTTTGTTTTTTTCTCTGAAGCGGGGGAAGCAGCATGGAAGAGGATTCGGAACCCTTATCAAAAAGACATTCGGACGGGATTTTCACCGACAGCTACAGTCGCTACCGAAAACAGATGGCCGTCAAAAAATACCTTGCAGCAGTCTTGGGAAGAAGGTACAGACAGAGATTTAGAAACAAAGGACGTCGGTTTTCCTATTTGTAGCCTCGATAAATGTCCCTTACTACCCTCCCATGTGTACATTCTATCCTAAGATCAAGTCATCCTGATATAACTGACTAATCAATGAATCGCGCCTGTGTTCTTTAAACATGTATTTATGTATGAAGTAAAGCCATTAAAATGAATATTTTAATAATAACATTGTTTTTTTTCTTTTTGTACAAGAAAAGCACTTGAGACTGCACAGTTATACTTTGTGGACCAATCATTTAGTTTTATGTATATAGCTATATGTTGAGAAAAACAACCTTTGAAAAAGCTGAAGAAAAAAAAAAAGAAATTGTGCACCTTGAACGTTATACGCCTGAAATATTTTAAAAGTCGTCATCATATGCAGAAAATAAATAGATTTTAAAAAGACAATCAAAGTTCTGAATGTTATACTTATTTTTGTAATCAATGTTAAAAAAAAGAAAAGATAGTAATGTTGCTACTTTGCTCCAAACCACCATGAGTGAACTTATTTTAGCATGGTCTGTTCCAAAACAGTAGAAAAGGTCATCACTCTTATAGGCTACTTGTTGAAAAAGAGCCTTGTGTTGTGGGGTTGGGCTGAGTGTAGCTAGCTGCTGTGATGTTCACGTTAATTTTGTGAGCTGTTCTCATACAAGCCTCTCTAAAAGTGATTGTGTCGCTTGTGTTTTGAGTGGTGTCCAGTGAGCTGGAAGGCCACCCTGGTCAGACTAACCAAGAGACATTTCTGGTGTAGCTATGATGTTTTAATGCCTTTGCCTGCAAAATAGATTTTTCCAAATATACTACATATCACATCACATGTATGACATTTACTTACATACATACCTGCATGTCAGCCTCAAGTACCTTTTCATTTTTTGAATAGTTCTGAAGGTCTCATCACAGTGTATTCATGTTTACTATCCCTCAGCTCCGGTCCATGTTTTGTCAGCATCCATGCACACTTACCATGCTGCTTAAACTCATCACCTCACCCTTGTGGTGTTCGTGTCTTCAGAAAAGGTTAATTTCTGCCTTTTCCAGGAGGCTTTTTTTTCCCAATTTAGAAAAGATTGTATGAAAAGAAGGTAAAGGATGAAATAAGATCACCTGACCCTTCTGCTCCTGTGCGTTTAACTGGGTCCCGTAGACCCCTTGTGGAGATGGCATGCCAGTCGCTAGGTGTCAAGTAAGCTTCAGGATGGTTTGATATTATAAATGGTTCTGTATGAGTAGAAAACACCCCTTTTGGCACATGTTATGGTAGTGTTGGTATACTCATCTCTTTCTCAGTTGACATTGGTACAGTTCAGTGACATTTCTGGAGGGGTAGCCTAGGTTACGATTGGCTGGTAGCTGATTATAAGTTCTGTTTGCTTTTACTGGAGATCACAAAGAGTAAATGTAGTACTGTTCCCAGTATGCTCTAGATATTGGTCATTTTTGTCAGATATTGTAAAAGTAAACGTATATTTCTGTGTAAGAGAAAGAGACAGAGAGAGAGAGAGAGAGAGAGACTGAAAGTGAGAGAGAGAGAGACTGAGAGTGAGAGAGAGAGAGAGAGAGACTGAGGAGAGCACAATAGAAATTGAGAGCTCACCTTTTTAAAGGTTGGGGTATGGAGAAGGTTGTCATACTGTACATGATTCCCTGTGTCACCATGGGATATTTAAGTGATGATCTCAAAATGACGTCCTCTTATAAATGAAGCAGGATCGATATCAATTAGTCTGCTGGCAGTGATAATCTTATAATTTGGCATAAAAAACGATTTCACAGAAAAATGCTAAATAAATGTATGTGTACAGTGTGTACCTACACCACACATGCTTTAAATGGAGATCAGACCTCTAGCAGCCAGTAATTCAATCTCTTGCCCATTGTCCCATGCATGAAATCAATCTTTCTTCAATTTGGCTTACTCCCCCAGGCTTTCTGTGAGCGTGGGCGAGTGCTAGTGTGTGTGTGCGCGTGTGTCTGTGTGTGCACGTCTCTGTGCGTGCGTGTGACTGTTTTTGTGAGGGTGTGAGACTATGTTGAGTGTGTGGAAGAGAACACAGTTTTTGACTGTGGTGCCTTGCTTCAATGTAAATCAAAAATCGCCACAAGACAGAGATGGCAATTTGAGTGGCCCTACTATGCTGCAGACTACTATATTACGTTTTACCATCACATTCTTTCTTCTTTTATTTCAAGCCTGGATTAACCTATAATCTAATCTAGACTCGAAAAGCATGGCCAAGCATAGTGAGACTATCTAATCTTATAAATGGGTGTTAATGGCAAAAGTATTAATTGTTTCAGGGGTGTTTTCATATCTAATTGTGACAAGCAAAGTGTTTGTGTGTTTGCACTGGCCATTCCTTGATGCATATTGGACCCATCTTTGTTGAAGTCCATTAGGAGGTTTTTTTGTCGTGTTGTTGCATTGATAGAGTTTCTTGACCATTGATGGAAAGCATTGTCGTACCCAGCTCACAGCACAGCCTGTTGTATACCCTTCTGAAAGCGCCAAAAGCCTTAATGTGGAAGTTTTCTCTATATCTCCAACAATGTGTGAAAAGTAAAAAATAAATTAAAAAAAATAGCAAAGTGACATCGTCATATTTACACATATAACTCCTTAGGGGGGGTGGGGGTAACGTTTTTAAATGTTAAAAAGTGTTGTAAGATTTGTATGAATAAATTTTTGTAAACAACACAAGCTCTAATGGATGTCTAATCTTTGAAACACAACACTTTAGATGTCTTTATCTTTACACACAATGATGTGTGAGGATTGGTGATCTTAAAAGTACAATTTAATCAGAACCAAGAACTGACCAACTCATATAGATTGTTCACTGATATGATAAGAGCAGTTCAGGATGTGTTAGATATGTGGGTAGTGAATCCTATGTACATACAGTACAAACACATGCAGACAAAGTCACATAAACTCACACAGCATCTAGTGTATACAGACACAATTGTCAGTTCAGACACACACAATAACATTGTATATCAAGTTTTGAAAATGTACATTGTTACAATGGTTAACTACTACCAACATCATAATAGAGGTAATATGGGGAAATGAAACTGCTAAGTGCAGGAAAGATAGGCGTAGATATCGGCTAAAGTAGAAATAGGGTACCTTCAGAACCAAAGACCTCGAGCACCCACCATGAGTGTGAAGAGAATGGCCTTCCATACTAACAGAGCATCACAACATCACAGACTTACAAGTCAGTATCATTATGTTAAACCAATAAGTAAATAATCTTGAGAAGTTGAAATTGATTCATATCTATCTAAACTGAGAGGTAATAAGGCAAACATAAAAGTCATTAAAATAGAACACTTGAATAGGAACAGGCGGGGGTGAAATGACGTCACCACTCCTCCAGAAATCGACCAAGGACCATGACGGATGGCCGTCCAAGTGATGACAACTTCTGCAGCTCCCGAGGCAAGTCAAATCCAGCCTTTAAAAGCATAGCAGAACTTTCATCGTCCCGTCTATAATAATCACTTTTGGTCTCATTCCCAGCTTCTTAGCTTTGGTGTACCTTAAAATAGTTACTTTGTTTGGTATGAGATGCTCTAAGACACATGCGCAAAAGATTCCTTTGTGATATGGAAATTATTTCCTTGATACATTCATGTGACAGAAATAGATCGGAAGTGCTACTATTTAAAACAAGGCTACCTTCCAGCGCTACTGCGACGCCTACGCGGAGCACTGACAGCCTGCCAGGCCCAACGTTCAAGGGCAGCAACAGGAAATAAAGAGACAGCTGCCAAGAAGTTGGACTGGACTGGAAAATGAGAACGTGGCTGCAATATTGTTTCATTTGCCTCTGCAAATGAAGTTGCAAATGAAGTTAACCTTTGCTTCAGGGACATTTTAAACCAAGATTACTTATTTTTCTTACCTAAGTAAGTAAGTAAGTTTGTTTCGGGGACATTTTAAACCAAGATTGGCACTGTCGAATTATTTCACCCATTGGTCTGCCTGTGTCAACGGACACAAGCTTTAATTGAGGCTCTGAGACGACACAAAGCTCACCAACAGTCTTGCGGAGCGAAGCGCTTCAGGCCCATGGCTTCCCAGATTAGAGGTAATGAACTGAAATTGAGCTTCCTGCAGTCACACTCCTAACGCAATGAGTTGGGAAATGAGCAGTCTTATGCAGGTCTTCACCGAGTGAGCACCAACGCTCTGTCCGTCTCTCTCTCTTTCCTCCTTCCTGTGTGCCTGGCTACCTCCTACCCCCTCTCTCCTTTCCTCTCTCTCTCTCTCGCTCATTCTTGCTCTGTCTACTTCCCCTTTTCCCCCTCACTCCTCCCCTTCTCTTTCTGTTGCTCCTTTCTGTCTACCCATTGGTGGCGCTCCCCCAGGTATGGGTCTATCAGTGCAGCCCTGGAGGACGTGTGGTCAAGATGGGAAAGGGATGCTGCATGTTTATCATCTGTGTGGGGAAAAGCACTCCAGCTTCAAATTGGCCTTTGATAACTTTTACACACTTAGGCTTGCAAATGGAGCCCCTGAGGGATGTGCAAATGGCTATCCTTACGCCGTTAGACAGGCAGGCCCAACCTCAGGAAATACTTAGGATGCACATTAGCCAGTCGATGGACCCAGATGGTTTGTGATGCAGGACGGGAGCTGTGAAGAGATGTAGATCCTTCCGTGGGGAAGGGGAGGAAATGTGCTGGATGTCAGAGTGGAGTACCGGAAAAAAACAAACATTCGGGAACTAATTCACACACAACATGGGGCAAGCGCGCTTGGGGTCCATCAAGGCTGCCTCCCTAAAAATACACACAGTCCGAATCAATCCAAAGACAGCTCCGGTAGAGTCCCTTCTCAGTCACAGCCTCCATCAGGAAACTCATTCAGGGGTTTGGGACCAATCAACAGCATCACACTTCCAGGCAGACATCCCCCACAACAATACCGAGATGTGCTGCGGGTGCCACTGCCCATGTCCTGCCTGTGTGTGTGCGTGTGTGTATGTGTGTGTGTGTTTGTGCGTGTGTGTATGTGTGTGTGTGTTTGTGTGTGTGTGTGTGTGGCTGGGGGAAGCAGCTGGGCCCTGAGGGATCTGGGGTCGGTGGGTGTGGCCATGGCCGTGGCTCCATTAGTGTGATCTGAGCCTCTGCCAGATCCTGCCTCCCCGAGCCTAACCCAATCAGGGAAGTGTTGCCGAGCAACAGGCCACAGAGGAACATGCGTGTTAGTGTGTACACGGAAGCAGAGGGTGTGTATGTGTGTGTGTGTGTGTGTGTGTGTGTGTGTGTGTGTGTGTGTGTGTGTGTGTGTGTGTGTGTGTGTGTGTGTGTGTGTGCGTGTGTTGTGGCTACGTGCACCTATGCTTAGTGATAGCCCCAAGAGGGCCCTGCGAGAGAATTCACCCTCCAGTCAGTATTCATCTGGTTTTTCAGCGTTCAGGTTGGGTAAAAGAGGGAGAGTGGAACAGTGGAAAGGAATAGTTCCATTCATCATGCTGCGGGCTCCAGCTGACAGAAAGAAGGAGGGTCACAGCACCGACAGGCTGAAGCCAAGTGACTTGTCCTGCGCAGAGAGCCTCACAGGGCAGCATGTCTGAGACTTCATCTCCTCCTTGCTGTCAGGTTCAGACTGCTAGTGTCCCTTTGCGTTGGGGGTCGAGGCAGATATTTCCTAAACCCCAGACGCCACTGACTCCTCTGCTGCCCACCTGATCTCCATGTCATGGGCACTTTTGTCAAGTTGTGTGCTCTAGACTCCATTTCATGAACTGACTTGAAAATATAACAAAGCTGCAAGAAGAAAAGGGAACGCGCTTCTTGCATTTTGTACCGCCTTCAGTTCGGTAGATTGCACCTGACTTTGTGTTAGTGGGTAGCCCTGCGGCTGCATTCTGCTGCTATACATCTCAGCCTCGTATTCATTTGCATTGCTTTGCTGCTGCCATTGGCATAGAAGGAGAGAAGCCCACCCCATGGTGTTGTTCTCCCCAATTAGCTCTCATCTTTGGCCTGTTGCTTCCCTTCCTCTTCCTCTCGCTGTAGTTTGTCTCATTCAGATGGCACACGTGCAGGATTATTTGATTGACGAGGCTGACACCCTATCAGGGGCTGTCTCACACACAAGAAATATATTTGGCATGCCATTTCCTGGACACGCCCTACTGCTCACCAAGGAAATGTAGAACCTGGTGTTTTTGAGCACAGTTCAACAATCCATAAACAAAGACTTGGTAATCAAACCTTAATGAGAGTATTGTTTTAAGCAGAATAAATACAAACACAAACATAACAATAACAACAACAACATCAAAAATAAAAAAAAGAAACATGTGATTTCACTGTCGTGTTTTGGTTTAGATAGCTCTGTGTTGCTGAGGAGATTCCCCTTCTCTTTCAGTCAAGGCTGTAAACAAACAGGAGCAGTAGACACAACACCAGCAGCCTCCATTTTAGCAGCTCATAAGTTCTGTGTGTGAGAGTGTTTAATCATCAAACTAACCCCCCTCCCTCCACCCCCCTGGGAGAGGCAAGCTGAAAGAGCTGTGAGGTTTAGGGCAGAAGGGGGAGGTACAGGGGGCTATTCCTTAAGGGAATTCCCTACAAATAACCCAGTATTTTTAACCCCCACCTCCATCTTTTGGTTGTGTAAAATGAAATATCTCTCTCTCTCTCTCTCTCTCTCTCTTTCTCTCTCTCTCTCTCTCTCTCTCTCTCTCTCTCTCTCTCTCTTTCTCTTTCTCTCTCCTTCTCTCTCTCTCTCTTTCCCTCTCTCTCTCTCTCTCTGTTTAGCCACTCTGTATATCTGTCTCTCTTCCCTGTGTGTTTGTGTGTGTGAACAGGAACACCTAGGGGAAGTCATTTGCAGACAGGACTATGTCAAAGGCAGCCCGGTGTCCCTTGGTTACTAAACAGGGGGGAAGGGTTTGGCGTTGTCATGTGTGTGTGTGTTTGTGTGTGTTTGTGTGTGTGTGCTTGTCTCTGTGTGTGTTGGTTGTTTCTGAGAAAGACCTAGTCCTTCCTGGTTCATATGGAGTTGGCCCCGGTGGCTGGAGTATACACAGATCTTTTTTTTTTTTTTTCGTAATCTCAGAAGTGTACTGGAGGGGTCAAACCGCTGTGTAAAAATAATGCACTCCAGTGAGAAGAAGCGATTCACAGAGACACCGCCCAAATGACGCAACATCTTCACTCGGGCCATAAATCATTCAGTGGCACCAGCTAAAAGCCCCGGGGGTGGCGGGTGAAGGGGGAGGTGAGGTGAGGTGTGGTGAGGTGGGCGTAGGAGTGGGGGGATAGGTTGGGAGGCTTCCATGCCAGCAGCTGATGGGGAGACGATGAAGGGTAGCGGGTAGAGGTTGGGGGGGGGGGGGGGGTATCCTCCACCAGATCTCTGCTGAGAGTCCATCTCTGTCACGACTGCTGTCACTCGGCCCAGCAGGCAGGAAGCCGACTATAACCCACAGCCCTCTCCTCCGGGGGCCTGCCGTCAACACGCACTTCTGCTGTTGGAGGGATGTCAAATGTGAAAAGCCAGAGCACACAGGGCTCTCTCTCCCTCTCTCTCTATCTCTCTCTCTCTCTCTCTCTCTCTCTCTCTGTCTCTCTCTCTCTCTCTCTTTCTCTGTGTGTGTGTCAGTGTGTGTGTCACTCGTGCCTTCCCAACCATTTAGCCCCTGATGGAAGCACTTAACCTGCAGTGGATAAACCCTGTGATCATGAATTAGGGTTAATAATGGAGGACTATATTACACGCACTTGCTCTCTCTCTCTCTCTCTCTCTCTCTCTCTCTCTCTCTCTCTCTCTCTCTCTCTCTCTCTCTCTCTCTCTCTCTCTCTCTCTCCAGGTATATATGTTCTCTACCAGAAGGGGTTTCTTCTCGTGTTGTAATATCAACAAACATGGAACAATAGAAAAGAAACTGTCTGGAGAGTGAGTGCTGCTCTCTGACACAGCCGCCCCAAATCAGGTGTGTGTGAGGTCAAGTTAATATTTGTATCTAGACAGAGCGGGGCTGCTCCGGCGACCATAATCATGAATACAAGAGTAGATAACTGGTTGAGTGGTTGGACTGTGGACAGCATTCAGGGGCCCCTTCTCCTGCTCCAGACCTCCCCCTGCTCCCCGAGAGCAGGACATCTGTTCAGGCGTCATGCAGAGTGTGGGGCTGGAGCTGTCCGTGGTGCTGACTGCTGCCAGCTCCTCTTCTGGTGTTAATGACTGTGGAGCCCTCAGCCTGGGGGGGTGGGGTGGGGTGGGGGGGGGGGGGAGGGGTCAGTTCATGACCATGATGTAAGCGCTAATGAACTAAGCTTGGATCAGCAGTCTTGCTCTGGAGCTGACGTGGAGGGCTCTGGACCTGACTGTGTTGTTCCTGGATGACGTGTCATTGTTTTGTTATTTTGGGAAATACATTTTTTTAAAAGGTGAGCAAATCTACACTGAAGGTTAGATCTCCAGGGTCAGAGAATCCATGTGCCAGATCTAGTCTCAAACTAGAACAAAAACAACTTTCTAGGTTTAGTGCTTTAGTGCTTAGTGAGATGCTATCCTGTTGTTTTTATTTATCTGGGGATTTTTTGTACAGATGTTACAACATGTCAACACTTGATTCACAAAGAAAAGAGAAACACCATCCTATAAAATCTTGGTAGCGTGCAAAACAGCTGACTGACAGGAGCAAATAGATGCTATCCATCTCTCTGTCTCTGTGAGTGATTTGTGGTTGAAATATTTTACTGGCTGACATGGGGAGTTTATGAAGTGCACATTTCAGTCATCTCCTCACAAATGTTCAACGCCCCTCCCCCCCGCCCGCCACTCCAGAGCGCTGTGATTCTCAGTAAGACAGATCCTCCTCGTTTGCTACTCCGCACTCTCAAAGATCAAAAACATCTTTTTTTTTTTCTTCCCTCACCAAGATGTACCTTACAGCGCAAGCGCTCTCCTTTGACGAAAGCTTGTCATCCGACTGTGACAAACGTAAGCAGCACGGCAGGTGGCCACCCTAAGACAAAGATATCCAACCAAACTGGGATCCTGGTGCTTCCGGAGGTTGGAAGCGTGTTTACATCATTATGGCAATAATGTTTTTGGATTGAGATGGGAGGTATAAACATGCAGTTTTTCCATCAAGTTGCTCACAAATCGGAATTGCAAAGTTGCTGTATATTCCTCTTGGACAAAATGACTGCCACAGAAAAAAGTTGTGAAGAACATAGTCTTTCCGTTTTGAACTAAATAAATCTGGATTTCTGTTTATGCTTTCTTTTGCCCTCTTTGAAAAACAACTTCAATAAACAACTTCTTAGTGAGGTATGGAAGTGTAGAAACCCCAGCCACACTGAATAGACATACAGTACATACCCCTCTCTCCACAAGGCCCTTCGCCATCCTTCAGGAGAACTGGTGTCCAACTACAGCCTGATGCCACACTGTAGCTCTTGAAATAAAAAAACACTTCTCAGGAGTGTGTACATGGGAACATTCTTAGATGGAGAATCTCAGCTCTCAGTGTCGGGGTCAAAGGCCAAGCCTGATGCGGGGGATGTGACTACTTACCTCTCCTTGACAGATAAAGACAAAGACATGACAGATTTATTCCTGGCAAATCATATGCGTATAAGGTGTATGTGTGGGTCAAACTAGTAACAAGTGTTACCTTCAAATCACTGATATCACAGGTAATATTTTGAACTAGCTGCATGCAGTATCTCCTTAGGAATACAGTATTAATTCTTCATGAGTTTAAGCCCACAAACACCAACCTCAATAACATGAGTCTCTGTTTTTGATACAATACTGTATGTAAACACATCTGTATCTTTTCTTGGTGCATTACGTTACATATCCCATCTTTTTCATACGGCCATTTCCACCATGTTACAGTTTTTTACAATTGCTAAAACACTAAAACCCATTGGCTGAACAAAGTTCTCAGTTGCCTGAACTCGTGAAGCTAATTGTGCAGTCTGTTGTCAATACCTTAAACTATTTCACACGGTAAAACACTATTTGCAGGTCTCACTTAGACTTTTCACCAAAACTCTTAACACATTATCAGTTTTAAAACACATTCTGCACTCTAATTCACATGTCATCCATACTGGTAAACACAAGTGGCAACAATCAAATACAAATAGAGAACAAATGTCATTGATCGAACACAACCACTCAAAATTCATTTAACTTGTATCAAATGATGTAACACAACCAATATGAGTCAGTTTAGGGAGCAAACAGGTTGTTGAAGGTGGTAAGGAGAAAGTCTGAGAATGAATAGAAGAAACAATGTGAGGGGAGGAGGACAAGTAAACACCACGTTGACTCCTTTGATTTGTGTCCCTTTTTACTGTGGTAGTGTATACTGTAGTAGGCCTACAGTGCATTGTAGGCTGTATAAGCACAATACGTAAACAAATTGTATGGCCCTAAACATTGTGCTTTCTATTTGGTACAGTAACAGTACTGATTGCTCAATAGATTTTGACTGGTTGCAGCTTCATATCAACAAAGAACAAGAGTGAGTTGTGAGAAGAGAGATAGAGGGTACAGTACTATAGGGGTACAAGAAGGAGAAAGAACCAACACAAATTAGAGCAAAGCAAAGTAGTAATTTCTGATACATTTGTATAGCTACTATGAGAGAACATGTTTTCATTCATCAAAAGTCAATGATAGATAAATATGAAATTTGTTTTGAGGTAAAAAAAAAAATTTACTTCTCCCTGAGAACTATATGTTTTGAACAGTGTGTTTTCTATTTTTTGGTGTATTGTTTACTGACTGCTTGAAAGTGTATATCATTTTGAACACTTTGTTTATGATTTGACAGCAGTGTTTGATTTTGAGCACAGGTAAAACTGTTTTGAGGCGAAAGTTTCATTTTGCAAGAGGATTCAGAGGTTTTGTAAATAGTGCTTGAAGATGAGGTTTTGTGTTTAGAGTTTAGAGAAAATGAATGACTGTTTCAAGAATGTGTTTTAGCAATTGTACAAAACTGTAAATGAAGTCATGTCAATGGAACTGAATAATCTACACTCATGGCGTAAAAATAGCAAACAGAAAACCGGGTGACAGAAGACAAAAATGAAAGAAAGATGTGTGAGAGAGAAACAGATAGAGAAAGAGAGTGAAAGTGTGTGTGACAGAGAAAGGTGACAATGAAATGGAGACTGGGAGTGGGAGAGAGAGAGAGAGAGACAGAGAGAGAGAGAGAAAGAGAGGGAGAGAGAGAGACAGAGACAGAGGGAGAGAGAGAGAGAGACAGAGAGAGAGAGAGAGAGAGAGTGAGAGGAAGTGAGACTGCGGAAAAGCAAGACTGAGAGAAAGCGCAACACTGGGTGGTGGGAAGCAGCCGCAGTGAGAGTGTCCTCATTCACACCCAGGAAATGCAGACGGATCTCGTTTCCCCGGGGGGCTGGGAGCCCGTGGTGGCACAGGGCCACATCTCTGCCTGCCTCTTCACCCAAAAACGTCAGCGTTGCGTCGACATGTCTGCGGCCGATTGGAAATGTGACAGGGTTTTCCTATCATTAACCACATTCCTCCAGGTGAATAACGGATACAAGTTTTCAAAAAGATTGAAAGGAAGAGAGAGAGAAGGGAGAGAGAGAGAGAGAGAGAGAGAGAGAGAGAGAGAGAGAGAAAGGTTTCATACTTCCTTATTAAACCATTGATTAACTTTGTCAGAAAATGACTAAAGATAGAAAAAAAAGATTGAGAGGAAGAGAGAGAGAAGGGAGAGAGAGAGAGAGAGGCAGACAGACTAAGGGAGAAAAAAAAGGCTTTGTCCAAAACCACAGAGGGTATAAAGTTATGAATGGACGACTCTGTGAAGAGTTTCCAGAAAGTGACATCTACTATATTTGGTGAATTTGTGAAGGTAAAATACCATGGAAAGACATTGTATGACTAAGTATGCAAGCGGAGTCTGTAGTGATTTCTCTAACAAACGTGGGCCGAGGGCCTGAAGGCTGTGAACACTGTGTGAATACCTCAGAAGCACCGTGACTGTCAGTTAATCTCACCTATCTGGAGCTAACGCTGTCAGTCACTTACCAAAGAGGGGGAATGTGAGCATCAGACACCCTGACAGTGTGCAACCATGCCTCAGGGTGATGCCTTTAGTGTGACAGTCATTGAAAGCATATCCATTTTTTTGTGAATGGACAGTCAAGTGCGCAATGCAGCCACTGCTGGGAGAAGTTCTGCACTTCATTCATTCATAGATAAGCATGAAACAATGGTTGGTATGCAGGCTCAGTGACTGCTCATGAGTCTTCATGACATCTCATGCATCTCTCATTACACATCACATATAGAGCATTTAAATGGAAGCAAAAAAGATATGATATTCATGGTAAGTGAGGAGTATGCAGACACATAGTGAGAGAAGCGTGAGCAGCTGTCACTCAAAGCACAGATGCACAAGAATTAAGACGAAAAGCACACTTATCAAAATGCAAACAATTCAAAGGTGTAACTCAGGGAGTTCTACAGTCTCATATCAAACACATTAATAGTAACATCAGATAGGTTTCTCATTTCTCTCAAAATGAAAAACTGACTCTCTAAGGTAGGCTTAAACAGCCTCATACAGGATTAATAGTCCCTGGAAAAATATACAAAAGCTCAAAAGATAAGTTAGTTTAGCCAGAGAGAAGAAGAAAAGACCAAAGTGTGTAAGAGGCTGATGATCATCCTTTTCTATGATTAGACATAATAAACCATTATGTGTCCAATCACAATTATTTGTTATCCTCATTCAGACCATAACGTCAGAGAATCTTTTATATGCCATTTTCCATTTGCATGAGTTCCCTTGCTGGCCAGGTACAAGACTGTATCATTATATTCATTGTGTAGGTCAGATGATGTCCAGATAGTTTATCTCTGTTGAATAGGCCACACAGCTAGATCTCCATCAGCTAAAACCAACATCTTGTTGTCATGCAATCAAGTGCAATCATTGGCAAATTCAGTTTTTCGACACGTGCACCCATCACAGCTAGAGTGAGATATCAGCGTCATGATAATATTGTGTAATAAATAATAACTGTGGCTCACACGGAAAACAGACTTCAAAGGTTGGTGTAGTGTTCTTTCTGGACCATTATTCTAGCTGTAGTTACTTTGCATTGTTGAAAGTTGACCAGTATTATAGTTTATAGAGTGTTAATTAATTATAGATTGTTGATAACTGCCGAGCATTATGGATTTTTGAAGGGACAGTTGTCAATAAACATGATATTTCTATTTGGAATTCTATTCTCAAGGGAAACACAGCTGGAATTGCCTGGAGTTGTAAGTAAGGCTCTATGCATGCAAGCTTATGGTATTTGACAACGTAAGTTGATTTAAGTATAAAAAACTAAATTAAGTCAACTGAAGCTTTGTTATGCTATTCTTTACAGTTAAAATCATACCATCATACCAGATGTGCACCATTTCCATTGTACATGCTGGCGATTTCAAAACATTGACCTTCGTGCCTCATCAATGACCACTGTGCTGATAACAGTCTCTGACAATCAACAAAGCATAGAGCTAAACAGAGTGCCTGCAGTGTTACGAACTAAAGAAATAAAACCAGACTCTTTTGTGTCAATCTTCGGATAGGAAGAGAACAGCAGCAGTGCAATCCCAGCTACAGCAGTGTAAAGGGTTAAAGCAATGTGCTCTGTTCTGACAAGTACCTGTGCTTTAATGCCAAACGTATTGATTGTTTGTTCGTGAACACCCTTTGTCAGCAATATTCTATTTTTACATGAGGTGGGTCACTGGCAGCAAGTCTACAACAGCCGAGCAAGGATTCTCCAAGCCTCTCTCTCTCTTTCTCTATAAATATCTATATTCATTTATCTATTACTGCTCACTCAAGTGAAGCGACGCTTACTTAAGTCTCAATTTATGCTACTGCCCATGTGTTCAAAATGGAAGACACTCCAGCTAAAAAAAAAAAAGAAAAAAACATCCCTGCCCCAAACCAGCCAGTGAATGTCGTACTGTGGGGGAGGTTGTTGGGATTTGTTTTGCTGCGCGACAGAGTCCCAGGAGACACAATGTTACTGATTTCTCCTCACGTGTGACAGGTAGCCTATATGTGGTGAATGAGACGCTAGGTAATGAGGCAGGGTTTGCCTGGAGTCAGCAGACATTTTGATCAGCCGGCTCTAAATTGAGGCTCGAATGAAAACGCACGGGTCAGGAAGGAGGCTCTTTCTCTGGTGTACAAACCCAAGTTATTTCCGTGACATTTTAAAAGAGTGCTGCGTTAATAGCCAGAGACAGCACGGAGAGGATGTCCGCTGTGGCCCATTCAGAGGCAACAGCGGGACAAATAGAAACATTTGTGCCTCGCAAAAGGTCACTCTATTTGGCAGATGCAACTTAGCCAAGTCATTTCGGTCCTCATACCACTGAACACTTCGAAACAAAAAGAAATATTGCACCTGCTGGTCTGATCAATAGGAAATCACTGGTGCAATGGCACTCTGCAAAGGGCATGTGCATTCACTGTTTTATTGAGAGCTCTTCATAGGGTCTCCAGTTCAGCAAAAGCCAAATGTCTTTGCTTCTGTGTGTGTGCATGTCCCACAAAAAAAACAGTAATGCCCTGCAGAACCTGATATTACATTACACGCAGAGCAACACTACAGCACAAATCACCCAAATGTGCATGTTGGGACCAATCCACAATGCAAGTTAATTAAATCTGAAGGCCATGTTCGCACCTGACACCCCTATTCAGACAGAACAGAATTTTGGCATGCGAAAACACACAATACTTCACTTGGACACGGGGTGAAATATCCCTTTATGACACACACACACACCCCACCCCCACCCCCCACCCCCCCCCCCCACCCCCCCCCCCCCCCCTCTTTGAATCAGGAACGCTTTCTTTTGTTCTTGCTGCCTGGGACCAGATGTGGCCCCCGTCTTTAAATCTAATAGAGACGTGTGGAAGCGCCGGGGGTTGGGGCAGCAGCGTGTGTGTGTGTGTATGGGTGCGGTGTGCTAGCGATTGTCACCACCCCTCGTCTATTGAGGGAGTGTGTGTGTGTGCTCCTGGGCACCTTTTTAGCAGGCGCCATGCGTCAGTGGTGTCAGTGGTTAATCCCAGCACTCCTCGCCGGCCCCCCTCCCACAGGGAATCCCCCCCCCTCCTCCTCCTTCTTGTTCTACCCCGCCATGACAGATGGGACCTTTTTTTCCAGCATACTAATCAGGGCAATTGAAGGATTCCAAAGGCTTGTTTTTTTTCTTTTTCCCCTCAGTGTGTTCTGCTCACATAGCCTGTGGGGAATTTCGGGGCAGGCTGATGATGCAAGTAGTGACCATGGCACGCAGTCAAGAAATAGACACCTTTTTCCACAGTGATGCAGAGAGGTGTGTGGGGGGGGGGGGGGGAGTTTTAATGACTTTTCTCAGAGGAAGAACAGACAAGAACACATCATCCCTCAAAGCCACCACAACAGCCAGTCTGAGATATTATATGCCATCACTGTGCCGTAGATTTTTAGCATGCCTCGAAAAATGAAATGCTTCAGGAATTCCAAATATAAAAATAGGGCCATTGCATTTCAAAGTCAACGGTACACGAGTTAAAAAGTGCCAACTCCCACTACTTGTAGAAACCATATGCCATCTGATTCATGTGGGAATCCAAAGAAACTCTAATGAAAAGTATCAGCTGGTGATAACAAATAAGCCCAAGAAGCAACAAATATGTCTCCTCCAGTCAAAGGCATATTTGAGTTTTGAAACAGCGATAGATAAATAAAGTTAGACGTTGACTGGGAGGACAGTGGGGGGAAAAACGACAGCCGTAGAGACCTCTAATTATAGAGAGAAATCATTAGATTGCCTACTCACATCCTACTTAACAAACACAACAGCCAAAAGTCTGAAAGCTGCCAGTGCGCCTCTGCAGAGGCAGTGTCTCCTCAGATGGCCCACTGAGCTGTACAGACAGCCAGACTCAACCGTTTCCTGGAGGTACAAAGACAATGCTTGTTATTCATTACCAGCCCCGGAAAGACTGTCAGTCCCAAAAACATGTATCATTCTTCATAAAAGTCCCATTTCAACCTCAGGGTTTCGAATACTCCAGGGTCTTTGTCTATGAGACAAGTATTTAAGCCTCCCACTGCAAGTGATGCCTTAAGTGAACTGATGAATCCTGCCTCGCTGAAGCTGTCCGAGGGAATAATGCTATAGGAGAGAGCTTTAATGCTGCTGAATTTGTGTGTTTTATGACGTATAATACGCAGGCTTTTAAATGACATCACTAAAGCTAAATGACAGATATGTACGACACCAACGTCAAAATATTGTAGTTTCTCAAATGAGAGGGAATAGGGTATCAATCAGGCAAAGGCAACAGCGTACATGTCCAAAATTCTTAAGTCTATTATGAAATAACAATAGGAGAAAATATGAGCAAAAGGAAAGAAAAAACTTTCAAGAAATATAAATAAAACATTATCAAACTCTGCAACCTAAAAATACCATGAAGATCGCAAACTGAAATGTACGAACACTGTACAGAAGCGGCAACATTGCGCAGTGAGAGACAGTGAGAGAAATGACCAACAGAGACACCAATGGCATGGGTATCAGTGAAACACACTGGAGAGGACAAGGGGAAGTGCAACTTGCAGAAGGAGAAACCATCATTTATATTTTGCAACAACCATCGAGATGGGGTATGTATACTGATGTCATAAAGACAACCATAGAGATAGGGTGTATATACTGATGTCATAAAGACAACCATAGAGATAGGGTGTATATACTGATGTCATAAAGACAACCATAGAGATAGGGTGTATATACTGATGTCATAAAGACAACCATAGAGATAGGGTGTATATACTGATGTCATAAAGACAACCATAGAGATAGGGTGTATATACTGATGTCATAAAGACAACCATAGAGATAGGGTGTATATACTGATGTCATAAAGACAACCATAGAGATAGGGTGTATATACTGATGTCATAAAGACAACCATAGAGATAGGGTGTATATACTGATGTCATAAAGACAACCATAGAGATAGGGTGTATATACTGATGTCATAAAGACAACCATAGAGATAGGGTATGTATACTGATGTCATAAAGACAACCATAGAGATAGGGTATACTGATGTCATAAGGACAACCATAGAGATTGGGCGTCTAAACTGATGTCATAAAGTGTGGCAGGAGCCCTGATCATTCAAGCCAGGCACCATTCCCAACACGTTCAGGTGATGGTTGTTGTGCATATCTATGCACTCACAGAAGATGCAGAGGAGCACGTAAAGAGCTAGTTGTACATGACACTGCACGATGTACAAGATGGTAGGAGCTCACACAACATTTGCTGATTGTGACTAGAGACATGACTGCAGAACCAGGAGAAAATGGGGAAAAAATGGGCTGGCACAGGATGGGAAGCAGAATGATAGAAGGGAAAGGCTGTGGGAAATGTCCGACATAAACAAAGTAGTCACAACAGGAACGTTATTCCCACGTAAGAATATACACAAGGCCATGTACTTATTAGTAATTGATTCAGGAAAATCTTTGAAAGATACTCAGTGAGACTATACAGGTCTGTAGACATCAGAAGTGACCACAGAGTAGCCAAAGGCAAATTAAAAGTATTGAAGAAGCGTATGAAATGGCTAGGCTGAAAAAAAGAAGACTTCATGAATATGTTTACAATCACCCTGAAAAACAGGTGGAATGGAAGAGATAGATCTACTAGCAAAGGATAGGGAGAGGTGGAAGTCCATAGTGTCAGCCCTACACTCCACATAGGTGTAAAGGATGATGATGATGATGATGAGAAACAGGTACCGGGTGCCAGCAGTAGAGGAAGATAAATAATTGGAGTGTGACTTTCCGTTGATGTAGGAGGGATACACAGAATTTGCAGAAGAAGTCCTGGGTAGACCACAGAAAAAGAATAACCCATAAGTCAGCGAAGAATCATGGGGCCTTGTAGACCAAAGGAAAGAAATGAATAAGAAGGTTCTGGGCACACGTTCAGAAAGAGTCAAGAGACAGCTAGAGGTGAAGTGTGAGGAGAAGGACAGAGAGGTCAAGAGGTAAAGAGGTTATGATGGAGCAGGTATTCATACTGCGGAACATCGTTGAACAGGTCAGTGAGTGGCAAGGAATGGTACACCTGAATTTCATAGATTTTGAAAAGGCTTTTAACTTCCCACCGTGAAAGCAAGTGGGGGATCATGAAGAAGTATGGAATTCCAGATAAGATTGTGGAGAAAATGTTTTTGAAGACTTCCAAAGTGCAGTAGAAGACTGTAGCGAAGGGAGAGCGTGGTCACCCCACCCAGACTCGAACCCAGGTCAACGGGGTGCCAAACATGCACTCTGACCGCCACACCAAAGAGCCCGGCTCAATGGCATGGCAGCCAGAGAGCATATTCACCTGTAGGGACAATCACATCGTCACAAAGACCAATAAGAAATATGTGAGTGCTTTGACATAAAAAACGGTGTTAAACAAGGATGCAATGAGAAGAACAGATGACCATGATGAGCAACAGCATTAGGTGGAGGGTCACATCAACACTCAACTCTGGCGTAACGCTACTCTCCTCTTCCAAACAGCAGATTCAGGATAAGACTGGATGAAGAAGCCAGATGGATGGGACTCAAGATCAACACAGAATAGACAAAAGGGCTGAGGATAAACGCAAGAAACCAAGAAAGGACTAAGCTAGATGGACACTTACTTGGGACCCGCAGTTTGTAAGGAGGGAGGTGCCATGGAGGACCTGAAGAACAGACTCTCTGAAGCATTCATCAGACTAAAGAGACTCCAACGACTTCAACAACATCTCCACAACAACAAAGCTGAGACTGCATCACTACCGTATGGGTGTGAGACAAAGAGTCAACGTGTACATAGGCAGAGATCCCTGGGGGGAAAGGGGGACCCCCCCTACCATACAGTTGTCCCCTCCAAATGGCATTGTAAATACAAATAAATGATTTTGAATAATATAGTAAAAATAATATAATATATAATAATATAGTAACATCCAAACCGGCCATGGATTTTGCATTGTCGGATATTTGTGTTCCTCTGTGTATTTTAAAAACAAATTACTACGTCCCTGCATGTGAAAAACCACGGCAAAACTTTGCCGCGGTGGGGAGGGGGCGGGGTCATCTGCATGTGATAAAGATGGCAAAACTCCGTCGCGGGGGGAGGTGGCAGGGTCATCTGCAATTTTCCTTTGTCGCTCCCCCCAGGATTTACTCTCTGAAATGTTACTGTGTATTGTACCCCCCCTACAACGAACTGGGATCTCCGCCCCTGAACGTGTAGCCGGACAGTATCAGGATACTGAGGCAGGGCCAAACCAACGACTGCAACATAGCAATGGCCTGGGCACCAGAAGTAAAAAGAAAAAGAGGAAGACCAAAGACTACCTGGAGGTGCTCAGTTTTTAAAGAAAGAGAAGAGACGGGAAGGGAAATAACGGAGCGAGCTGCGGACTATAGCAGCTGAGCGGGTAAGGTAGAAACACTCTGTGAAGGCCTCAAGTGCCCAGGCCCAAGGTCCGAGGCTTGAGGCAGGTAGCTAGGTAACAGGTAGGATTGTGAAAATGAACTTCAACAGTTAAGCCACACACAGAAAGGTTAAGCAGAAACCAAACCATTATTTGGATTATGACCCAAATGATTGACTGCAGATTAAACTTTTGAAGTCAGTAGGATATATACGTTATGAACCCTTGCCAGACATACAGGTATGGATAATTAAAAATCTAATGTAATCAAAAGGGCTTGTTTGTCACTTTGTTTTAATGGTTAGAATGCATCAACCTGAAATACAGTACACTTCCTCAGCCTGCCAACTCTACTACCCCCAATGGCACACCCACATAACATATCTGGAAGTGCCTTGCGTAACATTTCAGTTCCGACTGAACTATTCATCTTGTGCCCACAACCTCTGAAGTGAAGCAGAACTGTGTTTACAGCCATGCTTCCTTCATCAAAAACCTTGCAAAGCCCACGGAGACAACCACATTTCAGATAAATGTCTCAGAGATTTATATTTCGATTAGATTTGATTAAATTACGTTAAATTCAACTGTATTTTCTTTTTACAGAGACCAAGTACTGAGACAACTAAATGCAGTTTAGAATCTAACCAGAAGTGCAAATATAAAGAGTAAAATAGCTGTCTGTCAAAAACGATTTATTACTTTTTTTACTTTTATAATTGTCATTATTATACTTATTGTGTCACTTAAACAAGCCTTAATAAAGTATCATGCTGATACCATACCAGGATGAGGAAAACACTGGTATTCCATTGCTGTGCAGAGCTAGTCAGCTAGATATATCTCGCAGCAAGCTAGCCATCTACTTAGTTTGATCAAATTCACTGCTTTCTTCATAACAGTAGCACGTCTATTCAACTTTCATAAGGATGAGTCATTATTGAGTTGGCAATTAGGAGCTCAGTAATAACCTTTGGGACACTCCTAGGCATAGGTGACAAAATATCCAAAGCAAGCCTTCAAATATACTAGAGCACCAGTCTCATTAATGTGAACCATCTGAAGTGCCCAACTCTTCAAAACCTCGAGAGACAAAAAGGAATAAAAAGGACATTTGTTTGCATGAATATTACATTTTTTCTCCTAGTTTGGAGTAAATTATTTAGCAGGATGCACTCAGCAAACTAGTCTCTCTGAGGCACTTCATCGCCATGTATCCCTCAAACCATCAAGGTTCCCTTCTCCTAATGAACAAAACGACAAAACAAAACATTGTAGGCAGGATCTGAGCGTATGCAAAGAGCACAAACACAACTTCCCATACACGTTCAGTGGAGACAGGTCTTCCTCCATTTGAGACTCACTTGGAGAGTAAACAAAAGCTGATGGCCCCTGGCACATTGCACACTGCACTGGAAGGGTAAAAAAAAAAAAAACTGGTATAATAGAGGAATTCCCTTTAGCATGTTCCTGCAAGGGCCACCAACTGGGATCTCAACAGATGGTCATAATCCACAGTTGCTAAGCGACTGGTCATCAAACAATCCCCAAGCCTGCTTCAGGAGCAACTGCTTGGGTGCGCCTAAATGATTTATCTGGATATGATATATATGTGATAATTTCATTTTAGGGCTTCACATGTTATGCTTTCCTTTGCTGGCCGGGGGGGGGGGGGGGGGAGTTGGGGCTGGGATGATTAGACAGACAGTCTGGCAGCACAAAAGAGGTAATTCTCTACAAGCAGGATGCTAAGTAAAAGTGGACCATTTTTTAAATGGTTTTAAAAGATAATGACAAAGGTAAGGAGTTAATGCCTTTCAATTTAGTTAATCGTGTTTAGTTTTTATTAAGTTTCATGATGTTTATTTCGTTAAGGGCTATGGGACAAGCATTACCAGAACAATGTATGTAACTGATCTCATGTAATGTGTCCATTTGGCAAACAAAAGAAAGGCTACTAAAATACATTGTGGGCAGGCCGAATGGCGTTAAAAATAAGAAATGATTGCAAAAGGAACTATTATTATTCTCACTTCAGACTGCAGGATTATCTGCCATCTGGACATACCTCAGGGAAGTGAATTGGTGAGACACTCCAAAGCATCTGTGTGGTCTCTGTTAGGATTTGACAGTGTGAGAAGACGTAAATCTGGGCACATATTTTTCCGTACAGAAAACTGCCCCGTCTATGTCATTGTTCCTGTCCTGTCAAGCTTTGAGTGAAATTTGTTCCCAGCAGTGTATTCATATATGGGCATGAGAAAGAAGAGCTAGAAAAGAGGAAAAACACGAAGGAGATGTGCAAATCAGGGTGTAGCCACTGTACGAGGGGGTGGCTGTAACGCTCTTTCATCTAAAAATAAACATAAAACGGTGTTCCTTGGCGTTCCCCTCTTTTCTCTCTTGCCTTCCAAGTGTTGTCGACAAATGATTCACTCCAGGGAGGACGGAGATGATGCAGGGAAACACAAACACCTCTGCTTGCGTGCACGCACACACAAACCCACAGAGAGAGAAAGAGAGAGAGAGAGAGAGAGAGAGAGAGAGAGAATAGAGAGAGAGAGAGAGGGAGAGAGAGAGAGAGAGAGAGAAAATACATAGCATATATCATCACGTACACATACCCTCCCACTTTAGAAAGACAAATGCACGCATTAAGACACAAGCAAATATTAATGGACTGATACACACAACCACGGTGTTACACACCCAGGAACAGAAATGAGCCGAGACCTCTAGAACACACAGCATGAAGAGAAACGAAAGGGACTGAGGAGACAATGAGGCCAAAACGCAGCGGGATTTTGGGTGAGAAACAGAGTTTGGGGGAGTCTCCATCGGAGAGCAGAGGTCTGTGGTCTGACCTCACTAACCTTGACCAGCTAGTGCACAAGAAGGCCTTTGGGTCCTTTGCCTCAGAGAGGCTTTTGGACAACTTGTTTGGATTTATCACGTACATTCATCTTATTTCTTCAAAACATACATTCCCAGATAATTGGTGTTAAACTGAACCTGCATTACTGCATAAGAAAGCCTTCAGGAAAGTAAAGAAATTTGCATTAGACTACTAAAACAGTGACCTGAGTTTTGCAAATAAAGCCCATCTTGCTATTAATAAGCCTCTAAACATGCCTATTCCCCGGACAAAGATCAAGAGATTGTTATTTGAAAGTTTGGGGGAAATAAATATGACTGTGTGAACCCTTTTTTCAGTGTGGCTAGCTAGTTTTTACCGTATCCCCAAATGGATTTGGACTGTACATGGTAATGCTCAGGGAGACACCGACAAATCTGGCCCTCCCATTGGCTGCCTTGTCATGTGGTCATGGGGACAGAGCTCTGAGATTATGTAAGAGCAACTTTATGTGTCACCCAATATGTCACTGACATACATCAGTTAGCAAGCTCTATGCCAGTGGGTCTGCTGTTGGTGTTTGTAAAGCTAAGGGTTGGGTAGCTCTGCATATTAAGACCCAAAAATCCTTAAAGCCTTCTTCTAGTGTGCAAATTCAAGAGCTGTTTCATCATGTCCTTATCTGCAGAGTTGCTAGAGGCAGGGGGAAACGCTTCCTTTTGACTTTACTGGAAAGCTGGCGTAGGGAATCAGACAAGGAGCAATTCAAGTCTAATATTAATAGTTGTATAAGAAATACAGCAAACAGTGGAATCATATGGACACTATAATTCACTGTCCTCTCTGAAATACAGGGGACATTTTGGACCTGTAAGCAGTTTGACCCTTCAACTTATCATGGCTTTATGAAAGATCCAAGCTAACCAAGTTATGAGACATGGGGAAGCTAGTGAGAAGTTTAGGCCTACGTATTTACTTATTTCTTGACTAGCTGGTGAGGTTCATAGATATTGTCACTGTTACAGTGCAGCTCAGTGCAGATGGCCCTCACATGCAGAACATGGCAGAATAACTTGGTAAGGAAACGTTGCAGGAGGATGGAGTAAAGTGTAACATTTGCTAGCTAGCTAGGGCAGGAGGCTTACATTTGGGGCTTTGTCATAGAAATGTTTGCCAACTTCTTGCGCTGACAATTATGTTATTGTTTGAATAGATAATGAACTGATGACCGCAGCTGTAGGAACTAATGTTGCAGCTGTGGTTGGTAATTCCACACAGATTACTAATTAATGTTATCTGGTAATACATCCTCACAAAATGTATCTTTCCCTTTCTATGGAACAAGGGCATGCAGGAAATATGACATTCATGATGAGCTCCATATTTCTGTAAGCACATGTCAGCAGTTTTTATAAGACTGGTTTAATTGGATGGTTAATTATGTTCATGTGCTGTTGGACATTATACCCTCCTTTGAAATTCTCTTTCCACGAGTACATGGATGCTATATGCCTTTTAAGGTACCCATGTTTACTACTAGCTCTTTTCAGCTTGTGTAGGCTTGGACATTTGTTTTGTGATTGGGCACATACTCAAGGAATAATATTTTTAAAAGAGTGTCACAAAGCACGTGTAGAGAATTTTCAGCAAGTATCTTTCACACCCCACAATCAACATGTTACATGTTATGTGCTCATGTGTGTTTCTTTGTTTGGTTTAGATTTTTTTCATGCTTCATAAATTCCTGCCAGAACTGTGGAGGTTTGTTAAAGAATAAATTCAACATTTGGTCAGGGTTCAACTGCCATATAATCCAGGAACCAAATGCACATCAGTTTTGTGATAGTCACTCTTAAAACATATCGCCTATTATTGCTTATTAAATGGTTACAGTGGAGTTTGAGTGGAAATATAGGTGGCATGTTGAATTGAAAAGTATTTGTGATAAAAAAACAGTCTTTGTAGCGTCGCTAGCTTCACGCTCCATTAAGCTGTATGAAACATCAGGCACACGCATGTCAGGCCCTGCCCTCTGAGACTCCAGACAAGGTAACCCACCAGCAACCTCCTGACACATCCTGTTCTGAGATAAACAACTATGACAGTGACAAATATTCCCTACCCCTCGCACAGACACATACACACACACACACACACACACACACACACACACACACACACACACACACACACACACACACACACACACACACTCACATGTTTATATATATATATTTATCTCTCTTTCTATACACATACAGAGAGAGAGAGAGAGAGAGAGAGAGAGAGAAACATACAGAGGGGGCCGTGTCATTGTATAAACATTTGAAAACTTTAACATTTGAAGTTTAAAGGTTTAGGTTGTGAACAAATTTACAAGTAATACAAGTGTGGTGAGCTCACAGGCACACAATCAAGTCAGTAAGGGAACTTGGAAGGCCAGACACTTCTGAAAGGCAACGCTGTTTTGCTATTACAAGACAGAAGGGGGGGGGTGTAGACTTGTGGGCCGGGGCATTTGTGTACCCTTCAATTCAAGACCTTTCTAATGAAGAGCAATAATACATCCACACTAAGAACCCAGCGAGGTCAGTGAGAGCCTTAGCTGCAGGCGTCTCTGAATGTGAATGCCTTAAAGCACAGAGCAAAGTCTTTGGAGACCCGACATGTGTGCACGTACACATTCCACGAGGTTCAAACACGTTTTTCTCTTGTGGATAAATCCTTTGACTCACCTGAGTGCATCGCAACAGCAGAAAAATAACATTAGCTGCTTACTTTGGACCATATGCTGAAGCTGCATGGAGACTGGCCAAATTTCTATACAAAAGCATTTAGTTTTTTATTTGTTTTAGCATGTTTTGCTACGGGAAAGCAGCAATCAGGGAAACTGAATATCTGTGGTCATTATTCAGAAATTTCAATAGTTCCACAGGTTAAAAATGGCTTAGTGCACCTTAGTCAATACACAAATCTACCTCATTTCCCAAATAACATCAAAAGAAATAAAATGTTGTGGTTCTCAGACATTCAAATTAAACAATGAGTGTAGTGCACACAGGTCTCTTGGCACACCTGAGTGTGCAGAGGAGGAATCTTGCATGGCATACTGTACGTGTGAAAGTATGCATGTGTGGGTGTTTTTAAGTCCCTCTGCCTTAATAGTGGGATCTTTAAGGCCAGTCGATAAAGTCTCCAGCCCACCAGTGTCAAGCTGATCCCCACCCTTCATATGCAGTCCTGACACCCAAGTTCACAAGGCTGATCTGGGGGATTGGCCAGGAGAGTGACGTAAGCCTTGAGGCCCCTGAATAACCCTGACCTGCATCACTGCATCACTGCACGCTCTTTCAGGTTTGATCTAGAACCTCAACTCTTTCTTTTCATCTAGTTTAATCAGCGTTGGGGTCCTCTCAAAGGAAAAAAAGAAGGATAGAAATGTTTTGAGTTGAGTGTTTTGGGGACTCTGCAGATGTGTCTTTCTATCTCTCTCTCTCTCTCTCTCTCTCTTTCTCACTCTCTCTTTGTCTCCCTCTCTCTCTGGAGTGTGTGTGTGTGTGTGTGTGTGTGTGTGTGTGTGTGTGTGTGTGTGTGTGTGTGTGAAGATAGGTTGAGATTTCTTCACGGATCCATGCCTCAGTGAACACATTAATGTGTGGGCAAATCTAATCCAGTCCACCTAAATCTCCAGGTACCCACAACAATATTACAGCTATCAGCCCATCACATTGTTTTAAGTGAACCTCACCTCTCCTCAGGCAAAATTATATATATGTATATATATACAGTACTATATATATATATATACAGTGTATATATATATATATGCTGAAGAAAAAATAAATGTCATCCCTGCTTAGTACACAGAAGATGAAGGTATTGCATTTTTAAGGTATTGCATTGCAATTTGGATTTCAATTTAGGCCAGTCAAGGTAACACAGTGCATGCAAGCCTCACAGCAATACAACTGCAGGCATCTTGCCAGTTCCCTGATGTATGCAAAAGAGAAGAGGCTTATGAAAGATGAATGTGTGAACCCCTCCATATGAATATTTGAGAGGGGGAAGTCTGTTTAATACATGATCAGTGCTCCGGAAATCTTCCTTTTCATGTCACTCTCCCCCACACATCCTTGAAGTATTATATAGGACGTTTTTTTCATTTTATTTTCAGCAGGAGTGACACAGCATTCTGAACAGCCAATGTCGGTCTTTTGCCTTTATTTATTTATTTATCTGAGGAGTGCGTAAGAGAGCACCCACTTCCTGATATGGAAAATTAATTTCGAGTAGGATAAAACATTGTGGGCACTTAATGGTATTTACTGGTGAAATGGCTTGATTCAATCCATCAACGATTAACATTACCAAGGAACACAGATTCTGTTCAGGAGTTACTGCTGCTGTTGAGACGCTTACGTTTTCACCCATACAATCTGGTGGTCGGGTGATTTCTCACCTGTTTGTGTGCACTAGAGAAGTTCTTGACCTTGACGAACAAGGCTAGTCAAACAATCGCTGTTGCTATGCTACAGTGAAAGTGTGTTGGCCACAGCACTGCCATAATGAAGAACTTAAAAAAAAAAAAAAAAGATGTCACATTGAGTCTTAAAGCAAACTAAGATAGCTTGCGCTTGTTCAGGAAATGTACCAAGGTAGAAATGAGCCTTGAAGACCTCTTTTTTACAGAGCAGATAATGTCCATAGTGTTAACCCACACCAGATTAATACATGTTCTTCACCACAATTGACACATCGTCTGGATCACTCTCAGTGACCGTCAGAACACTTGCTGTCCTTCTAGAATGTTATCTAGGGTGTTTCTATCTGTTCCTTTGTCCTTCCGACAGTCTTTTATTTTCAGTCTGAGGGAGCGAAGACATTGGATTCAAAAATACACATTGCTCTTGCATGGTCATTGCTATAAATCAGTGTGTAATAATAAAACGTTTTCCTTTATGTGATGACAACAATAGTAATGGCAAGCTTTTCAAATGGGGACAAAATGCTACAAAATGTAAGAAAACTGAAAAAGGTTTTGGACACATTGCCTTGGGTGGAGGATCTTTTTTTTTTGTATTGCCCTGAACCTGTGAACTACTGTACCACTCACTGTGTGGTACAGTCTAAAAAGATATGTTTTACAGATAGATCACTGAGGTTGACCAAAACAGTCAGTAGTCAAGTACCCGTGCCAGTCCTGTCTGCATGGAGACATTGGAGGCAGTGCCTCTGCCTCTCTGAGGTCCAGCCTCAATAGTATCGGATGTGCACCGGTTCCCACACCTCCCCAGCTCCCGTGCGCTTCCCCCTGTGCTGCCCTTATGTCTGAAAGCATGCTGTGGCTAATGCTCAAGTGTGAACTGCAGGGGGTCTGCAGTGCTGCTTTGGGGAAGGGGGTGGTTAGACACAGCACCGCCGTCTATCCTCCTAGAGGCAGTCGCAATTTCCTTAAAAGATGATCCACTATTTTCTTACTGGCCGCACATGATGGAAATTGTCTGTAGCGGATGATGTGCCGTCATCATGGCTGACAATGACCTTTTTTGTATTCATGACCAATTCTGGTTTTCGCCATCCATGCAAGGATTGTTTCACACGACAGCGCGCAAGAGAAGATACACATCAGAGTTCAAAGTACTTCTGTTTGCTCATTAAAATTTTTTTTTGTATTATTATTATTATTATTCTTACATAAAACTTAGATCGCCACGATTGTATTGTTGGTTGTACGTGTATGCTCCTCTGTCTCTAAGGAACACAACTAGGATTTTTTTTTTATCATACTGTGTCATATTCAAGCTGTGAAGTAATAATGAGAACATCCATTTCAACCTTGAACAGAAATGTGTTAATTAAAGAGCAGCCATTTTAATGGAACTGTGCAAGAGGCATCAAGAGTATAAACGCACACAATTCAGTCGCTCATTGAAGAACAATAAACTACAAAATGCATCTGTTGTCTAATCGCTCATTACATCCAAGTAGATATGGTGGATAACATCATGATGGGCTCCTGAAGGTGTACCAAACTGAGATCACATTCATATACAGTACATTTGGATGCAATCTAATTTTGCGGCTGAAATCTCATCTTGTCTCTTCGGCGCTGTGAATTGAAAAACTCTTGGCTGGTTGCATTTTTAAAATCACAGTTTAATTATTCATTCAGGGCATAGTGGGCAGCTCTCGACATCCCATAAATCTAACTCTAAATTGTTCTGTGACTGACGGGCGAGGAGCGGATCAATGGATTAATTTCTATGAGACGGTGTTCTCGTGTGCTGCACTCGTGTCTGCACATGCACAGAGCAGGATTATGAAATCCGAGCTGGGGGCTCTCTCTCGTCCGATGGCTGCTAAGGAGCCTGTGTGTGTGTCTGTGTGTGTGTGTTTGTGTGGGGGGGATCTGCCAAGGAGCCTGTCTAAAAGGGCTAAGATGATGACAAATGGAGAGGTCCAGGGAAGAGCGCGCTCCCTACACCAACTCAATCATACTGAATAAACACGCAACCGCCACACATCTCTTAGAAAGCCTTTTCTGAACTGGTCTGATGTCACTGGCAGATGCAGGACAGGTGTGCCTGTGTGTGTGTGTGTGTGTGTGTGTGTGTGTGTGTGTGTGTGTGTGTGTGTGTGTGTGTGTGTTTTTGTCTGTTTGTGTGTGCAATGGCGTTTGGATGAGCTCTTAGTGCCTCTCCAGAAACCAGTCATTCTGATTTACGTGCAAGGTGCTTTTATGAAATTGTACGCCCAGTTGATTACAAGCACTGAAAGCACTGGCTTTTATTGCATTGTATTCTCTCATATTTTGTGATTTTTCTCAGTTTTGAAACATTCATTTGCATCAGGATTATTAAAAAATTGTGCTTGCTCTTTAAAAAAGATGCATTATAACAAATGCCACAGAGTCCGTGTTTGGAAGAGGCTAATACGTTTCCTGTCTGTGGCAGGAAAATGAAAATAAAAAAAATCAATATGAGATGATAGAATTTAATTTGCCACAAAGAAGCCCTGATGTGCATTCATATTAAAGTGCTCTCATTTCCCTGGGTTAAATGCAAGCCACACTCCCCCCTCGAAGCAGAAATGGGCAGAATTAAGATTCCCCCTCATCTTCATAACAAGCTATGAATAATGCAGAGTGTGGGGGGGGTCTCTCCCACTGGGGAGAGCGGGGTTGGATTAATAAAAAGAAGAAAAAAAACAGCTGTCAGAGGAGACAGAAGCTGCATGTCGGGCCTCGGATGACTGAGTGGCTGGGCTGTCTCTGAACACCTCCTGAGGTACACAGCCACCGGGGGGAAAGGTCAGCTCTCCTCCCCAGGCAGAGGCCAGGGGGATGGGGAGCACCGTGTACAGCATGCAGTGGCTTTAGCATCCCCAGTGCACAGCATACAATGGCTTTAGCATCCCCAGTGTACAGCATACAATGGCTTTAGCATCCCCAGTGTACAGCATGCAGTGGCTTTAGCATCCCCAGTGTACAGCATGCAGTGGCTTTAGCATCCCCAGTGCACAGCATACAATGGCTTTAGCAACCCCAGTGTACAGCATACAATGGCTTTAGCATTCCCAGTGTACAGCATGCAGTGGCTTTAGCATTCCCAGTGTACAGCATACAATGGCTTTAGCATTCCCAGTGTACAGCATGCAGTGGCTTTAGCATCCCCAGTGCACAGTATACAATGGCTTTAGCATTCCCAGTGTACAGCATACAATGGCTTTAGCATTCCCAGTGTACAGCATACAATGGCTTCAGCATCCCCAGTGTACAGCATACAATGGCTTTAGCATCCCCAGTGTACAGCATACAATGGCTTTAGCATTCCCAGTGTACAGCATACAATGGCTTTAGCATTCCCAGTGTACAGCATGCAGTGGCTTCAGCATCCCCAGTGTACAGCATGCAGTGGCTTTAGCATTCCCAGTGTACAGCATAGAGTGGCTTTAGCATCCCCAGTGTACAGCATACAATGGCTTTAGCAACCCCAGTGTACAGCATAGAGTGGCTTTAGCATTCCCAGTGTACAGCATAGAGTGGTTTTAGCATTCCCAGTGTACAGCATACAATGGCTTTAGCAACCCCAGTGTACAGCATACAGTGGCTTTAGCATCCCCAGTGGCCATAAATCGCGTCTTGGCTTTCAGGGAAGGCTCTCTGTCTCTCATTTCTAAGTGCTGTGCATCCTTCATGTATATACAGTTTGTGTTGGTGTAAAATGGTATGAATGACAAAGGCTGAAGGAAAACAAATCCTCTGAAGGTATACCTCTGAAGTGTCCTGTTGAATAAAGCATTTTATGACATTCAGAATCAAATATTTATAAACACATCCAGAAGCATTCGTAAGATTCACATCCACATAGAAATGATCAGAGGAGGTTGGCAGTTGCATTGTTCATAGTTGTAAAAACACTTATTCAGTAAAAAAATGATTCCTCATGCCAGGTTATGTAATCATCCACAGACACAGCCAACCTTTACATTTGAAATTGTCTTTCACTTAATGCTAAATTATTTTTGATGATATTTGTTTTGAGCTGATGAATCATTGATGATACCAGAACCAGTGCCAAGAAATGAGAATTCCCCGCTCACAGCACGCCCCTTGCCACTCCACCACCGTGTCTGTTTCTTTTGTTCTTCACGGAAGCCTTGTCTCGCATTAAACGCCATGAGTTTAAATATTTAATGTATGAGGTTGTCCGTAGCAACTGAAACTGGATGAATTAAACTACTCGGTCATGGTAACCATCGATGGCATTGACAGGTCAGCGCTGAAATGAGATTTCCCAGTTCCCTTGATATTTTAGATTAGAACTGCAAGCCATGACTTGTGTCCCGCATGTATCGCTTATTCAAATGAAGACTGTCCACAGTGGCCTGGTGGAGCTCAGTGTGGGTTCTGAATTTGTCGGTTGATGAGGTGAAAATAAAATGGTTTTATAGCACACTGACACCAGAAACAAAATATTGTTTTGTTTGTGTTTTGGCTCTATTTCTACAGAAGCTACAAAGCACATAAATATTTGTGTTTATTGTTTGTTTCATTAAAAATGGTAATATTTGTTCTTTAATGCAGCATTGAGTACAGCAGGGAGTATGGATCACTGTACCTCTGTGTTCTTGCTGTTACATTCATGGGAGGTGAGTCACACATGAGCGGATCACCTTCAGCCATTCCACTCCCCTGCTGTTTCGTATTCACACACACCTTCCCA
The DNA here is from genome assembly GCF_963457725.1 of Sprattus sprattus. Lineage (NCBI taxonomy): Eukaryota > Metazoa > Chordata > Actinopteri > Clupeiformes > Clupeidae > Sprattus > Sprattus sprattus. The sequence goes on along the minus strand of NC_137918.1, from coordinate 18,635,737 downwards.
TTTATGGTGTGTATAAATAATTTACCACGCTGCATGTGAGAGAGCATGCATATGAAAGAAAAGGTCTCCACCTCCCAGGCAGAAGCATCAGTATGAGACAGTCCCCAGACAAGCCAGGAACATCCTTCTCAAAATCCAAAACATTCAGCAGCACAAACCTAAAAGTTTCTCAGAAAATATGATTTGACATTTACATTGTGCAACTGGCAGTTTTTATCAAAGGCTACAAGTAAGGATTTATTCCAGTGTATGGAAGGACACCTGCAGGGTTGGGAAGGGTACTGTTGAAATGTAATAGGTTACAGATTACAAGCTGCCCTATTAAAATGAAACAAGTAATGTAACTATTTAAATTACTTCATCAAAGTTAACTTATTAATTTGATTGGCCGGTGAGAGGCGGCCCAAATTCAAGAAGAGCCAATCAAAAACAATGCACAAAATGTGAGCACATACTGTCAAATGAATGGTGCCTGTTTAGGTGCTAAAAAGATGCAAAGCAACAGAATGCATATAATATTCTATATGTACGATTTAAAGCTTTTTACTGAAATAAATATATATGGCCGTACACCCTTTGTAATCACCAACATTTTGAATAGTAACTGTTATTACATGTAATACATTACATTCTCAGTAACATAACAGATTACAGATTACATTTCTCTTGTAATTTAATAACTTAACAGTTAGTACATGTAACCAGTCACTTCCCAACCCCGGGCCCCATGTGGACCTGTAACTGTGAGGATGATATATAAAGAGCACATTTTAATGTCTGAGTTTCCCCCTAAAAATTAAGTTTTTTAAAAACTGGAAATTATCATTTAAAAATTGTAATCATCATGACGCCTTTCTGGAAATGCATCACTGATTATTTTTCTACATTTTGTATGGCGCTTGAAATAAGTCAGTTAAAAATGAAGAGCACAATGTGCATGCACCCCCCTTTTGTTCTACGCAAACGCATGATCGCTTTTTGAACAATTATCCTCGCTATTGAATGGGAACTTCATTATTAAAGATGTCACACCTTAAAAAAACACACACTCGGATGTGGAAATGCTTTAGATAAATATGCTTCATTCTTTTTCATTAGCATGAGATGTTTCTTAATTAAAAAGGTAAAGGGTTCATCTCTGTTTCCATTATTTGGCAATACTCTCATTTACCTGGGAGAAAATGAGCCATGTGATTTATGAACGCTCACTGAAGCCAGCCTTCTGTGGCGCGAGACATTATTACATATGACTGGCAATGAAGCATCTTCGAATTGCTTGTATAGTGTAGCGGTGCATAAAATATGTATAACTATGTCATTACACTGATACAAACAAGTTAAGGGAGAATTTTCTCCAATTCACACATTGGTACAAGCATCGTGACTCATTATACATACATAGAATCACAATTTTAATGGTTTCTGAGATCCCTGTTTAAATTCTAAGTAGACAGAGTCTGCTGTTTGAGAAGGATACCACACATGTTATCGGTTTTGTTTGGGCTACTCTGAATGAAAATCTGGCCATTTCTTTAGCGCATTAATAAACTAAGCTGTCAGCACACACTACATTAATGTCTTGCAGGTGTTCAAACTCATACTCAAGGTCTGGACGACGTAAAGAGTGCACATGCGTGCAAAACTTGTTTCTCTATGGACATCTCCAAGTTCATCTCCCTTTGATGTCAGACACTCATTCCTTTCTCTCTCTCTTTCTATCTCTTTCTCTACCTCTCTCTCTATGTATGTACTATATTTACTATATATATATATATATGTGTGTGTGTGTGTGTGTGTGTGTGTGTGCGTGTGTGTGTGTGTACAGTGAGTAGTGTGGACATGCATGGGGGTGAATAAATGGCTGTGTAGGAGGGAGAGAGAGAGAGAGTAAGAGAGAGAGAGAGAGAGTTAGCAGATGGAGAGAGAGAGAGAGAGATAGCAGACGGAGAGAGAGAGATAGTCAGCAGAGAGAGAGAGAGAGAGAGAGAGTTAGCAGACGGAGAGAGAGAGATAGTCAGCAGAGGGAGAGAGAGAGAGAGAGAGAGAATAAGCAGAGTGAGAGAGAGAGATAGTCAGCAGAGAGAGAGAGAGAGAATAAGCAGAGTGAGAGAGAGGGAGAGAGAGAGAGAGAGAGAGAGAATGAGAAGAGTGAGAGAGAGTTAGCAGACGGAGAGAGAGAGAGATAGTCAGCAGAGGGAGAGAGAGAGAGAATAAGCAGAGTGAGAGAGGGCTTCAGGTGCTTTTCTAGTCCACACCTTCACCAGGATTAGAAAGACCTTTGACCCTCGCTGCAGCCTCCAGCAGCCAGTGCACGGCCACTAAAGAGACTGCAGCTGGTCCAAACACCTTCCTCTATGACAGGGTTCCTATAGGAAGCCTCGGAGAAATGAGAGAAAAAGAGACCCTCTGTGACCCTGTCAGACGTGTCAGACGTGTCAGACGTGTAGTGAACCCTAAGGGGCATAATCTTATACTGTAGGAAGTGATCTCGGTTGACAAAAGCAGACAACTCTCTAGCATGCTTGGTCAAGGGCTCTTGCCAATATCCCTTCAACAGATTTAACTCATTTACTAAAATGGCCGCTCTGAAGCGATCAATACAATCACCCAGGTCAAGTTTAGCGATTGCATTTAACCTCTTTAATCTGCGCATGACTCGATAATTCCATCCCAAAACATGTAAATAACAGACTTAGGGGCAGGGAGAGTTCCAAGCACTAAAACTGGGCTCAGCCAAACCATACTTTAACAGATAGTCCAGCTCTGCTCCTAATAAAGCTCTTATTGAGGGACCTGATAAGTATGTTGGGTAATGGGCTGTGCCGAGCCTACACCAATCATAATCAATAATCAATAATCAATTATCATAATCATAATCATAATCAATCATAATTCAATAAGGACATGGAAATGGGGAAACCTCAACCAGCTTAGTGATATCAGACCTCACCCTGACTTGACAAATGTGAAAAGTGAGGTGTGTTCTGCAACTGTCCCTTGTTGTCTTCACATGATGGAGCGTTTATGTCCTCCTCAACCGCTGCTGAAACATCATTCCCCTTCCACACTTCCAGCGACAAAGCATCTAGATCCCTGAGGAACTGGAGGACACACAGGAGGAGCTATCAGCCTGACAACCACAGGAGAAAAATAAGAGTAGCATGACAAACCGATCAGGTGTATTTACTAAGTAGTCGTGGTCAGAGAGATGTGTAGGTACTTAATCTGAGACAGTGCAGCCAAGGGAACAGGTCTATATTTAACCTTCTTCAGGGTATAGCACTCAGAGATTGTGGGCCCTGACTCAGTGGTGTAGTGGTCCCTGGAGAAGTGGTTATACTGTCATTTTTTTTAAGCAGCCTATACAGCACAGGATAAACGCCCTGTTTTGAGAAGTGGGTATACCCACTGCTGACGGAAAAATAAGTGGGTATACTCTGTATACCTGCGTATACCCTGGACTACACTACTGCCCTGACTTACAACAGAGGCATACTGTATCAGTCTTTACACTAGGACCTTGTGGTAAAGACACAGGGTTAGGTCCTGCAACCTAGGCTTTGATCTGCCCCTTAAAAGAGCCCTGTACTCAGTGGTGTAGTCCAAGGTATACGCAGGTATACAGAGTATACCCACTTATTTTTCAGTCAGCATTGCGTATACCCACTTCTCAAAACAGGGCGTTTATCCTGTGCTCTATGGGCTGTTTCAAAAAATTAAGAGTATACCCACTTCTCCAGGGACCACTGCCTGTGCTCATCATGATTATCACTATATCTTCCCACATGTGTGCCTCTGTGGGCCCTTTGCCTTCAAAACAGCATCAGTTCTTGTAGATCACACAGTTTTTGAAGGAACTCGGCTGGTAGGTTGTTCCAAACATCTTGGAGAACTAACAACAGATGTTCTGTGGATGAAGGCTTCCTCAAATCCTTGTGTCTCTTCATGTCATCCCAGACAGACTCGATGATGTTGAGATCAGGGCTCTGTGGGGGCCATACCATCACTTCCAGGACGTCTTGTTCTACTCTATGCTGAAAATAGTTCCTAATGACATTGGC
>NC_137918.1:18499176-18629176 GCF_963457725.1 Sprattus sprattus | reverse complement strand
CGCAGAATTCTGAGAGAGTGGAAGTGCAGGATGAATTGAGAGGTAGAGTTGAGAATTCCACCTGACTATAAGAGAGGAGTGTGATGACACCTGTTCCAGTCCTAGTAACCTGTCGACCTCTCTTTGAGATCTCGCTTTTTCTCACACACAATCTCTTTCCCGCAGGAAACCCTTTTCAGCAAACCACAAGCACACTCGACTAATCCATATCCGTTTTATTTCTTTTAATATCACTGTGAAAACTCTCACCTTCTCACAATCACAAATAACGTGATGCCTTATATATACAGCGGGCAAAATAAGTATTGAGCACGTCGCCATTTTTCTCAGTAAATACATTTCCAAAGGTGCTATTGACATGAAATTTTCACCAGATGTTGGTAACAACCCAGGTAATCCAAACATACAAAGAAACCTAAACAAATTAGTTCAAAAATTAAGTTATGTCTAATAATGTGAAAAGTCGTATGCATTGCTCAGTTGTGAATCTGGCCCATTGTTCCACACAAACAGTCTTCAAATCTTGGGAGTTCCCTGGGCCTCTTCTATGAAGTCTGATCTTCAGTTCTTCCCATAGATTTTCAATTGGATTCAAGTCAGGTGATTGGCTGGGCCACTCTAGCAGCTTTATTTTCTTTCTCTGAAACCAATTGAGAGTTTCCTTGGCTGGGCCTAGTTTCCCGAACGCTAAAAAGGACTTGAAATCGGTCGTAAGAGGGATATTGCAGAGCGGTTTCCCGACGCCGCACTTACGGCAATGATGAGTCTATGATGTCGCCAAAATCCACGTCCATTCTTGTTTAAATGTCCACCCTCGTTTCATCTTCATCATCCTGGTAGATGGCAGCAGATTTTTATTAAGAATGTCTTGGTACATTTTTCCATTCATCCTTCCTTTAATTGTGTGACGTTTGCCAGTACCGTATGCTGAAAAACAGCCCCACATCATGATGTTCCCACCTCCAAACTTCACTGTTGGGATGATGTGCAGTGTCATTTCTCCTCCAAACATGGTGTGCATTATGGCATCCAAAGAGTTTCATTTTGCTCTCATCTGACCAGACTATATTCTCCCAGTATTTCACAGGCTTGTCCAAATGTTGTGCAGCAAACTTTAAGCCAGCTTCAACATGCTTTTTCTTCAGCAATGGACTCTTGCGTGGTGATCATGCATACAGACCATGGTGGTTCAGTGCATTACTTATTGTTTTCTTTTAAACAATTGTACCTGCTGATTCCAGGTCTTTCTGATGCTCTCCACAAATGGTTCTTGGCTCTTGGACAACTATGATAGTTCTTTTCACTCCTCTGTCAGAAATCTTGCAAGGAGCACTTGGCCGTGGTCAGTTTATGGTGAAATTACGTTCTTTCCTCCGGATTATGGCCCCAACAGTGCTAACTGGAACATTCAGAAGTTTAGAAATGCATCCGTAAACAATGGCATCAGTATGTTTTGCAACAGTAAGGTTGCGAAGGTCATGGGAGAGCGCTTTACTTTTACCCATCATGAGATGTTTCTTGTGTGACACGTTGGTAATGACACACCTTTTTAAAGGCCATCAATTGGGACTGAATCAGCTCATATTAATTTGCACTGACAAGGGCCGGATATCTTTCTAATTACTGATAGATTTGAGCTGTTGTCTTGGCTTTCCATGCCTTTTTGCACCTCCCTTTCTTCATGTGTTCAATACTTTTCCCTGTGTCATTTCAAATTATTACCGTAATATATTTTCTGAACTTATTTGTTTTGGTTTCTTTGTATGGATTACTTGAGTTGTTACTAACATCTGGTGGAAATGTCATGTCAGTAGCACCTTTTGGAAATATATATACTGAGAAAAATGGGGACGTGTTCAATACTTATTTTACCTGCTGTATTACCATTAGGTACCACTTTACAATAAGGCACCATTATAAATGTTTATAAATGGTTTATAAATAGGTTATTAATTAGGTTGTAAGTCATCAATAAGCCCTTACAAATGATTTCTAAACACAGTTTTTATACATCGATGTGCACTCACTATTTGGGAAGATCCCCATCTTGGCAACCCACTGTCTCTACGGGTCTGGGAGTAACTGATACAAGAATGGTAGGGAGTGTGCAATTGGGCTACAGCCAGTTAAGGGATAGACAGTGTTCAAAACTGTGTTCATAACTCATCTATAAGGGCTTGTTAATGACTTACAAAGGGTTTACAACTTAATTAATAACCTATTTATAAACCATTATAAACAATTTATAATGGAGCCTTATGGTACCGCCAAAGGTTTCACAGACAATGTTGTTAGTGTATTAGTATTTACCTTAATTTCCCTCGGGATTAATAAAGTATCCATCTATCCATCTATCTATCTATCTATCTAATACCCAAGGACCCAATACTTTTTCTCCCAGGCCCTCCCAGTGATTGAAAGACAAGGTTTTGATTGGATAAACGTGTCCCGATGCCCTGATTTATTTGAGTTTTGGCCCAACTTCTTGAATTGCTGCAACTGCTCAAACTTCTGCTTCGCCCTCCGAAGATGCTTTGCACAACCAGTAGCAATGCCTTGCCACTATCCATAGAAAATGATTGGTATCTGTCCAAATGGGTGGGCTCGCCAGAACTGTAGACATGCACCATTAAAGTTAGCAGAACTCGAGTTAGTGGTGGCCATTCTTCTGTTCTTTCCATTTCAATTATTTAGCAAGTGAACACATTTCAAATGGACACGGGCAGCAGAGACTCAGGAGATAAAGCAGCCAGGGTTGGGTGGCTCCAACAAGTCTGGCTTTTTTTGGGCTCTTTGAGCAAGACTGCTCCCCAGAGTGTACCCAAGGGCAAGAAACAGGATCGTATATGGCAGCCCGTGACCACCTGTGGGCTGATGTGAGGTGGGAAATATAAAGTATACTGAGTTCTCTAAGAGCTGAAAAGCACTATACAGTTACAATACGGCAGTACCGGTACAATGGATAAAAGAACACGGTCTTTCACTAAAATGTGGGCGGATTCAAGAATGTATTTGCAAGAATAATGAAGAGGGTGTGCTTCAATTAAACATGATTTGGTTGATACTGAGCAATGATTGTTCTCTTGTTTTGTTTTTCTCTCATAGTCTCTCCCTTTGTCTCACTCTGCCGTTCTCTCATTCTCTCTCTCTCTCTCTCTCTCTATGTCTCACTCTCCTGTTCTCTCATTCTCTCTCTCTCTCACTCTCCTGTTCTCTCATTCTCTCTCTCTCTCTCTGTCTCACTCTCCTGTTCTCTCATTCTCTCTCTCTCTCTGTCTCACTCTCCTGTTCTCTCTCTCTCTCTCTGTCTCACTCTCCTGTTCTCTCATTCTCGCTCTCTCTCTCTGTCTCACTCTGCCGTTCTCTCATTCTCTCTCTCTCTCTCTGTCTCACTCTCCTGTTCTCTCATTCTCTCTCTCTCTCTCTCTGTCTCACTCTCCTGTTCTCTCATTCTCTCTCTCTCTCTCTCTGTCTCACTCTCCTGTTCTCCCATTCTCTCTCTCTCTCACTCTCCTGTTCTCTCATTCTCTCTCTCTGTCTCACTCTCCTGTTCTCTCATTCTCTCTCTCTCTCTGTCTCACTCTCCTGTTCTCTCATTCTCTCTCTGTCTCACTCTCCTGTTCTCTCATTCTCTCTCTCTCTCACTCTCCTGTTCTCTCATTCTCTCTCTCTCTCACTCTCCTGTTCTCTCATTCTCTCTCTGTCTCACTCTTCCCCCACTGATCAGTCCCGTAATGCTCTCTCCTGCCCTCTCTCTTCCGCAGTCTCTCTCTCTCTCTCTCCTACCCTCCCTCTCTCTCTCCTACCCTCCCTCTCTCCTGGCCTCTCTCTGCCGCAGTCTCTCTCCCACTCTCTCTCTCCTGCCCTCTCTCTCTCCCTCTCCTACCCTCCCTCTCTCTCTCCTGCCCTCTCTCTCTCTCTCTCCTGCCCTCTCTCTCCCACTCTCTCTCTCCTGCCCTCTCTCTCTCTCTCTCTCCTGCCCTCTCTCTGACGCAGTCTCTCTCTCTCTCTCCTGCCCTCTCTCTCCCACTCTCTCTCTCCTGCCCTCTCTCTCTCTCTCTCTCCTGCCCTCTCTCTGACGCAGTCTCTCTCTCTCTCTCTCTCCTGCCCTCTCTCTCTCTCTCTCTCTCCTGCCCTCTCTCTGCTGCAGTCTCTCTCCCACTCTCCTGTGCTTTGTTTTCGCCCCGTCGTCTCTCATTCCCTGCCTTCTGCTCCCTCCCCTTGCTGTCTCTCTGTGCGTGCCGCCCCAAGCCCAGGGACCAGGCTAAACATAGACGGCCCTGAGCCGAGCCCACACAGCACAGCTGAGTGCTAACACCCGGAGATCACGCACCCTCAACCCTGCCCTGCCGCTTCCGCTCGCAACACGGCAAAAGAGACCGCCAGAGCACGGGAACGGGCGGAGGTGTCCACGTAACAAGTCATCGTCGGCGTCATCATCATCATCTGGAGGGTTCCAGGAGGCTGAACCTTCGGGAAAATTAGACAGAGAAATAGTCTGCGGGTGAAACGACTGGCCAGAATTTGTGATTTCAAGTTTAGCGACAGATGTGTTGCACGATTTGCGAACCTTAACGATAAATATTCCCTGTCCTCAAGAAATCTTCCAGTTTGAATTTTTCAAGAGTTTTTCTGTGATACTATTTGGGTTGAATATATGGTCACTAAAGGGGTACACGTCTTCAACATGAAGCATGGGATACGTACTCTATGTGTAACAAACAGTGCAGTCCTTTTGAAGTGTCGTTGATTTAAAATGCAAATTCATTCATTCAACCATCAAAAAAACGACTAATGACACAGAAAAGTAACAAATTATGATAAATATATCAGCAGTCATTACGTTTAAAATAAAGTTAGCAAGAAAATTAATGAAACAAATACACTGGAAACAAATCATGAATGTTAAGTTTAGCCAAATGTGTTAAATGCTGAATATTTTTTTCAAGAGGCACCCATTTGATCTCCCAGCCCTTTCTACACCCTTCATATTATACCAGTGACAACATTGTCAAGGGTGAAATGTCCAATGATGTCTATGTGTATGTCTTCACCAATGCATGTGTTATCTCAACATGATGGTATTCATTCTAGCAGAGTAGGGACGTACCATATGGAATAATGCATTTTAAACAGGAATATCTTAACATGTGAAGAAGAGGCCAGAGGATTTCCATGATCAATACCCTGGGCTTGATATTCAATTGACTGACTTAATTCAAGGATATCCCCCCTCTAAAAAGGTTGAGGAAGAAATTATAAATATATTATTATTTATTTATTTATATTATAAATATAAAACATAAATCATGTAATGTAATGCATTTGAAGTTAAATCATTGTTTAATCATTGATGAAAAGGAAGTGGAAGAGTTATTCGAATCATTTTATTCAGAGGTCACACCTTTTCATAGTAGACTTAAACCACAAGGCAAGTCTATTTATAGAGCACATTTCAGACACAGAAGAAATTCAATGTGCTTTACATCAATAAAAACAAAAGGAACACATAAAGACAAAGAAAAAAACATAGCGAAAGCAATGGCAGTTACAGTATAATGGTTAGAAGGGCGGAGAAAAATCTATAAATAAAGGACACATTTTCATAAAATAGAAAAAAAAAACATGATTACGTAAAAGAACATATAAAGTACATTCAATAAAACTTTCAGGAAGTAGTCTGTTTATCTCTTTTGGAACACCATATAGAGAACTATAGAGCAATAGCCCGAATAGGGAAATCCGCTACCTGAAACAGAGCATATCCCTTAACTAGGGCCTTAAAACAGGCCCGCCAATCATCTTCGAAACACTGAACAAAGAACCATTGGGCCAAAGCTCGAATATATCTGCAATAGACTCTGATAGAGCCGTTTTCCGAGATAAAGCTTAGCCCGAGAATAGAGTCTGAATACAGGCCTGCTAGCAGGACTTAGCCGTAAGCCCGAGATGTCACTTCCCTGTCAGGAAGACTAGGGGTCTGCTTCCAGAATTATTGTGCAACAGTTAAATAAATAAAAAGTAGGAAGTCATCAGGAAGAGGGATCCAGAGCAGCATGTCAGCTAAAAGCTGCTTCACCATGTTTAGTTCTGACAGTGAGTGTTACCTTGTTACCAACAGATTGTTCTTCAGTGATCTGAGAGGTCTAGCAGGTGAGTACAACTGAACCTTATCTGAGAGGTAGTTTGGTCCTGTCCCATTTAGAGATCTATAAACAAGCAGCAGTGCTTTTGCATCTACATTGTTTATTTTTTTTCGACTAAGGGCTCTATAACAGCTGTTTTCAGGGACTTCAGAAATGTCCCAGATATTAATGACACATTTACAAAATTAAGCACATCTGCTGCTCAGAAGTGAAAAACGATTTGAAAAAGTTGGTTGGCAGCATATCTTAGGAGCATGAGTTAGCATGAGTTGAGATTCTTTACTGTTTTTCCAGAGTGTCATTGTCTATCAAACTATATTCTGTCATCAAGTGGAGTTCTCTTCTCTTTGTTGCAGGCAATTCCGGCTGAGAATAACTATAAGATAAATAAGTAATAAATAATAATATTTCTTCAAAGGAGATACAATGTTCAGGAGAGCTAGCTTTACGATTTGTGTAGGAGGGGTGATAATCATTTAACAGATTAGACTGGTTAACCCATACACTGAATGCACTTGAATCCTTCTATTTACATTTATTCATTTAGCAGACACTTTTTTTTTTTTTTTACATTTACACTGATGGCACACTGCACATCAGGAGCAATTAGGGGTTGAGTGACTTGCCCAAGGACACTTCAACAGGGAATTGAACTAGCAACCATCTGATTACTAAACGACTTCTCTACCTCCTGTACCACTGCCGTGAATGAACTCGAAACCTTCAATTTCTAATCAACACTGGAATCGTGAAAACTTTAGGCATACTGGGTCACAGCTGCTAGTACCATCTGTACTAGCAGGGACCCTGAACACATCACACCATGCAATCAATGTGTCATACCCTATCATATTTAGGGCATGTCATGTCGTTAAGTAGTGTTGTGTTCATTATTTATTGTACCTAACCACATATTATTAACAATTAATTGAAAGACCATTTTTAGAAAAGGCCCTCCAGTCATCCCTATACACCTGCAGAAACATCACAGCCACAGCATCACACTAAAATGGCGTTTTTAACGGAAGTTCAGGAGGAGCGTGACATACTTTTGCCACACCTCTCATGTAAAATCAGGCAGGTAATCTATTCCCAGCGGCATTGGCTTCGGCACTTGTTATCAACACACCACCTCCCCTCACACCTCCTGGCTTCCTTGGTTAAGAATGGAATGGGCTGTACGCAGGGATGACACTCAAATCCTGCCTGCGCAGTCGAGTCCTGAATGATCCCAGCGGAGCACTTAAGGACCCTGGCCAGAGACCTCGGCAAACACGCTTTCTTCTCTCTTCAGGGAAAAATTGTGAACTTGTGAATGCCGTTAAATCTCCCAGGGCTCCATTCCACGGAGAAGTGCCAATTACAAACTGAGAGAATTCCCAACACCTTCAGGGTGACTGCTTAGGATAATGTTGCATCTATGGTAAACTACAGGATAAGCAGGAGTAGAGATCCCCTTTAGATTAGACCCCTGGCTGTACATCCTGACAATTTATAGCACAGACAGTCCTCGGGCCAACATCTCACAGCTCAAACAGAATCAAAATAGAACTGAGAGCGTCACTGCTGGCAACGCTGAGGTCAGAGGGAAATCATAACCCCTAGAGTCAGTCTGATCAGACCAGTGCATTTCCCTTCCCAAGTGTTATCTTGAGGCTTGAAGGGACCGGTCATTTGAGATTCATAGTTAATAATGATATGCCATAGTCAATAATTTCATCTTATTTATACCTAGTATAAATGTTACTTTTAATTGTATTTTACTAGCATGTAAGCATTCCTGGGTGAGGGTACTTTGGGTTGACCTGAGGACGGAGGTGAGAAACTCTCAACTTCCCTTCCCCCTCCAGGTCAAGAAAAAGATTCTGCAGCCATGGCCTATTTGAATAGATGGTTACACCCCTAAACTTAATGTATTTAACACCCTGTCCCTTAAGGGATAGTAGATTATCTTGAGGTGAAGCTCTGGGCGAGTGGGACTTCAAGCTCTGTCTCACAATGATGGCCATCATTGTACAAGATTAAAACCTGAAACATGACTGACAAATCCAAGACTGAGTTTCCAATATATGGTATACAACTCAATACTATCAGACTTAAAGTATGACATTTATTTAGGAAATGGGCCTTTTAGCCTTCATATTTCATTTATAGAATTCATTTTAGCCTCATGATAAAATCAGGAAATATGTTCACCATTTGACTTTTGATTATATTATGCAACTTTGACATTTCTGAAACCACATTTCTGCTGTTGACAATTTTAGCACTGTTCATGGTTTTCACTTTCCCGGACTTTGCATCCTAGTTCTAAAAGACTACTGTATTTTCCCTTAAGAATAAAGATGAGCTAAAGTTTACATATGAGCTGCTTTTTCATTTCAGTACTCCAGCTACAGGTGACTGGGTGCCAGTGCAAACAAGTCAAAAGGGCACATTAATTGAAAATGGCTATGGCACCTGGAGTCTGTGATAATATCAGTCCTTTGATGATTAGATTATGCAGAGATGAAAAGGGAGTTGGATGCTGTCTCTTAAAAATGCATGAGGGCTTGTAAGAGATGAAGTACTTACTAAAGAGGACTTTTCAGGGAATATACAACACGTGCCTTAAGTGGAGCAGAGTTCACCAGATACTGAATTCCATTGGTTTGTTGTGCCTTTTCACCTTTCTTCGCTGTACGTACATACTGCAGTCTCTGAAGTGCCCCCAGTGGTGTTGTCTTTGGGCTTGAGGTCTACATGGCTTTCAGGGTATGCATTCCTCTGTCATAAAACATTTAACGGTTTTAAATGGCATTGTAACACAAAGTGAGCGAAAAAGCTTCACATTTATAAAATGACATGAAACATGTTTCTGAATGCTAACTGTTAACTGTTATGAGTGAGTGTTGATTTTCACAAAATGTTTAGATACGTTGTCTCAATTTGTGAATACTTCCATTTAGATTTTTTTTTAACCAATACACAAAGGCATATTTTGTAGCAAATGGCAGTCAAAATAAAATAAGCAAATATGATCAAAAGCTGTGAAATGGTTGAGGATTCCTCGTTCATCAACAATTTAAAGCACAGTTCAAAGTATTAAGTTCAGTTCAGAACACGATAGGCAATCACGACTCCTTGAGTGATGAATACCTGTGCCTTCATGACCATGAGTAACCAGGCAGAACGCTTCAATGTGGCAGCGGAGAGGCAAAAGGGAATTAGAAGGATCATATGACATCAAATATGTCACATCTGAGGCTTTCTCTCAAGAATGAGAAAACTCTTCCTCTCCCTCTCCCTCTCCCTCTCCCTCTCTCTCTCCCTCTCTCTCTTACTTTCCCTCCCTCCATTTCTCTCCCACGCTCCTTCTCTTGAGAGATACAAATTTCAAACTGATATATTTAGGGCACAAGGGACACAGCAAAATCGGTAGTGTTAATTTGAGTTAAAATGTTCGGTGTTAACTAATCAGAGTTAACAAGTGTTGATTTTAGAGTTATTGTAACACTTACAGTGCTGAAAAAGCTCTGTAGCTGGGGTTATTTCAAGGAGTCAATACCCATCACTTATTTGGAGTTAATTTCTACATCCGGTTTTTACGCGCTCTCCGGCATGAAGAGGCTGCTAGAAGTTTGGTGTCGAGAGCAATCGTGGAGGTTGTTAAGGTAAGAACCATACATTATAATTTAAGTTTGTTTTAATTTAAATCATAATTACGCCTAAATATTATCATTTTTAATAACGGTATTTATCTAAAGCACGCAGCATTTTGCCAATGTGGAAGCTTAGGTTACTAATAAATTGTGTGGTAGCCTAAACGCCAGGATTCCTTAGCCTAAGTAAAGCTGACCATCTTCCACAGGTTTTTACAGAGACAATAAATGTACATATAATAAGTGCTTAACAGTGATTTTAATGTTATAAAAGAAATGCGAGCCATTGTATTCCTTTTGAATGAAGAGGGGCGGGGGTACCCGCAGACGTTAGAATTTGAATTTGTCATAACGTTAGTAGCTGGCAGCTTGTGGTAAGGTGAGCTCGACAGAGAAATGCACTTTGCTAACTTTCATAGTTGTAAAGGGGAAAGATAACGTTCTTGTCAGGAATATTCTGTTAAAAAGGTAAGAATCTCATTTAAAGACAGTTCAAGTCAAGTTTTGTCGTCGAAGTAGTTACCCTTAACTCTGCTTCAAACGCATGTAAGGATAACGCAGTATAGGGATTGATTGCTTGCTAATGGTAAGGGAAGCAGTAATTAGCATGAACAGAGGGAAGACTTTCCCCTTTGCTTTAGCTTCAGCGAAATAGGCTACTATTCAGTGTTTTACACTTAACGAAATATCAGTGGAGGGAGGGTCGTCGATGCCGCCGATATTTTATATGATTCATTATCTAGCCTACCATGCTATATGAAAAAACGACTAGCTATCGACAGCAATATGTCATAGACAGAGCTGTGCATATGTTAGAACCGCCGGTTTCAAATGTAAGACATTCACTTATCAATGTACTAATGATGTTTTGTTATATAAAGTAGGAGGCGTGTTAAGCGCACATTGTTAGATGCAACAAACTTCCATTGCCACTTAAACCATGGGTAATACATTTATGGTAATATAGTTGTTCACCCCCTTTCCCTACTTTCGCCACCAGGTGCAATTTTAGGACATGCTGCCGAACGTGAAATACCTCCGTTTAAAGAAGTACATCAAATTGCACGCGAAGGTAAGACATCCTAAGAGCTTAACAAGATATGTTGCCCATGTATCAGCTCCTCATATCACCAGACTGGATGTAGCTCATCTGTTAAAAAACTAGGCTATACCTGTAACACAGTTTATTGTAGACTATTGTGTCTCATATAAAAATAAAAATAAATCTATTATTGATCAATCTTGTTAAGAGCTGTATCACTGTTGCGGCTGACTTGTTTAATTTAGTCTACCATTAACACAAAGAAGTGCAGAGTTACTAATCCAAGATGCAGTACCGTAATATTGCCCCAAATAAATGTAGGCCTAAAATAATAATTAAAAAAGATAAAAGCAAAGTTATAGCTTCAGCTTCAGTTATAGCTTCAGGGTGCTGTTGGGAGCTATAAGAAGGACAGCATTTGGTGTAACGTAGACTAAATGTAACACTTGTGTATGATTAACAGGTCAATCAAGACTTCCTGCTGCTGTTTAGTGTTGAAACAGCCACCAGATTGCTTGAAAAGTGGAATACCTCATTCAAGCCAAAATTCATCAAAGAGGCCAACCAGCTGACTCCGTCAACTGACCTGTGTCCGTCAACTGACCTCCGTCAACTGACCTTGCTAAAAGCTGCAGATAAGCTTGCAGAGAATGATGACAATGGTACGCTTCGCTGCATGTTTTTTTGACAATAGTAATCTTTATTTTAACTTTTTCATTTGATAAATTGTCTGATACAATCCACCCCAAACAGATTGGGATAGTGACATGGCTTCTGTACTGCTACTGCTTCATCTTTTGCCACCTTCAGCTGGACGGAAGAGGAGGACCAAAATAAGACCAAGGGATGCAGAAGACAAAACGGTGCACTTTCACAAGGTAAATCCTGTAAGTTCCCTCACTTTTTAATGTCCTACAAGCTCTGAACTTTCAATTTTTTCCTCTCCATGTGGAGTATGTTTTTGACAAGACTAAGTACAGGCCTATTGTTCAGGAGTCCAGTAAGGAACATGATTTAAAACTAAAGGGGTAATTTATACTTGGCATTACTTAACAGTGTATGTTTTTTTTTTTTGTATCTTATTTGTTTTTAGTCATGCAGCTGCATTGAACACCTGCAAGAAAGGTCTGGCGAACCATACATCCTTGCTGTTGGCCAAACCCAAAGCAGAATTGACACCTTCTACATCGCAGTGGACAAACAACTCATCCCCGGCCAAGCCACAAGCTCACTGGGTGCTTTTGATTAACTTTTCAAATCCCACTACGTTATTTGTAGTAAAAGCAATAGCAAGGTCTAGTTCTGATTTCCTTCTGGCACAATGTCACCAAAAATTAAAGGAATGTTTCTTATTAGACAAAGAGTCTGAATGGAGTTGAGGCCTATACTATTGCCAGTACTGTCTAAGTTCACCCTTGTTGGACGATTTTTTGCGCTCTGAGTAGCCATAATCAAAAGCATAGATCCATGTTATGGTCAATAGTGTCACCTTATAGTTAACACGCTTTTTGTTGAAAAGTTCAGTGAGCATTTCCATGCCTATCAAGTCTTTGAAACCGTTGAAAACGATGTTATTAGAGCAGATTCTATTGAAATTTACAAGCCCTTTGACTTACAGTTCTTATGGCAATAACAATGGACTTTACATTATGCCATTATTTTATTTGTTAAAGTACAATGTTTTGATGGTGCTTGGAATGTATTAAAATTATAATGTGAATGTAATGTCATCATCTTTCTGTAGTTTTTTTTTTCACTGATAGGAACACAATTGCACTTCAATGTGGTAAAGGTATAAGACAGTAAATACAGATTAGAATTTAAAAACTCATAGAGCACTCTAAAGTGTCATACAATAACATTGTAAATATTATAAAGTAACACTAAGTGAAAAAGAGTTAACACAATTCAGTGTGAAAATAAACACTTAAGAGTGTTATAAATAACACCGTGGATGTTATGAATTAACACTCCCAGTGAAAAAAGTTAACCTTATCCAGTGTAAAAGTGAACACTTAAAAGTGTACTCAACAACACCACAAGTGTTATGAAATAACACTCCCAGTGAAAAGAGTTAACACAGTACAGTGTAGAAATTAACACTTAGCGTGTTAGATTTTTAACACCACAATGTAGTTAAAATATTAACACTTTGCAAAGTGTTGATTTAACTCGGAATCAGTGAGGATTATATAAACACTGGAAAAGTGTTGAATTTAACACTATGGGAGTTGAATTAACACTGGCGATTTTGCTGTGGACTTACCTGCCATAAGAATGAAGTGGATGCATCCACATCAAGCACACTCGTTATAAATGGAACATCAATGCTCTTGTTCATCACTGTGGGAACAGTCACACATGCAAGTGTGACATATAAAAGAACCAGCAATGACACCTTTGCTGATACAAATCCTTTGAGTTGCAGAGAGCCTGGTTACAGTGCAGTTAAGCAAAACTATAAAGGTACCGTCGTCATTAAGAGTTCAATTACAATTTGTGTTTCGACCCAAATCTAGTTCAGTTGTAAATAAAATACTTTCAGCATGAATATATTTTTGTTTGTAGGTCCCAATGGAATTGCTTCTGTGGATCGAACCATTGGTGTTAGAGTTTTAGAATTACTTTTAGTCTGTACAAACTAAAGTCTGAGCCAATTTCAATGTCATCCCCCCTATCTTCCCATCCTTACATTCATCTCACTGCCTGTACATTACCCAATTAAACAGCTGTCTAATGTGACGTCACTCAGGCCATTTAACATCACTCTGGTTCACTATAGACACATAGCATGGAGACTGTCTGCCCAGTGACGTATATGACCACGTGAATGAGTTTCATAACAGAATGTGCGATAGAATGGATTTGCTTCATGGTCACACAATACATTATGCATTGCCAGGAATGAACAGTGCCTTCCTCTCCCTCATCATCAGTGGCTAAAGTGCCTTTGAGCAAGGCACCTAACCACCACCTCCCTGGGTGTGGCACTTCTGCCAGACACTCTCCTGCTCCTAGCGTGTGTACTCACTGCTCCTAGCGTGTGTGCGTGCTCACTGCTCCTAGTGTGTGTGTGCTCACTGCTCCTAGTGTGTGTGCGTGCTCACTGCTCCTAGTGTGTGTGCTCACTGCTCCTAGTGTGTGTGTGCTCACTGCTCCTAGTGTGTGTGTGCTCACTGCTCCTAGTGTGTGTGCTCACTGCTCCTAGTGTGTATGTGCTCACTGCTCCTAGTGTGTATGTGCTCACTGCTCCTAGTGTGTATGTGCTCACTGCTCCTAGTGTGTGTTCTCACTGCTCCTAGTGTGTATATGCTCACTGCTCCTAGTGTGTATGTGCTCACTGCTCCTAGTGTGTATGTGCTCAGTGCTCCTAGTGTGTATGTGCTCACTGCTCCTAGTGTGTGTGCTCACTGCTCCTAGTGTGTATGTGCTCACTGCTCCTAGTGTGTGTTCTCACTGCTCCTAGTGTGTGTTCTCACTGCTCCTAGTGTGTGTGTGCGTAATGCTCCTAGTGTGTGTGTGCTCACTGCTCCTAGTGTGTATGTGCTCACTGCTCCTAGTGTGTGTGCTCACTGCTCCTAGTGTGTGTGTGCTCACTGCTCCTAGTGTGTGTGCTCACTGCTCCTAGTGTGTATGTGCTCACTGCTCCTAGTGTGTGTTCTCACTGCTCCTAGTGTGTATGTGCTCACTGCTCCTAGTGTGTGTGCTCACTGCTCCTAGTGTGTGTGTGCACTGCTCCTAGTGTGTATGTGCTCACTGCTCCTAGTGTGTGTGCTCACTGCTCCTAGTGTGTGTTCTCACTGCTCCTAGTGTATGTGCTCACTGCTCCTAGTGTGTGTGCACATTGCTCCTAGTGTGTGTGTGTGCTCACTGCTCCTAGTGTGTATGTGCTCACTGCTCCTAGTGTGTGTTCTCACTGCTCCTAGTGTGTGTGTGCTCACTGCTCCTAGTGTGTGTGTGCTCACTGCTCCTAGTGTGTATGTGCTCACTGCTCCTAGTGTGTATGTGCTCACTGCTCCTAGTGTGTGTGTGCTCACTGCTCCTAGTGTGTGTTCTCACTGCTCCTAGTGTGCATGTGCTCACTGCTCCTAGTGTGAAAGTGCTCACTGCTCCTAGTGTGTATGTGCTCACTGCTCCTAGTGTGTATGTGCTCACTGCTCCTAGTGTGTATGTGCTCACTGCTCCTAGTGTGTATGTGCTCACTGCTCCTAGTGTGTGTGTGCTCACTGCTCCTAGTGTGTATGTGCTCACTGCTCCTAGTGTGTGTGCTCACTGCTCCTAGTGTGTGTGCTCACTGCTCCTAGTGTGTGTGTGCACTGCTCCTAGTGTGTATGTGCTCACTGCTCCTAGTGTGTGTGCTCACTGCTCCTAGTGTGTGTGCTCACTGCTCCTAGTGTGTGTGCTCACTGCTCCTAGTGTGTATGTGCTCACTGCTCCTAGTGTGTATGTGCTCACTGCTCCTAGTGTGTATGTACTCCCTGCTCCTAGTGTGTATGTGCTCACTGCTCCTAGTGTGTGTGCTCACTGCTCCTAGTGTGTATGTGCTCACTGCTCCTAGTGTGTATGTGCTCACTGCTCCTAGTGTGTGTGCTCACTGCTCCTAGTGTGTATGTGCTCACTGCTCCTAGTGTGTGTGTGCTCACTGCTCCTAGTGTGTGTGCTCACTGCTCCTAGTGTGTATGTGCTCACTGCTCCTAGCGTGTATGTGCTCACTGCTCCTAGTGTGTATGTGCTCACTGCTCCTAGTGTGTATGTGCTCACTGCTCCTAGTGTGTGTGCTCACTGCTCCTAGTGTGTATGTGCTCACTGCTCCTAGTGTGTATGTGCTCACTCAGTGGCCTAACGTAGTGACGACGGGCCCAGGTGTAACATATTACGACGGTCCCCCTACTGAACGCAAAAAAAAAAGAAATAAACCTAGCGTTCCCCGCAACTGCATCTAAAAAACGCTTATCAAAGGTGTTTGTTATCGATATAGATAGTGTTTGATTAATCAACCTTACATATTTCAGAAGCGACGAGTGTGTACACAATGAACTTAGTCTTGTTTGACTCTCAGCAGGAACATTTCTTACCGTAAAAATTGTTAGAAAGTAATAATGAAAGCGACCACTATTTACCCAACTTGTAGCCTTGTCAATTTAAAAACAACGCATATTTGATCATAAGCATACCCGAGCAAATTTGACGCTGTACTGAAGGATGGGTCGAAGTACTTGGAGCTGGGGGCCCGTCGAACGACGTGTGTATATCTTTAGGCCTGGCTACGGGCCCTGACACCCCACGGGTCTAGGTGCAGGCACACCTGTTGCAATCCTTAAAGTTACGCCCCTGTGCTCACTGCTCCTAGTGTGTATGTGCTCACTGCTCCTAGCGTGTGTGTGCTCACTGCTCCTAAGTATAAAATGGGCCAAATACAGAGGTTCAATCTCACTGCTCACCGAAAGTATGTGTGACAAAATAAAGCAAAGTTAACGTAGCTCCACACTATTCTAAAACCATGCATATGGCTGCTAAGTGCTCCGTTGCACTGTGCATGCATGTTGTACTATAGATCATTTAATAATCCACGCCTCCCGATTTTTTGTTTTGTTTGTTTTTTAAATCTCACAACAGTGAAGAAGCAAAATAAACCTGCTGACATTCTGGACCGCCATCTTGGCTCAGTAGCTTCCAGAGGAATGTGTGCGCCGCCGCCAGACAGTCCAGCTCACACTGTGCCAAGCCTACCGCATTGTGTGAGGACTTTGTAACTGCACTCGTTATCCAAGGGCAAAGGGGGGCTTTGGCATCACTTTAGACATAATAAATCCATTCATCTTTTCTCCCCTCTCTTTGGGAAATGGGAGGTCTCAACACAGGAGGAAAGAAATGAAACCTGTTGAAGTCACTACATCTGCCCTTGCAGGAGATCTTTGTTTTTCTGATACCGATATCCAGTTTCCACGGAAACCGAGAGACATAAGCGTGGTATGAGACGGAGAGCTGTGCCAGGTTATTGTTCCAGGAAACACATTCCAGAACAAAGAAGAAATACAGGCTCAGGACCAAGTGTGACCACAGTAATGAACCAGAGTCAACCTAAGGAAGGGAAAACTAATATTGATCAAGTTTAATAGATAGGTGTCTGCTCTGTGCTCTGGGCAGAATGTGTGCCTAGGTGATATTTGAGCCTAACCAACAAACTAATGATCCCATCCATTATTTCTGCCTGGGCTGGACTGAGAGTATAAAGAAAGTGGTTGACTCAGTTTTGAACAACTCATATTTAATGTTAGTTTGTAGCAGGAATAAGTCAAGTTAAGTTCAGGAATAAGTCTCTGGTTTTAAATGAAACAGTGCCTGCCTTTTTATAGCTGACAAAGTCTGTGATCCACTGCACTGACATAAATAATGAGGGACCAGGTTGCACTGGTAATGCACAAACCATCAGCGGTGCACCACAAATTCCCCAGCTACTTAACTTCACAAGTTGTCAGAAATAATTCTGCTTCTGATCGTTTGCACGGAACATCTGTCATTGTACATCTATCATACATGGCATTACCCAATCGGCGAACGACTTCTTCCAAGCAACTGCTGCCAACTGCTCACCTAAGTCATTGGGACATACCGCGCGAGCTTCCATGTAAGTGAGTGTTGAGTCTACCGGTGCCGCATAGCACAGAGTGACTCATCAGCGAGCAGTGAGCCAGGACGCGGGGCCACAGCCACCAGCGATGCGGCAGAGGAAGTCATTGCAACTGTGGGGGAAGTACATCTGTCTGGCTTGGCACGCAGGCTGTTTGGAGAGCACACACACGCAGTGTCATCCCAAGAGCTGATCCTGCCCATACGGTACTGAGAGGATATCATTCCCTGTTAATCATTTTCACAGCGTAGCATGCTAACCCTGTCCCTGGCTAATGCCGAAGCAAATGTAAAAATGGCATGTTTCCTAGATTTTGCTCAGGCAGCTTAGGCTTCATTTCATTATTAAATTGCCAGTTTGTTCAAACCAAAATTGCATAGCCCAAAAGCTGCCAAATTCATTAATTCAGAACAAATTAATTGAAATAAAAACCTAACCCAAAATGACCAAGGACAGAGTCAAAATGTGTAAATGAACCCAGTTTGTCGACCACCTGTGGCTGAGGTAACTATGACGAAAGTTTAGCTGCTTTGGGAATTAAGAAGTGAATATGCACACACGTATTATAAAACTGCTTTTCTCGGGTGGCAGGGTGGGAGAAGGTACATATTGTGTGTGTGTGTGTGTGTGTGTGTGTGTGTGTGTGTGTGTGTGTGTGTGTGTGTGTGTGTGTGTGTGTGTGTGTGTGTAAATCACAGTAATGTACAGGAAGTAAATCAAAACTGGTTGAACTGACTGAATTTTAACAGGAACATGTTGATACGGGGAGGCATTACTGGGAAAATGCACAGCCAAAGCAAAAGAACATAATACTAAGGCCTACACCCTGACAATGTGCCAAAAACTGAACACGTAGAGAACTTCATTACTGACCTGATGACAATGGTGAGATGTAATTCATCTTGACAGTACCAACCCAAAACAAAACCTGGGTTTTCCCTATTGCAGTTCAGTTATGATTATGTGGATACTTAAGTACATGTTTCGAATACAAAGCTAATTAGCTGTGATACAGTTAAATGATCAATGAGGATAAGAAGAGCTTCATGTAATCACAGACTGTACTGTGTGAGAATAACAATGAGTATAAGTACCGGTCATGCACTGTCCCCATAATTTAATAATCACTCTGGAATTTAAATGTCTCACTAAAGCCTTAGAATTACCTCGAACTGTCTAGTCTGGGCTGGAAAGGATCTGTATAGGCCCATGAACAAGCTGTTTATCCTAGAATTCTGGCAGACAATCACATTTCACACTCTCAGTATGTTTACATGATGGTATTAATTCGACTATGGCTTTAGTCGGACCATGCTATCCATGGGGGGCAACTGCTATTATTTCAAAGTACATGGCAGTGAATAATTCGAATCATTGGCTGCGTCTGTTCAATGTGGAATGTTTACAAGCGGGCAGCTGCTATCGATGATTATACAGTAAATAAGTTGTGAAATGAAACAAAAAACACATCACAGTTAAAGTTGTATTAGTGTTGATTGATTCACATCGATATGAATGGATGACATAATTAACAAGTGGTGGAAAAGTAATATGAAAATATTTGTTCGGTGGATTAGTGCGTTCTGTCCAAAACAGTCGCAGTCAACGTTTTTTTAATGTCAACACATTGGTATACCACATAACTATCATCTGAAATATGACGGTATGTCGAAAAAAACCTTTGATCTGAACTGAATATTCAGTATGCAATGGGAATAGATCAGAGCAGTATATTTTATCGCGTTTGACACATTTGCCCTGATTGCTGTGCAGGTGAAGTATCCTGTGAAAATGGGATAGTAATCTCTCCATTAATTTGCGGCCATTTGAACGTCCTTATACGTGTTTAAGGAGGGGTTGTAAAGGTGCTCATATCTTCAGACCTCTTGTGTTATGTTTGTTCATAATCAGCAAGAATAAGCTTGTGAGACAGTTTGCAGGATATTCATTAAAAAAAAATTGCAATTAGTATGAACAGTTGAGACCATAGACATATATACTTTTCTGTTAGCCATTTCTGATATGCAGTTGCTATTTAGATACTAAAGTTAGCTTAGTTAATTGTTTCCATGGTAATAGGAGCCGTCAGAATAGTTCGCTTTTCTGTTGGCCATTTCAGATATGCAGCACATGAGGGCAAAGAAAATAGTCCCCCTGGCATAATTTAGAAATATTTTAAGTGGCACAAAACACGGACAGCATTTAATTTGCACAGCTGAGCGGAGACGCTCACCGGGCTATCACGCACATCACTTTTCCTAGGCAATATTTGTTAATTTAGCCAACTTTGGTTTTGAATATAGGGTACCGTTCGTGCGAAGGAAATCCCCGGCAGATTGTCGCAGGCCATTTCAAGCACTGATAAAGCATGCATTCGTTGGCTATCATAAAACTATTTTTATCATTGCGATGCAAATGCCATTTGTGTATAATAATAATCTGAATTAAAGTTCATGCTTGTGAAATAAATGCATTTATATGTTTATGAGTGTGTGTTCAATTCATTGGGATGTGCATGTGGGCTATAGTGGTTTAGTTGCTCTGCTCACAATTTCGGAACAGCGGGCTGTCGGAATAATAGGCTTTCGGAACATTGACCTGGAACCTTTGTTAACATGAGGTTTGAACTCTGAACTCGTGTTATCGGTTGTTAGTAAACAAAGAAGGTGGGAGCACATCTCCGTCGTCTTTGCGCATGCCCAGGGTAAGGTAAGCGGCTTACATTTTGGTCCATGTATCCACTTACGAACAAGAGCCGCTTCCCTTCGAATTTTTCACACCTATTTGCGAAGACGATTCCTTACATTGGTATTGGTAAATATTGGGGTTGTCAAAATAATATTGGTATTTGTACATATTGGGGTTGTCAAAATAACACGTTAATTTCGATTCGATCGAGTAATTATAAATAAAATAACACGTAAAAAAATAAACGCAGATTAATCACAGTCCATGATACTCCTTGGCCACAGCGCACCGCCTAGTGGTGGACGTACGGGATATATAGTGGCCAAAAAAGACTCTATAGTCTATAGTAGAAAAGAAACATTGGCAGCATTTGTTCCAAAAACCAGTTCAGAGTGTCTTATAACAACGTATACCATATACCATAACAACGTATTCTCATCCAGAGTTAATGGCATGTAACAGGCTAGTTCTGCTAACGACTGCAATAAACACTAACTAGAAACTTTTAACGTGACTCGTACAGTTTTACTCCATGAATGTTGGTGATACAGTGTAACCGTCACGTCGAACATAAAAGGTTATTATGTTAATAAAAAAGAACATAATACGCTTATTATTATTGATCGTTTTTCATTTAAATTAGTATTTTAAAAGTTTGTTGTGTAAAATGATTTTCTGATGTTTTGTTGCCTTGGACAAAACATTCACCGTAACCATTTGTTTCTCCACAACTACCTTCACCATTTTGGGGGGTTGTTATGGGAAACTACAGGTCTCACTACTCTTTTGATTGGCCAGCTAGCGAAAAAGCATTTATCCTCCTAGGCCCTAGGGCAATTTATTTGAACTTGAACTTGAACTGGAACAAAAGCTGCAGAAAAAAGCAGCGGTGGTTACACACACAGCTCAGGACGTTTTTGAAAACACAGGCTACTGTCTACTCCATAAGATTATAATGTAAAACAAACGCTGACAGTTTAAAAAAAGACACTTATATGTGAACACAGCCTAAGATTGTGGAAAGGCCTTAAGAATGTATCTTGCCTCTTCTTCCTTTCAGTTTTCAGACAGTCTGTTTCCAACCCTCTCTTCCTCCCTAGCTAACTTGTGTATGTCTAATGCCCAGAGTAAATTGAAATTGAAATAATAGTCCACCGTGTCAAAACATTTTTATTCTTAAAGCAACACTGTGCAACAATGCCACTTGCCACTTTTTGAGGTTTGTTTTTATGAGCCACTTCTTTTGGTACCTTCTTCAAATTGATTGTGTAAGGGATAATGTATAGAACGCAGGTCATTGTCGGGAAAATAAGCCCCGACAGGGCGAACAGCACCCCGACGCGAAGCGAAGGGGTGTTGATTCACCGTGAAGGGGCTTATTTTCCCGACAATGACCGGCGTTCTATACATTATCCCGCTTATTATACGGCTAAAACTAAAAAAATTACTTTACACAGTGTGTCTTTTACAATGTATTTGTTTTTGTTACTATAGCCTACGTAGTGAGGTTAAAAAGCAGAGAAATAGTTCGCCAAAGACGTTGAACTTCAAAGACAGTTGAACATTCTGTAGAACACAGCTGCTCAACCGTCCGCTGAAACTCCCTTGATAAGTTACCGTACTACTTGCGGAGTGCTACGAAAGATGTGAATCAGAGGCAAAAAGGCCACTTTCCTTGACAGCGGTCATTAACTGCATAGCAACGGTCAGTTATCGGAAAATAGTTGACCGCAGAACGTTGGGAAGCCCCATTCAAGTGAATGGAGCATTCTACAGCATTAAGAAGAGCCGTGTAATAAGATAGAATATAGTAATGTGGAGGATGGTTAAATACACCATTCTCTCTTAGCTCTCCAAGCCAGACACTTTGAAAAAACCCGGACTTCAGGTTGGGAAAATTGAAGAAAAGCCTTCAGAGCACAACAGCTCAAACAATATCTCCAAACATGTCAGCATGTTAACAAGCTTTTATCAGTGTCAACTAGGCTGTTGATCGTGTTTGCAAGGTTTTTTGCATGCTTTTTAGGTAGGTAGCTAGCTCGCTCTCTAGTTGTAGACGAAAACTCCATAATGTTTCTTTAAACAGAAGATGATAAACATGCCCCCTTTGTGATGAGTTGAGTTATTTTAAATCAAATGTGACGCCTCTTTTCATTAAGGGAGCTGCCTTGCCTTTCCTTTTTTTCTGCACACTGAGCTTTAATTGGTTAGCAATGTAACAGCATCTGTGCATATAGAAGCGTGTTAAATTCATGTTCCAGTTGCCTTGCTCTTAGGATACTGATTCCACTGTTATGCAGTGGCTGGGTTTTAACAACTCGACTGGTGTCCTCTTCCACTGTAATAAATGATTCCAACATTTAAAAATATAAAAAGTCCAAGAAATCTGATCTGTCTAAGAATTTATGTGTTTCATTTCCCAACAGTACCTAAATTACACAGCTGAAAACCAGAGGATCCTTTATACACTGACTCCAAGATTTTTGCTTTGCCATGTTTGGCAGTTGGTTCTCACTGGCAGTGTTTTCTGGCTGACCTTGTCCCTGTGAGTCAGGGCTCACGCCCCGGGTGTGTCCACACAGATCTGGCATGGCCTCCCCAGCGGAGGGCCAGAGCGCAGCAGTGTGCCATTACACCATTCGTCCCAATGACATCAGAGCTCTCCAACCAGGTGAAGCTGCGCCGTGATACCCCATCCCTGTGCCCTTAAGGGGCATGACTGAATAAGCCAATTTTAGGTCTCAGACTCACTAAGTAAATAAACAAAATCAAGTTTTCCTGGCTCATTTCACAGTAACTCCATCCTCTGTGCAGATGCACCTGACTCAAGCTCATGAGCCACGTGACAAAGATGCTCTTTTCTACATTCAGATAGTTTTTGTGGATTTTTTTTATCAAATGTTCATAACGCAGGTCTACTGATAGTGTTAGAAAAATCATATTACGAAATCTGGACCAATTTATGATGCCTGTCTGTCTGCATTCAGGAAGCCCATGATTGAACAGGGATTTTAGTCTAACAGCCCCTGAAGCCCACTCAGTTCTTATTTGTCCTCTCAAGGACACCATCCAGGAGTAGGTGTCACCCTGCCCTCACAGCTGTTATCACCCTTTCATTCACCAACAGCCTGCTTTTCACTTCACGCCAGGAATCTTTTTACTGAATATCACGCGATAAAGATAGGGAAAGGGGATGGGGGTGGTTGGCTATTAGGAATTCAACACAATATTTGCTGTTGCACGTCCTTAAATCCTTTTCAAAGCAGAGGGGAAAATAAATAAATAAAAAATACAAGGGGTTAGAGGATTTCTATTAAATTCAAACTCCTAAGATGTAGACACTCTTTTGAATGTATTTCATTTCCAACTTCTGTGTGTTTGCCATTTTTTTCTTTTGTCTTTATGCCCAAGATGGCTGCTAAGAAAGAAAGGGGTGGGGTCTCTCCATCAGTGCCACACCCTAACCCTGTACCCTTTGAGTCACACATTCGAGAGCCGAAATGATCTGACTGAAAAAAAGTCCCAGTGGGCCTATGCTAATGGACTAGCACCAGTGCATGGTCTCCTGCTGCTTGCTCACCGGTGTGTGGATGTCAAAGATCCGCCCTCTCTGTGTTTCATGTATGAGTAATTAGCTGGTGCGCGCAGTCACACCTCTCTCCCTGGCATGACGAGTCAGGATGAAAGAGCCACGACACTTTGAAAGCTGCATGCTCTGTCAGTAAACATCTAAGCTAATTACTAGAATGTTAATTTAACCGGGAGGCATACATAACCTGGGCTGGGCTATTAGTTGTTAATCCCCCAAAGATGCGCACACACACAAACATACACACAAATTGCAAACACACAGACTCGTTGAGTGAGAACGTCATTTGTCTTGTTTTCCTAGAATAATCACAGTTAAATATCTGTTGAACTTTCTTATTTTCATCCCTCCTTGATTAGTAATAAAATTGGATTCGGAGCACATGTTCCTCATCGGCGCACTCTCCGCTGAGGTGGAAATAAAAACTATGTGGGCCTGCTCTCCATATGTTGCCTCGTGACCTGAGACTGATTGAGTCCTTCATTTACACAGCCTAATGAGGCACCGCCTCAGCCCCGTAACCAGGGACAAGACTGACATCCTAAATGAGACCGGCGGGCACATTTCCAGCAGCCAGGGACACTGATGAATCTGCACGGGCAAATTATCCCACAAATACCCTGATACCCCCACACGTCGTGAGGGCCAATAAATCATGCTCAGTGTACATCTGGAGCTTTACTACGCACCGGCGGCGGACGGCAGTAAGCTGGGAGGGCAGTCAGCCGTACCGCTCATGCGCTAACCCGCATTTTGTCACAATCGATTCTGTCAGGAAGCATAGCATTGCAAAGCAAGATTAATTTGAACAGGATGGGACGGGGGACTTTTCATGGATATCCGTCATGAGGAAGATATGAAGAAGAAAAAAAAAACGTATACACCTGCCATGTGGTCAAAATTAGCAAAATATTCTGACTTTGTCAGGTAAATGTCCTCTTACCCATCAATCAATAAGAATAAGAAGAAAAAGAAAAGCAATAGCTGGTCCCACCGTGCCCATACCTCTGGTGCTCTCTCCTAATATCCTCAATAGATGCAATTAGGATTGGCCGATAAAGCAGCCGTAAAGGGAGGACGGTAATTAGCAGCAGTATGGTGCCTTTGGGTAAACTGACGTAGCAAAGGAATCTGGCAGAGTTGAGGTATTTTTGTGCATGAGACGGCACAGGAACTGCACGAGACTGGTGGGAAAATAACGAGGAGGTCATCTAATGAGAAGCCAGCAGCCCACGTGCGATTATGGGCATGATGAAAAGACAGGGCAGGCACGCACTCCCACACACACACACACACACACACACACACACGTGTACACACACACACAAACATACACACACACATTCACACATACAGGCATTTAACATAATTAGATGTCCAGAGGAAATGCTGTTGTGTTAAGGACTTCATTGTGTGACATCACTTCAAACATAGTTTGTGCCAAGCTAATACACAGATAAAACTAAAGACCTCCATCTAGCGAGCTGCATTAGAGAGAACACGTACAGCACTGGATCCTGGCACTGAAATTAATGCAAAAAAAAACACACACACATATATATATGTGTGTGTGTTTTTTTGCGTTCATTTATATTTACAAAAATAAACACAAAAATCTATTTTTAGTCTCTGTTTACTCATATCAGATAACATCATGCAGCCTGGTATAACACATGTTTTAACTAGTGTTAAAGATAATAACACTTCTAACTTTTTCCTCTGCTGAATGAAGGGTATTGAATTCTTTGTTAGAGGCAGAAAGAAACTGGCTCCACCATAGATTGATCTGTTACCCTTCAGTGTCGCAGGGGACCCTGCGAGGTCCAATGTATAAAACATTTTCTCCCGCAGCACTGTTAAATAAATAATTGAAATCCTGTCTTTGGAAAAGGATACAACAAAGACAAGAATAACTGGGCACAGAAAAATGTCCAAGCGTAAAAAAACAGTAGGTAGTTTCAGGACAGAAACAGCAGTGACAAATAAAAGGAGAATTTGAACATTACTTAAATCTCTCTACTCTACTCAGTTCACTTAGTGATCACATCTAGATGTCTGCTACATCTTTTTTTTTTTTTTTTTTTTAAAGATTGACCCTGTACAACTTTTCACACTGATTTCCTATTTCCTGTCACACAATGTTCATTTTCTCTGAGAAGGGCCTCTGATTAATAGCAGCAGTAGCTGGTGTTTGAAGGTACCATGAAAGTGAAAGGAAGGGGGAGAATTGTGAGCTAATTTTGCGCATTGATGTATTTTGCCCCTTTGTCCCACATACCGCATTGAGATAATGCCATGCATTTTCATTGGTAACGTGGATTTTAATTGTCAGAAATAACAACACATAGATGTGGTTTTTTTTTTACCCGCCCAGCCCATGAGCCGCTTATGCCATTACGCCATAGGTACTACACAATTTAATAGCAAAAAACAGCAACATGGCTCATACAAATGCAACAGAGCCAAGCTTTTCTAAAAGCCTGGTTTTCATCCAGTGACAGAGAATACAGCAGTGAAGGCATTCATCAAGAGGCTGTGAGGGTCGTCAATCACACTGGGCAGATGTCGGCTCAGTTAACTCCTCCGCTACATCATAAAAACTAACAAATTTACACAGGTATTTATGAGCTAAAATGCAGATTACCTGGGCAGGTTTCTTGTTCAGCAAGATGGAGATATCAAAGTTTTAGGTTACCCACACAACCTCATTACTCATCCACCATTTGGTCTGTTTGCATCTGGTCACCCCACATACCGTCATACGTTTTCACAACAGATTATTTCCAGTTCTATAGCAGTGTCACGCTATCATAGTAGTTACCATGACTACTGTCATTACATTTGATACTTTGACAGCTTATTGTTGTGTGTAGTATGTGGCATAGGCCGTCATGGTATAGAACTGAACAGGCTTGTTAACAGAAAAACATCTGTCTATAAGCCATCTGTCTATACCTATTTTTACATAATGTCTGCTATGTAATACAAATGCAATATTACCATTGAGTTTTATATAAAAATGAGGTAAAGTACAATAAATTGGCAGCACTGTTTGCCCTCATGACTGTTTTGACAATGACTCACGAAAGAAATATCAAATTTTGACTGCAGCTCAAAAAAAGACTATATCCAAAAAAAGACTAAATTCAAAAGGATGAATTGGATTTTAAAGCACTAAATGGCTTCTTTGTAAACAGTAGCTGTTACATGAGGTGCTTTGTAATCAAGATAGAAAAGTTCAGATGCTTAATGGGTGTTCGCATTTACAACATAATTTGAACAAAATGTCATACCATTTTAATGGACATGGGTAAAAAACTTTGACAAATATAAGCCTGTTTTGACAATTAGGTATGGGTGTTCGTATAGTTAAACTGTGAAATTTATGATATGAATATAAATGTATGCACACACACACACACACACACACACACACACACATACAAATATAGACATTATAATAGGCAGTCCGTGGCCTATCTGGAATAACTTACATAGGTTAAGTCCCTATGGTTACTTGCATACTATTTTGCCCCTCCTTATCATGTTTGGTTTAACTTTGATTAACTCCATATAATGTTCACACCATTGTACTGCATTGGTGGTTGATGCCTGTTTTCAAGTGTTCTCATTTGACATCATGGGCCTACTGCATTTTAGAACTCTACCTGGAATGTCAAGGAAATTACCTCAGATGGTCATTGTGAGAAGGTGAATTCTCCCCCTCCTCACCGTGGCAAAAAAGGATGGTGCCCTTTAAGACTCTTGGACTCCTCCCCCTTAGTGGTGGGGTCCTGGCTCACCTGATTCCAATGTTGGACCTCATCAAGACAATGTGGCTGTGCCCTATTTAAAGGGTGCCTAATTTCATGTTGGAGAGACTGGGCCTAGAAGGTGCCATTATTAGGGCCTAATCGGCCAAGCAGGTGCCCAGGGTGCCACGCACTTGAGTTCCGGGGGGTACGGCCTGAATGTTTTTGTTTGTTTATTTTGTGGGCACTGTGTTGGGGTGTATAGCCCAGTGTAAATAAATGTATATATCCTGCACTGTTCTTCAACCCTTCTTCACCCCGTGCAGTCGCGACATCCCCAAACAACGTGGGATGACTGCCCCGGTCCTTCACAGTTATTAATATTTGTTGATACACTCTGAAATTTGAGATATTCACCAAAAGACCCAGAAAAGTATTCAGTCAGGGAAAGGGAATCACAAATTGTGTAATATTGTATGTTTTGAGTTCTTTAGTTTAGTCTGTGGGTCAATAGCTAATCTCTACATTGTGAGTGTTTCACTCTCCATAATATTCTACAAGGATTATAAATGAATTTTATGTACATAAATTAGCATCCTCTTCAAATTCCAGAGAATAACTGCAAGTTACAGCTTATAAATTGCACCTATTTATAAATGTGCTGTGTGACACCTTTCAAGAAATGTGTTTGGGAAACTTGGGAAAGAGAGCCAGACATCAAACAAAATCTGAGCGGCAGCTAACAGTTTTTTTTAACCCACTAAAAATAGACTTTCCTGTGGGAAGACAGAACATTTCCTAGTTTACAACTGATGCCTACCCTCCCTAAGACACCCCATTCCACCCCCCCTGCCCCCCCACCCCCCTTATACTCGTAGTTTCTGTGCTAGTTGCTTTTCCCCCGGTGATGACTCATGCTCAGGAACACCATGCATTACAAAACAATTAAATCAGAAACTCCCAATAACTCAACAGGGATCAGAGGCACTCTGCATCCTCTGTGTCTGAGAGAGAGAGAGACAATGAGACTGACTGAATGACTCATGAATCATTAGCATTTCAATTTTTCTAGGCAAAAAGTAAGGAGTCTGTAGTCAGCTTAGCCTCTTCCTCTGCACAGTGTCATGTGACAGCAGAAGTTCAAGTGGACCTTTGATAAATGCAGCACTTTTGGCAGATGGCAGGCAGCTACATTCCATTTTCAGTGTTGCCTAATGTTTTCTTAAGCTAAAAGTGAAGCCTTCAAATAGGCAAACTCCTTCACTCATCCTCACTTCTGTCTGCCCTCGGCCTCTTCTGTCTAGCTCATCACTTGACTTCCCATGTTTGACCAACATACCGTCTGCCTAGTTCTTGCCTTTGAGCTTCTGTTGCTAAGTTGAGGCTAAAGCAGTGGTTTTACTCAGAAATAAAGTTTCTATTTCTCTATCTATGTATCTATCTCCTCCTCTGTGTCTTTCGCTTTCTCTCTCCCTGTCTCTCTCTCTCTCTCTCTCTCTCTCTCTCTCTCTCTCTCTCTCTCTCTCTCTCTCTCTCTCTCTCTCTCTCTCTCGCTCTATAGCGTATGACTGCTACCAGAAACATATATCTAAACCAAACAGCAGGGCAGTCGATAGCTTAAAGCCGCACAGGCTTTTTAACTTGCCTTTAACGTTCCATTTAGTGCTAAATTAGCTGTGAGGAGGACAATGTACTAAAACATGTTTAAAAAGGCAAAGCCAAATGCCAGGAAGGCACTAATGAGGCCATTCATTGCTCCTCTGATAGCTGGGAGTGGGCTGGAGCTGGAAGCTGACACTGGGTCACCGAGGTGAAGCAGGGTTCTGGCACCTGACCTCCGAGGAAGCTGACAGGGACAGCGAAGGAGGTGGTACCTCACAAGGACAGCTGCGCTCTAATTGGATATGGGAATCACCAGCAGCATCTCGGGAGGAACTGAACTTACGTTTCTGTCACCTGCAAAGACACAAATTAATACGATTTAGAGATGTTTTGTCAGCCGGGAGATTGTGAACTGTGCACTGCTCTTGCATTAGGAGGCCACAGAAGAGGAGCTTTGAACATTAGAAAAAAGCCTGTGTTTTTCAGAGTTTGGGTTCCCTGAAGCTCATTATTGATCTTTGGGCAACATCGTATTTACCCTTTGGCAGATATGTTATGATTACAAATTGTGTCTTTTTCCCTTTTTCTCGCTCAAGAAACAGAAGCAGGGCAACATCACACACAAACTAAACTGTAAAACAGCAAAAGCATTTGGTCTGTCATCACAGACAATTTATTGTGTTTGATGGGTTCAATATCATTCAGTTATTGAAGAGAGGTGATATGTGGTACAGATCCTAAGCCAAATGTAATACAAGCACTGCTCTCCAGGTTTCTCACTGCTATAAGACAACACATTAGAGCAGAAAACTGATATTACATTCAGATGATCTGAAGGTACCGGGAAAGATGCAATATATATGTGGATGTATCTCCACTTCTCTCAGTGATTGGATGTGCAGATTCTTCATCATACAAACTGCAAACCAACCACATCTCCATTAGTTTTGCCATGGTGTGTAATAAATGACAATGCAAGTGTTATATAGCCATACATGAAACAGTGACACACAGATTTGTAACAAAAAAAAACACATTAAACAGATTGATATGTGCAGGCAAATATGACAGATTGAGAAGGGACCATGAAGTGAGACATTGCTTTCTGCCTTTCAAATATGAGATAATAATAATACTTATTCTGCTACATATACAGGTATGTACTTATATATATACTGATAATTAATCTCCTTGGAATAAACAAGGTGTTAATTTTCTCTTCACTGGATTTGATTTGACACTTCACAGAAATTAGTATTGTTACACTTTATTTCACACTGCATTTGGTTATAAAAACACATACATCCTTTCAGAACTTTACCTTTCCTAAGACCTAAACCTACATCCTATCCTGTATACTAGATCCTAAATTCTCTAAACTAGCAATAAGTAATGATCATCTAACTACCTGCTAGTTTTCAACTAACTCTCACTTCACACAGACCTTAACCCCAACCCTACCTATCTTTGTCGAACCGCAACTTTAGTTTAGGCCTATTTGTCTCTCCATTGTCAGCATATAGTGAATGGACAAAAAGGACTGCAAAATGGTAATCAAAACAAAGTAGGACCCCAAAGTAAATCAATTCAGTTATGTGCATAAAGGGCAATGGTTCGTGTTGGCACTGTGCTCATGCGTGTCTGACTGGATAACATGCAGGAGACTTGTCCCTGTCTTTTAGCTGGGGTCAGTTGCAGGGCTAATCTAAAAATAGTGGTGAGCAAATCAAGCCAGACATGCTCACTCGCCACTTTAGTGCTTGTAGGTTTGAAAGAAAGCCTCAACTCACATCGATTGCCAAGCTAGTTTAGGATAGCAGCTATCTTTGTTAAAGGGAGCAATAGACAAATGAGAAATAGATTAATATTTCAAATGTCAATTTGGCATTGCATTTCATGCACTAATGTTTTATTATTTGTTGGCATTATATAACTAATAATGCAATAACTAACTGTTTAATATTTCAATCTTATAAGGGCAAGCTCTATGTCTATGATGCTGAACAGTCTAATTTTGATTATATATACTGGTGTTACATTTTCAGCAAAATACTGATCACACATTAATTGAGGTATATTTAGTTGCTAAATAAGCCTGTGACTAAACTGGGAAATAAGATATATATATATTAATTTCAACATTATTAATAACTTTAAAGATATATACATATATTTATATAGATATATTGATATGTATTTAATATATACGTATGTGTGTGTATTTTCATATGTTGAACTCAAAGTCCTCACTTAAGACAATAGTTTTACTGTGATGCTGCTGGAAGGGCAGCAAGGTCAGACATAATATCTACTTCATGTGCAGAAATAGTGACCTTAATTATCATCAAATCCATACATACATATCATTGAATGTACTATATATCTCTATAGTCATATTTAACTTCACCAATGCATACATTAATCCCAACAATTCCAAGACTATGTAGGTTCAGCAAAGCAGGGCACATTCAGAAATGTCATATATATATGGTGCTCCCTAAGAAAGACTCTATGAGGTGATGCATTTATTCATTTTCTTCAGCTAGGGGTCGAGAGGGGGCTATGGATTTGGGATCTATAAAACCTATCATCCTGGACTCTCATTTCTGATCGATTTGGAAACTATATCACCTGGCTGACACAGTTTCCAGTGCTCTTTTTTACTGGACACCATATGTGATTCTTACATTCTGGGAAGCATATGGCAGAGCACAACACTTAGTAAGTCAGTTTCATGTCTTAAAATGACATTACATTCAAGGGTATAGACATGAAACATATTGATGTCGATGATTTTCTATGATTTTGTAAAAGCAGGTGCTGTCTTTCCGAAAGTAAGCCTACAAATGCTACAATACTTAGATTACACTAGAATCTGTGTAATCTAATCTGACCAGCGCTGTGGCTTTTAGATTTGAGTGGCCTGGAATGACTGTGATCTCAGACCCTGTGACTCATATTGCATAGCCCTCACAGAGCCATTACTGTCATATTTTTCAGGATTTAATTCTAAGATTGGATGACCGTAGTATTGCTAAATGTAGGGCCTTTGCAAACACACGTTGTCTACCCTTTACTCACTGCTTCCTCCTTCACTGGGAGGAGCCAGTGTGGGCTGATTAAAAAGGTCCTTTGATATGATCTAGTTTGTATATTAATATCAAAGACATTCGATCTATTTATCTTTCATCATCTCTCTCCTCACCCAGGTGCTGGTCCTGCTCTTCAGCAAAGATTGAAGTTCCTTTTCAGGAAGAACACGGTGGGAAGAAGGGTATGGGTCAGTTTGCTCTAATCCCAGTGCCTCACATGTCCATGAATTAATCTCCCCTTTTTCAATATGATTTCAAAGAAAGGCCACTTTTCATCTGCCTTCCCTCTCTCTCCATTTGTCTACCTTACATTCTTCACTTTCTCCCTCGCTCTCTCTCCCTTGCTCTCGCTCCCTCGCTCTCTCTCCCTCTCTCTCTCTCCCTCTCTCCCTTTCTCCCTTGCTCTTGCTCCCTCGCTCTCTCTCCCTCTCTCCCTTTCTCCCTAGCTCTCTCTCCCTCTTTCCCTTTCTCCCTCGCTCTCTCTCCCTCTCTCCCTTTCTCCCTCGCTCTCTCTCCCTTACTCTCTCTCCCTTGCTCTCGCTCCCTCGCTCTCTCTCCCTTTCTCCCTCGCTCTCTCTCCATTGCTCTCTCTCCCTTGCTCTCTTTCCCTCTCTCACTTCCTCCGTTGCTCTCTCTCCCTCTCTCTCTCTCTCTCTACCCTTCTAGCGTTTTCATTGCTGTTCGCTGCTCTCCAGGGCTGTTATCAAAGGCCTCGTTGAACGATTAAACCCTCTGTTTTCATGTATAAGGGTCTCTGTGCTGGTGTCTCCAAGGTAAGAGTGATGGATGAAATACAAATAACCATGCCCTGCCTTTGGTTTGACAGAAAGAAAGCATGGTGTGTGTGTGTGTGAGAGAGAGAGAGAGAGAGGGAGAGAAAGAGAGGAAGTGAGAGTGAGAGAGACAGACACAGGAGAGAAGCAATAGAAGTGGGTGTATGTGTGCTTGAAAGTCAGGGAATAGCGCAAAGAGAGGAAAATGAAGACATAAATAGGGGAATTTTAAAGGCAGGGACTTTGGGATGGTTCAAGGGCAGAGAATGAATTAAGATCCATTAACCGTACTCCGACACTCACACCCTTTCCTCGGTTCAGATGATTGATAGTACCCTGCTGTATTCCCTTCCTAATGGAATGCTTAGAAAGGAAACACAACCCCCCCCCCCCCCTTCACTCAGCGTGAATGAGGACTTTGAGCAATAAACACAGAAATGCATGCCTAGGGTTTCAGTACATGTGGGTAGGAATATCCCATTTCTTCCTTCTTACGTAATTACCCTGCATCTTGACTTAAATTATGTTTTCGAAGCAAAGCTTGGGAGGAGCCTATGTGGATGATTGACAGATATCTATCCCTCCCCTTACCTCTTCCTACGTCACATGCTCTGGCGTAGCAAAGCATCCCACCCCATTCTCCTCCATTTCACTAATAGCTTTAAGCTCACATTACCCCTTATGCATAAGGAGTGTCAGCGGACATGGCTCACAGGATTCCAGGACCACGGCCAGCTACCAAGCCAAACATGCACATTATTAGCATTCTCAATCAAGGCTTCCGATAGGCGACCTAGTGACCTTTGGGGATGCGTATTCCTGTCACCATTTAAATGTCTTAAGAACGTTAAGGAGCTATGTCCTTCATGTGTGCCTGATCCTGTGGGCGTACCAATGTCTATTTTCCATTCACATACACCTAGCTGTAGAGGGTACACTCAGCTCTGGCAAAATCATGTTATGTAGCGTTAGTATAAAGGTCACACAAACAGGTCACGGCCCCAGTCCGTGTTTGATGTCCTGCCCCTTGTTAGCATGCATGTGATGCTTGTTGTGTGTTTATCTTGTCATCGTATTGGTGATTACTGTGAGTAAAATAGCAGATCAGCCAAGGGGCTTTTGATTCGTTCTCTCTCTCTCTAATGATTAGAGAGGACAAAACCAAGGAAGAATCAGTTGTTGATTCTTTGCAACACAGGATGATCCTTTTTTGCAAAGATATTCATGAAAAAGGTGACTCATGGGGAATCACTGATTGGTTGCACAGACACACGGTGAGCAGTGTTCACGTGAAAACAGATGATTTTTTTCCTGCATCAAGTGAACGTGTTGGGGTATGAAGATATTACTGTAAGTATTCTTCCATAATTTAAAATGAAACTCTCCAATCTAACGAATCATTTATATGATAATGATGAAAATACAGCTTCAAAGAATATTGACAGAGAGTAATCAGAGACAGTGTAACTGTTCTAATCCACTATCGAAACACACAGTGATAGATCCACTGCTGCTTAAGCTAAGACCATGGAGCCTTGTTGTGTATTGACTTGACAGTTTCCTGATTCATATGTTGTTTGCCTTATAGTTTCTGTCTGTTTGAATATTCTACTCACGTCTTATCCAGAGATTGTGATTTCTCATCCACACTGTCCTCATTAGCCAAGCATATTTGTATCACACATTTGCCATCGACTTGTTCACTTCCTTCTGCAGACTCCATCCAGCCTGGCCTGCTGTGTACATATTATGTGTTCCTCATGGCAGTCTATTTCAAAAGAATGCAGAGACTGCCTCTCTCTAGAGAGTGAAAGTAACCATATCATTTGATATGGTGGATTTGGATATAGATATGAATTTTAACGGCATTCGGATGTTGTTATTTTGACACTGAGATGATGAGGCATTATTGAAGTTTACAATTTAAAGTATAAAATAGCAGTTTGTAATTAGTCTCGGGCTTCACCACTTACCATAGCATAGGTGTTTGGGTTAGGGGAGTGTTTTACTCAAATCACGATTTTACATTTACCAAACCACACGGCCTATACTTTACCCCTTCAGCCTCCCATAAAAGGTCATATAGCATAGTCTTCTAACTTTGAAGAACAATTCAGTCTGAAACATATCCATGCAGACTTAACTTAAATACAAACACATTTAAAAGACAACTTGAGTTTCAGACCTGTAACCCAAGCCAGGTAGGAAAGGAAACACTTTAACCACTTTAATCAGGATAAAACTACAGGGGGCAAACAAAGGTACAAGCAAGGAATGCCTCATTCAGATATGCTGTGAATCTCCTGCCACTACAGATAGCTCGTCAGGCAGACATTTCATTGTCCAAAGTCAAGTAGTCACTCCAATTAAAGGTTGTCCCTAGCTACCCAATTAATATTCACATGCCAGGAGTGGCATAGGATCATTATAATTGTTTACCTTCTTGAAATGCATTTTTTGACAAATGATTTCAAGTTGTGGTAAAGCCAGATTGCAGCAGATTGCAACAGCAGCTGGAACAATCAAGATCTTCCCTGCCTGAACCATTTTAGTTTTTCATAGGAAAATCTATGTACACAAATAGTTTCACGTATTTTTTTTCAGAACTGTGTCATTCAAGTGATCCCTGGTTTAACTGTCCATAGTGCTGGACCTCTGCTAAGGTCTCATGATCAGAATGCTCCTTGCCCTTCACAGAAAGTCTCAGCTGCACTGTTGTATTGTCGGCTTGCTATGTATTAATCTATTTTGCTATGTATATAAGTATTGCTATGTATCACATTGCAGATATTAGCAGTGACTACTAGCCCAATTGCCTAGAGACTGTCTCATAAAAATGCCATAGAATAACTGATGTTCCAAGGGGACTTAATAACAGAATAGACTTTTTCCGGTGCCTGATATTGATTTCCAAACTTAAGTTTGTGCTAGTGATTTAAGGGGGGCGGGGGGGGGGATGAGTTAAAGTATTCAAATACAATAACAAGCGCAACTCTTTTTATCTAGGCGATGGTTAGGGGTGGAAGTCTTTCCACTTGTCTGTCAGAACAAATGAACTGTGGATGACAAAGAGGTTTCCAAAGGTTCCTTTTCAAGGTAGCAATGCATCAGGAGTGCCAGTAAGTATGCCTCAAGTCATGTGTTCACACAACGCAGCGGTGTAGAGAAGATGAGGCGCTTTAACTGTGGCAAAAGCTAAGCTGTGTGTGAAACAAGACAGGTTACGGTAGGGAATGTCAAGGAAAAATCTGTCAGATCAAGCCAGAGGCTTTGCAGCCTTACATCAACTCGCACACGCAGACTTTCTGAAAGGAGGAGGGGAATTTCATTTGAAACCTACGGCAATGATCGTATGG
The DNA here is from genome assembly GCF_963457725.1 of Sprattus sprattus. NCBI lineage: Eukaryota > Metazoa > Chordata > Actinopteri > Clupeiformes > Clupeidae > Sprattus > Sprattus sprattus. The sequence goes on along the minus strand of NC_137918.1, from coordinate 18,592,864 downwards.
AGTTATTTTCCAAGTTCCTAACGTACTGATCCTCTAATTGGTTTGTTCTCTATCCTAGATTTGGCACAAATCATTGATCACACTGATGAATGAAACGCCAACACTGACAGAAATAAATCTGGTGACCCACGCAGCGGTACGCCTACTGTGAGGAATTCAGAAATCAATGATCCCGCTGCTAATTCAACTTTCAAATGTTCAGGGGCAGTGTCTCAGTGACGTGTTTAAGTTATACAAGACAGTCAAATGATTCACACAATCACATAGGCACACACACATAAACACACTCAGATACAAACACAAACATACACAGTGGCATGTGAGCCGATCTCTGAGTGTTATTTGCTTCCTACGGGAAGGTTATTAGCTGTTTGTGGCGACCTGGTGAGCAGGGGGGAGAATCGGGTCACTCCTGCTGGGAGTCCTCATCAGGGGTCCCTCATTTCTCCAGGAGATGCATCTGGACATGGGAAGACTGACCTCTGTGTCGACATGCACCGGTGTGAAAAATGGATGGGATTAGGGCAGCTACTAGAGATCCTGAATATCATCGTTTCCAAGTTCTTAAGGACTTTCAACAATCAAATATTGTTATGCTATATTTTTTTGCAAAGCTCTTCCTGTATGTGGTTTTCATGTTTTCATGTACATGTTCAGGTCCATCCAGCAGCATGAAAGCTATTGTCCAAGAAGTTGTAATTGCAAAAAGAGTCAAGGTTCAACCTTGTATCTACTTCAATTGTTGTCATGCAACATCTATCAAGTAATTGTCTGTTTAGCAAGGCCTGTCTAATTTGCGCATTGATTTCTAGAATCATACGTCAGCTTGACTGTGACAAAGTGGCATGGTGGCTTAGGTGCTTGCACTGCCGCCTCACACCAAGAAGGTCACGGGTTCGATTCCCGCATGGGGCGCTGTTGGCTCTGGGGGACAGGTGCACCATAAGAGGCCATTTGCCCAGGCAGGCTACATCAACTCTCTGCAGTAGCCACACCTTGTTGAAGTGTGATGTCAGCTAGTTTGATAAACCCCCCTCAGATTCAGGCATTTCAGCCACCATCACCGAGACAGGAATCACAGCCATTCTCTCTCTCTCTCTCCTACACCCATCTCATTAATTTGTCATTGCTTCATCTCCCATTTTACATCTCAGCCTCATCTGGACTCTATGATGATGTCACACCTAAGGAGCCGCACAGTGGGAAGAGAGCAGTCTACTAAAGAGGCTCTAGAACAAATGGCTTCTGACACTCGTCCTCATCCCTCTCCTCCCTTTAATCTAAAAAGGGGGGATTGTTAACATGTTAAATTCATTGAGGCTGGCAGTAATGAGACACAATGCATCATCATGCCGCCGCCCGGTGGAGCCTCACTGGTGGAGGTCCTCACATCAAGCCAGGGGAAGTGGCCTGCTGAGGGCAATCTCAAGGCTCAGGCACTGAAAGGAGATTGGAGGACTGAGACTGGGGGATTTAATAGTCTAGCCCCTGCACATCTTTAGTGTCGATTCAATGCGCTCACATGTCTGTCACAGTCCACTGCCTGCCTGCCTGCCTTTGAGAACTTGGCCTTGACCAAAGGAAAATGTATTTTTCATGTCCAATATTTGAAGGTGTAACTATAAGACACGAATGTGCTAATACCAATGAAACCACAGGGACACCTTTCCCCATCAAATAATGCTAATATTAAAGTAAGTAACTTTTTCTTTATGCAAAGGCCGGGGTTTAGTGGGAGATGTAAAAGAAATAGAAGCTTTAAGGGAAGAACAAAAAAGGTATTTGAAGGAAGTCTCATGGGGCTGTGGAGTCAGACAGTGTCTGCCTAGCATTGAACATTGCGCTATTGTTGTACTGAGTCGCTCCCATGGTGAAAGACTAGTTATGTGTCGGTCTGTGTTCTGATGCACAGTCAAAGCTGCCCTTCTGTTGTGTCCTCCGGATGATGAAAAAAAAAAAGAGGCAAAAACCCAACTCTAAGTATGGGGTTTGTTCTGCTGCTTTGGGCAGCATTACAGAGCCAAGCCTCGGCGACTGACTTTGGGTCTTGTTTAGTCACCCGCTGCGCAGCTTTGGAGATATTTCATAAATACTCAGCCAAGGCTTCCCACACAGATACACAAATAGATAACCCAATCAGCACCAAATCTGTGGGGTTCATGTAGAGAAATCACTCTGGGTCGCAAAATATTTGCAGCCATCGTGCTTGGTTTCACCACACACACACATTCATTAACTTCATTCCCCTCAATGTGACTCAATCAATATGAAGAATCAGTCATATCTGTTATGTGAGAGGGACTGCTTGTGTAAAGCTGGAACTTCTGATCAGTATGAGCTGGTATCATTAACCTTTTTTCTGTAAGATAAACGTGTATGAATAAATCGAAGGGACAGAAATGTTCTAGAGATGACAGTCTGTCTAAAAGTACAATGTGAACTTTTTTCTAAAGATGTCTGGAGCCGGATATTCTCTCTTTTTTGGGGGCTAGGGTCTGGAGATATTGGGCAGCGTAGCTCAAACAGGGTTCAGATGGTTATTAATGGAACCCAGCAGGCGTGAGGCAGCCATGAGAGTGACTCATCCCCAGCAGCTCCTCTCCAGAGGTCCCAGTCGGGGCTGCGCCCTGCCACCCATTCTGTTCCCTATGGCGGAAAGCGTGAAGTGCAATATATTTACATCTTATTCTAATGTTGTGCCGAGTCTGTTTGGCTCGTTGTTTTATTATACTAGGGAATTAAAAGTGCACTTCACCATTGATTTCGTGTAAATAAAGAGTGGGTTGTTTGGGAAAGCTGTGATGTATGTGTGACATGAGAAATAACTCATCCTCACTTGCCAGTGATTTTTTTCCCCCCACTTTATTACTCTTTTGCTTGGCATGAAATATGTCCGTGTTCTAAATTTATGTAATCACAAATTATTCACTCTCATGAATAACTAACAACATTAATGTGTTGTATTCTAAATTTAAACACAGACTATGTTCAAAGACAGAATGATGAGTGATTCTCTTGTGCCTTCATATCTCCGAGGGAATGAAGAGGTCAGTTTAATGTAAAACTGACTCAGGGGATTGAATGGAATACATTTTCGTTTAAAATATGCACAGTTCAGGCAAATGTAAGGGATCTAAGTTATAAAACACTTCTGTTTTTCCTGTCTGCAAGGCGGACCGAAATGACTCAATCTATCTATCTTGGTCTGCTTTTGCAGAAAATTGCATGCTGTGTTGTGTGATTTTGTGGCATGGAGGCAGGAAGAGATCTAGTTGCCTGCACCACATCTGTATCTTTTGTCTCCTCACCTGAATACTTAAGAGTAGAGTACTGGAGGCTGTGCAACTATCAGGTAGAGCAGGGGACTGCAAGGTGTCTTAATGCTTTCTTTGTGCGTGTGTGTGTGTGTGGATGCGATGCGATGCAGTGTGTGTGTGTCAACCATCTATCAAGTCAATGTGCCTCTCACCTGTCCCTGCTCAGGCCTGGCTACACAAAATGGACACATGCTTGACTGTGGCTGCCAATGCTGCAGTGGAGACCAACTGTTTGTCCTTGGATGAACCGGATTCTTGTGTTTAGCTGGAACCTTGAATTGTGCACAGCCATTAATGGACATTCTGCATAGCTTAAGAGCAAAGCCTCTTCTTTTGTGAGAAGCCTTCTTTTGTGAGAAGCTATTGTGTCTGTTTTTGAAAGACCTCCACACCTGGCACAAAGCACTGCCTTAATATGTTTCCTCAGACGTTTAATGCTGTATAATTAAAGTGTGTAGCCACTTACCCACAATACCCAATTGGTCTCCATTTTGTCAGCCTTGTTGTTCTCCTACCATTTCAATCCTTACTGGCAGCCCCCATTGCGGTTACCTCAGTTGTCCATGACGACGACTCGTGACCTTATGCCGTGTAAGAATGCTTGCACAGACAGTCCACAGTGCAGAATCTTCACCTCGAATCTGGCTCGGAATGCCACAGATGGACTGTGCTACACATGAGAAGTTGGACAGGCATTGCAGGCTCTGAGTGCAACAGTGACTCTCATTGTAGTGATCGAGGTGTACTCTCATTCTGGACTCTGCTGACTGTACTCCCACAGGCTGGCCTGGGTGATACAGTCCTCTCTGTTTGAATGTTGATAGGGCTGCCTCTGGTACCAGGCCAGCTGTTTGGCCTTGAGAGGTCCTGCACAGTGCATCATTGCAGTCAAGAACTGAGCACACCTCCCTAAACCACACATTTCATTTGAACAGCCTTCTTCATGCCTTAGGGCAGGGGTCCCCAACCTTTTTTGCACCACGGACCGGTTTAACGAGGCAATTTTTTTCACGGCCCGGCTTCAAGGTGTAATTTTTCACCACTTGTAAATCATGTCATCCATTCATATTGATGTGAATCAATCAATTGCACCCGTGAGGCAATCGCGAGTTTGATTGAATGGAGTCTATAAAAGCTAACATTAACGTGAAGTGGCGTTAACTTGCGACCAACACCATTGTATTATGAATGCTAAGTGCATGAAAAATACAACTCACCATAACGCTGAATCAGTGCTTGGTCTCCCTGTGCCAAAGCAGTTTTGAAGGCTTCATTGGCTTATTTGCTAGCTTGTCGCCACATATTATACAGAGCAGACTTGTTGCGTGAGAATCACCTGTTGCAATAAACCCGTATTTTAAGTATGACTCCTGGTATTGTCTGTTAAAAGAAGCTTTATGTTTTGGAGGCCGTAGGCTCCTTAGTGGGCCTTTTCAAATAAGCTCTCCAAAGATTTTAGTTTTGTAGGCTACTCATTTTCGCCAGTTTGCGGGATTCATTTTCATTTTGATCACTTGAACGAGACAAGCGTCTTGACGTGACAAGAGGCACAGGCGAATGATACGTCCTAGAAAATCCGGTAATTTTTCAAAATAAAACACCTCTCGGACGCTTATAATGAATACAGCGGAAGTTATATAAATTATTTATTCTTTCTGTGCGGCCCGGTAACAAATGCCTCACGGACCGGTACCGGGCCGCGGCCCGGTGGTTGGGGACCACTGCCTTAGGGCATCAAACTAAATGATACTTCTCTTACCCTGATCCCCTTGACTATGCTAAGCTAACTGAAAAGGAGGAGTGGAGGAGTTCAGGATGGCTGGCTTGAGACGGGTGTCGGTGAGAACATACTGTTCCAGTCAGGTATTCACAGTTTAGTTTGTTTATTACGAGTGTCCAGTGAGGATGTGAGTAGGACTGTATGGATGTGTGTGTGTGTGTGTGTGTGTGTGTGTGTGTGTGTGTGTGTGTGTGTGTGTGTGTGTGTGTGTGTGTGTGTGTGCGTGTGTGTGTGTGTGTGTGTGTGTGTAAGGAAAGCAGGTGTGTGTGTGTAAGGAAAGCAGGTGTGTGTGTGAGGGAGCTAGGTGTGTGAGGAAGGCTTGAGTGTGTGAGGAAGGAAGGTGTGTGTGGAAGGCTTGGGTGTGTGGTAGGACGGTAGGTGTGTGGTTTATGGTCCAGAATAGCACACAGAAGGAGCACATGCAACAGCATTCGAGTTCTTTGTGTCTGAGTGGAAGGAATGGGCTGTGTGTAGCTGTGTGTAGGTGTGTAGGTGTAGCTTATAAGGGTGGTGGCAGGGTGGCAAGTGATCAGGGCTCATTGGAGCTAAGTGAAACAGAGCAGGTAAAGAACAGGCTGAGAAAGGGGTGTAGCCGTGAGTCTGTTAGGAAACAGGGAAAGTGAGAATCTTCCAAACACTAACCTAACCACTCTGATTAGACAAACTAAATTAGACTTCTCTTACCCTGATCCCCTGGACCAGTGGTTCTTAACCCTATTGGAGGTACTGAACCCTGCAAGCTTCATCAGTGCATTCGCCGAACCCTTCGTATTTGAAAAAAATGATTTCGTCAAAACGTAGGTATAAAAAACGGCCCGACATTGCTAGTGTGGACCGCGCTAAACTGTGTGGGTCTTGACTCCTGCCGAACCCCTGAGAGTGACTCAACGAACCCCTGGGGTTCGATCGAACCCAGGTTAGGAACCACTGCCCTGGACTGTGATAGGCTAACCTAACCTCTCTGAATACAAAAACTAAATGAGACTTCTCTGACCCTGATCCTCTTCACTGTGATAGGCTAACCTAACCTCTCTGATTACGCAAAGAAACGAGGCACCTGGCGCTCCAAGTAAAAAAAAAATGTTCAGCTGTCACGTTTATTACAGCAATGGGTTATTGCTAAGCTACCTGTCTATGCTATGTCAAGTAGCTAGCTATCAAGTTAACTATAACATATCATAGCAACAACAAACACAATTTGCACCTGGCATATTTTTCAACGCTCACATTTTGCAATATTAGCAGTGCGCCTCGTGTTTTACAGACAAAGAAAGCAATCCATTGTGAGAACGCTCTCAGTCTGCCCCCGGTCTCTGTCACAGTCACTCTGCCACACGGTGACAGCCAACAACTTGTCCTTCTCACTGTCTCCCTCACTTCTGATCAGTCTGAAGGAGCCATCGGTGGTACAGACCTTAACAGATGGCTACCGTCTTTAATATCCATGCACATCACACCTGCACACGGGGGTTCGCACCACTGAGGGGCCAAACCAAGAACCATGTTGTGCTTTAAACAGTAATTCATGTCCTGTTTTACAAGGTGGTTATGGAGGTGGTCCACACAGTAAAAGTAACAGATGGTTTTTTTTCTAACATACTTGTTTTTTTTAACATACTGTATGTACTTACTTACTAATGGTGATTTCCGCCCACATGGGTCTCAAGATCTTTAAAGCACTTGCCATTTCGTAGGGTGCTATTCAGAGCAGCAGGGTGCTATTCAGAGCAGCATGAGGCAGTCATATCCAGTTTGATGAAAACACTCATCGACCCTCATCTTCAATTTCACAGTGAGCAGGTCACTCTATACCACAGGGGCAGCACCACTGCCAATGGACAGTTGTAATTCTGAGGGTCATCCAAAGTTGAAAGTAGAGAGGCAACTGGGGGTCACCTTGTACCTGTGGCTGCACAATTCAACACTAGCTGATTTGACTAGCTGTAAGCGTATTCAGTTATCGGTGACAGGCGGTTAAGAGGATGAAAAATACAGATGTGACCTGAGAAACAGTTTAGCCTAACCCCACATACCATGCCACAGAGTCAGGTCCAACACCAACATTCTTTTCAGACTATGCAGGACAAGTCAGTGTTTTATACACAATATGAGACTACAGCTGCCTCAATGCATGTACTGTATCTAGGAATCATTTACACACCTACATACATACATATATATTGAGTGAGTGAGTGAGAGAGAGAGAGAGAGATATCTGTGAATTGCCTATATATAGACACTTCACAGCGAGGTTAGAATTCTTCCAGTTTAATAGGCAGTGGGGATATTTATTTCACTGCTTCTTCTGTCTTCAGCAAAAATAACACAACCTCCCCTTTTCCACTGAACAGACTGATTTATATGCACCAAAAGATACAAATAGAATGTGCAGGATATCCCACTGAATAATAATGATCAGAGTCAGCCTAGAAGGGACGTTATCAGGAGGGGGGTAAAAACCTGTAGTATCTGCAACCCTCTCAGCAAACCTGCATATTGCGTGAGTTTTACGAGCATGTTTTCACTTCTTAGTTCAAGAAAAACATTGGCATAATTTGATGGAGCACACACAAATTACAAATGCAATCACAAACAAATGTCAACAAAGTGGAAAATGAATAGAGTGGACATTGCTCACAGACAAAACCACCTTGAGGTCTCAGCGTTTAAGTGTCAGATAATCAAAGTGCATCACCCCACCGTTTCACACTTGAGCCTTAGGCCATAGCACATGGTCTGTCTCAACTCTAACGCTTTAATCTTAAACGTTTTATCTTCCATTTTATATGACATTTTATCTTCCACTATATATCTCTGTGCCTAGTATGCATCCCTGTTGAAAACCAAGCTGCTGTTACACTAACTGTGTTATATAGTAATAGTGTATTGCCTTCGGTCTCCAGTCAGCCTTGAACGTCCATACTCAACAGGTGGCCACCAAGGCAGAAACACACACATCTATTCAAGCATGGTCTTTAGCTTACACGAAACAAGCTAATCTAGAACGGTCTAAACAAGTTCTATAACAACATGGACACATGTATGAAAGAACAGGTCAGGCAGAAACATTATTCTATGTTTATTGCTTGATCCTAACTGCCATGTTTACTCAAGTAAATTGTTTTGGACATAAACAGCATGTTGGGGCTGCATATAATGGTGCAAATGTTTCCATGTTAAATTAACAAATGTTCAGTGTCAAACAGTGCTTTTTAAAAATATGAAATTGAATTGAACTGAACTGAAAATGTTCCATCCATGCTACATCGAAGGTCAGCGGCTTACTGTCCTTAAAGGGTGTGTACGGCCGGTATGGGATTGCTCCTCTGGTTGGCGCATCCATCTTAGTCCAGCCTCGTGCTCTTTCCTTGCGTTTTCCATTATGGTGGCTGCAGCGTGGCCGAGGGAGAGGCAGCCTGGTGGGAGGTGTGAAACCATCCATCCTTGCCCCCACTGCTACGCGGGCCTGTGCTGCGTCACTCCAATTGTGCCAATTATCCTCGTCTGTCACCGGCTCGCCTCTGTCTCCTCTGTGGCCAGAGAGGTGATGGTGGGCTCTCAGGCAGACAGATGGTTTTACTTCCCAGGGTCCAATCGTGTCGGCCCCAGGATGGGGGGCGCTAGCCAGCAGTTTTTTGGTAATATGTTTTATAAATACAACATGATAGGTTGGAGTACTGTCATATTGTCCTTTGCCTGCAGGCAGCAACAGTATAAGTAGAGTTTTATGCTTTATTGTGCAGACACAGGCTCATTCATAACTTCTTGTTATATTATTAGGAGGGCGGGGGGGGGGGGGGGGGTTATTAGGTTGTGTGCACAATTCTATAATGGAAATTAAGCCTAATGCATTCCTCATATTATCATAAACCTTCCATCAACTTTCCTTCATTGTAACCTATTCTAACTGGAAAAAAAGGTTAGACGTGCAGTATTTCTGTCCAGCTGCCACATGTGTTATTACCCAATAAGATAGGATGAGAAAGGATTTTCAAAAGACACTTTACATCACACAGAAACAGATGGAATGGCTCACTGAAAATTAAAATTAAGATTTAACACAAAGCAACAGATTACCCGGCATCTGTTGTGAATGTCACTGGTTCTGAACAGGAGGTGGAAGGATGGAGACTGGGACACGGCTTCCTTTTTGATTAGTCCAGTTCAGCCCATGGAGGTTTCAGCCAGAGATGTAATTAATGGTGCTGTTTCAGTCATGGCAATATACATATCTTGTGAGCAACCTGCTGTATTCTCACTGTTAATAAAAAGTAAAAAAAAAACTTTTGGTCCAAATCCTAAGCATTACAATGTATTGAGGTCTACAGTTTTATGATCTCGATAGCGCACTCGCATACTCTGCATTCCACTGTTATTGTATCAATTCCTTCAGTGCCACCATTGTACCCTTTAGTATGAGCATTTAGCATGAAACTCACAACACTCTAGACCAGCTGGTGAAACTACTCACATGTCTCCTTAGCAACCACAGTATGAAAAGCCTAGTTTAATCTCTGGTTGAAGGTGTGGATACATCAATAATACAGCAATACAAAATACAAAATTCTGTCTCAATTGCCCTGATTGCTGTGTAGTGTGTGTGTATAGTGCAGAATGTTAATGTGATGTTAAATGTGAGGTGTATGTATGACAAATCAATAAACACTTTGATTATAATTAAATTGAAAATATCCCACTGGACATACAGTGTAAGGCACTCCAGTTTGCATTGCACCAATAACACAGTAGTGGTACGTTTTCAATAGATTACAACCTTTCCTGTATATAACCATTTCATTATATGAGAACATAGACCTACAGTATCCACTGTATTCCATATCTATGTAGTGGTATGTTTTCAATAGATTACAACCTTTCCTGTATATAACTATTTCATTATATGAGAACATAGACCTACAGTATCCACTGTATTCCATATCTATGTAGTGGTATGTTTTCAATAGATTACAACCTTTCCTGTATATAACTATTTCATTATATGAGAACATAGACCTACAGTATCCACTGTATTCCATATCTAATTATGAGAACAACAGTACCTTCATCATGATCTCACATCATATGACACATGGGATTATTTATTAAAGGAAGAGCCCTTGCCCAACATACATCATCTTTTCGATTTAGTAACAATTTATTTACAATTCCATTCAAACTGTGGCCTGAAGAGATGAAAGGAAATCTATGGAGATAGGTAAGGTACCCAGACAACAGGTACCCAGGAGAGGTAATCTGGACATATGTACAGGATGGTGTCCTCAGCTGTCCATAACCAAATTACAGTGTCAGTATAGAGAATAGCTATTTGAGACTATTTATTTGTAGGAGATGTCAATAGATGATGGAAGTACATATGCCTATTTAGTATGCTTAACAAGCACAAATTTAGTATTGGTTAACAACACATTTCACTCTGCCTAAGCATCTGCAAAGAACATGTGTGGATCAATCATGACTAACATATGATCTTCCTGGCATTCACATGTCTAGTGCCAACACATTTCTACGGGCTGTCCAAGTACATTATCGCTATGAAAAACATCACCTGTTTTTTTTTTTCTTTCTCAATACATGCCACCACGGAGGATTCCTTATTCACCTCTGCGAGCCAAGATGAAGGCTGTGACATTTGCAGCTGTCTTAGGTCATATTACCACAGGATATTCAAAGACCACTAAGTACAGATTCAGGAAGATTTGGATCAAAAGCAGTCACCTTACTGCACTAAACTGTCAACATACTCTGCAAAAACAAATCTTCTATTCTATTCTATTCTTCACCGCAGTCATTGAGTATATTCTTTGCACATCCATCACTGTCTGGTTTGGATGGGCCACCAAACTGGAATAAGAATAGACTTCAACGGACAGTCAGGTCTGCAGAAAAGATAATTGGTGCCAACCTGCCCACCATCCAAGACCTGTTCTCCTCCAGAGTCAGGAAACGGGCAGAAAAAATCACCGCAGACCCCTCACACCCTGGACACAACCTATTCCAACTCCTCCCCTCTGGTAGGCGCTACAGATCTCTGTTTGCCAAAACCTCCAGACACAAAAATTGTTTCTTCCCTCGCGCCATCTCTCTACTGAACAGCTAACACATTATGGCACTGTGAAATAACCCTGGATCATCGTAATAACCATGTACAATTACTCCCTCAACCATATTTATTTATTTCACCCTTACTGTATAACCGTCATACTCATACCATATAGTATTTATTTATTCCTGCACTTTCTGGACTCTCATCTTCTTTGCACTATTCCTCCTTGTATATACTTTTTTAGACTTCTTGGACTGTTAGACTGTTGCACTGTTGTATTGTTTTGCACTGTGGTTTTGTGTTGTGATGTATATTTTGTGTAATATGTGTAAGCACACTGAGAGCCACTGTACCAAGACCAATTCCTTGTTTGTGCAAACTTACTTGGCCAATAAAACCTTATTCTGATTCTCCAGTGCCTAAAGCTTTCTGGGTTTGTTTTGCTGATAAACCAGCATAAACCCTCTATATGTTTAGTGGCATTATAAATTATGTTTAGTGGTATTATTAAGTGAATTCATACAATATGTTGATGGTGACGCATAAAGATAATAAAAGATATTGCAAAAAAATTTAATATTGTGAGCCATTTCTCTAGAAGATATATTTCACAACAGCCAACATGCTGATTGCACCATGCTGGTATAGGTGCTATTTATTTCAGTATGGTGGGCGAAGAGTGAAATATGCTCACCAACAACACCACAACAACAACTTGTTTTTAATAATGAATTTTACATGACTTTCTATCCAGCAGAGAACATTGATCAGGTACAGTGGATGCACTATGTGTTTCTTTGGAGAAAGAAATAATGATCCCAGTCCAAAGGCTAATCACTATTGTTCGTTCATTTTCTCTTTGTCAGAACTGTCCCTTATACTGATAAAATATTGAAGGAGCATGGGTCCATCTAATACCACTGAAGCAGGATATACTGATGGAAGAACTTTGAATGGCTTTTATGTTAAACTAGCTTTTGTCTTTGAAGTCACCGGTTTCTCTTAAACATTTAGTCTTTTTCCTCTTAGCGCTGCCTACAGGGTATAAAGATGAACCATGTCCTCTGTCTCACTGTGAAGAACACATTTACCCCCTCTGGGGTGTTTTAATTAGGATTTTCTTCATTATTTTTTTGTGGATGACGCACAACTGCACTTTTTGTCTTTTTCAATTTTCAAATAAATGAGGGTATAGTTTTGAATAAATCGGTGTGTGATCGTGGGTTGGTAGTTGCATAGTGGTGGTTTTGTGATACACAATTGGCTTATTAGGATCAGGTGCTAATGTCTGATGGAGGCAGCGTATAAAAGAGGGTTTACTTATGGGAAACTGACTCCTGGTTGCTTTATGTTAAGATTAGCTTCATCTTACTGCTTTTACATTTATGTGGCCAGAATGTTTCTAATTTCTTGTCTGCAAACAGTGAATGGTTAGCTTTGGACAGATGACATCTTTCTGCTTGTGATTTTCATTTTTGTTATGGACAGAGTAATATTCGTACTTTTTTCTGTGCAGTTTAACTAGTGGTGCTCAACAGCCTGGGAGCGATGGTCATCTACTGCCCTGTATCAGTCACTGGATGCCTCAGCAGGTGAGCAGCGGTGCTCCAGGCTTGGTTGAGTTAGTGGCGATAATCGGGTGACTTACACAATATAGAACAAACAGCCTTTAGCAGATCTTTTGGTCCGTTCAAGTTTGAACATTTGAATTTTGGTTTATGGGTTGCCATTGGAACGTCCCGGGGATTATAGGATGGAGATTTGGCAGTCAGCCCCTAAAGTAAGTATTGGGATTACAACATTGCTTTCTCAACGTCTGTGCCACTGCATCTATAGAAAAACATGTACTGAGGGGACTGGAGGAAAATATGGTGAAGCACTGATTAAGGCAATAACCAAAATATTGACCTCCTTGTCTTCACTAATGACAACCTTCTGAACATTTTTTTAGACCCCAAAAAATGGGTGTTGCAAGACAAAGTTGGAGTGCCTTACAGGTTTTTTTTTTAGCTTTGCAGGATGAGGATCCTGTTTTAGGGCTGCAGCTCCCAGCAGAGGTCTAGCTCACCTACCATCTCAATCTCAATTTGTTGAGGACTGAGCTGCTGGTATTCCCAGCTAAATTGGCTGTCCCACAAACTATCCGTATCCAACTAGCCTCTTCATCTTCGACCCCATACTAAAACTGCAATGATCTTGGGGTGTCCTGACGGATGGCCGACCTTCTTTGGGCATGTGGCTTCCGTCTCAAGGTTGTGACACTTCACTCTCAGGTAAGTAATGTTAAGTAGATCAGACCCTACTTCACCCAGTATGCTACCGAACTCCACTGGCCATCTGTAGACTAGACTATTACAATGCTATTCTAACTAGGCCTGCCTGCATGCATGAGCTGTAAAACGAGACTGTTGCAGATGCGTGTCTTGTGTGTGGCGATGTGTCTGATCCTCGATCAGCCAAAGAGAACACATGTCACTCTTCTGCTGATTGCCCTTCACTGGCTGCCTGTAGCTGGTGGAATTCAATTAAAGTCTCCTACTCTTGCCTACAGAGCTGCCACCAGATTGGCATCCATCTACCTGCTTCCTCGCCCAACCATCACTGATGAACGGTGCTTGCCTCTGCACTACCTCGCAAAATTGAACCCAGACTTTTTTTTTTCATTTGTGGTACCTCTGCAGTGGAATTAGCTAACCAGTTCCATATGATAAGGGGAAAGTCTTGTTGTTCTCAAGATTCATTTGAATAACCATCTCTTCAAAGCTATTTTTGTTATTATTAGTATTTGTGAATGATAATGTTGCTATACTTATTTATTGTTTTTATCATTTGATATTGCCAAGTCACTTTGGATAAAAGTGTCTGCCAAATCCCAAGACCTTAACGTTAGTAGGTGCTAGACATTATCAGCAGTGTGGAGTTTAGATTGTCTGAAACAGCGCTCAAAGCAGGTAGTGCAGACTCAAACAGAAAATAGTAGGCGTGAGAAAAGGTAAGCCAATTGTGTTAGTATCGCACAGACACTCTCCACACCAACAGCTGTCCTGAGATGTGTACTCTTGTCACAGTCTCTCTTGTACGTTTCTCATATTGTTGTTTTAGATGCAGTGCATCCAACTGTGCTTGGACTGCCATTAGGGGCCCAAGTAGACAAGCTGCTGCAATCCTCTTGTCATTTTTTAAAATTCAGTTTTCTTTGGTATAAGTGGCTGGGGTGCGAAAAACAGTGAGGCACAGAGAGACCAAATATTTTCTGGCTTATATCCACCACGTTAATGGCTGATCATCAGAACCATTGGTTTTCACATTCATGCTGTCATTGAGAAGCTATGAAATCAGAAAAAACTGCCACAAGGGACGGTTTTACTTGTGATTGCAGAATTGTTTGGGATACTGTCGAGATTAATTTTGCCATTCAGTCTCTGAGGCCTTCCCTGTCTTCTGGTCACATTTATTTCAGTGCAACTTGGATTCTGAATATGTTTGAGTAAATAACTAGGGGATTTCAGCTCGGGCCTCTTTGATCTCGAGAACTTAATTAATTATGATCGTGATTTCGTATTATTTCTTGTACTCTTATCAAGCAGTAATTTAATTTTACTCCCACAGTCTGTTTCTGCATGATCTACTGTAGCAGGCAGAGGATAGCCAAGTGTGTTAGAGGTGTTCATTTCGCTACTACCTCTGTTACTGGTACCCCGGCCACCTAGTGGAGAGCCATGTTCCGTCTAGACACTGGTCACATCTTTGAAGAACCAAAGGGCTGTTGGAAGCCTGCTGAAACACAAACAACAACAACAACAACAACAACAACAACAACAACAACAACAACAAGAGAGTTCAGTGTCCAATGATATGACCATGTATGATATCCTTCTGAATGTATATGCTTCTGAATAGTATGTGGTTTTTCCTCTGTCTTATTTGTATCGACAAAGTGACACAATACAACCATTAGGCATGATAACATTGATAATAATAATAATATCGACATGAATGTATTTTAAGCTTCTGAGTGGATTATCTTTTCCCCCTCTGTCTTATTTGAATCGGCAAAGTGACACAATACAACCCTAAGGTATGATAACACCGATAACATGATAACAATGAAATCTAACACTATCATTGCCAGGTTCACAAATACAGGTGAAGCTGTGGAATGCCATCGAAACTATTCTGCAAGGAGAAATCCGATACCATGGAAACAGAACTGTGTGCAGCTGCATCAGATGCCATGGAGATAAAATCACTTGGATCCAGGGCAGAAGACTTGGGGGAAAATCAACATTACAGAATGTATGGAAGGCCTTTAAAAGTTAAAAGTGTTACACAGCAGTGAATAAAGTCAGTCGTTTAACCCTTAAAAGTTTTCTCTCTTATGTTAACTTGTGTGATGAAGGGAAACACTTCATTAAATGAACTTCTTATGCGACATTCATGCCACTGCGATAATAATTCACTCAGTATTTTGACAAAAGAGTACACCCTGAAGAGGGTTGTAATTTAGCTGCCACTCATTGCAACATAACCTTTGCCATGAGTTTCATTTTAATGGATTTCACAACGAGGGCTTCACTAATGAAATGTTACGTGGGCATGGAGCAAGTATCAGTCTAGACAACACTACGGTCCATTAAAAAGATTCAGACAACACTATTCTCCATTAAAAAGATTCAGACAACACTATTCTCTATTAAAAAGATTCAGACAAAACTATGCTCCATTAAAAAGATTCCTTCACAAAACATGCCTCTGCATCTCTACCTCCAAATGGTCGCCCATTTCAGCCATTACAAAACTCATCAGAAGTTCGTCATATTTATTAGTCACTGTCAGCAGCTGAAATCTATATTTAAAAAAATGATTATTTATTATTTACAAACAGGCTGTTTGTTCAGATTTCAGGGAAAAGCATCTCTCCATAGCAATTGTGACACAAACGTAAACAGGTCTTTAATACTGAATGGTCTGCCTGCAATGTTTATTCAAATAATTGAGTAGCTGTTAACACAAACAAATGTTGCCACACATCAGATGAGTGTAACCATTATCTCTGCTATGGGTTTTTTACAACTCCAGTAACAATTACACACCATTTTCTCTTTCCCGGATTAGAAAATGTAATTCTCATACAGTAGGTCACCTGACTTGATTAGATGATTGCAAGTGCCGCCCTAATCAAGCAACACGTCAAAACTCGAGTCAAGTTTGGTATTTTAATCTCTGTAATGGATTAGCACAGTGCAGGCACACACTCTCTCTAGGCGTGCATTTGGGCTTTTCCAGTAGCTATTGATATTAAATATCCCCCCCAAGGGGACAGGGGAACTGATAGGTCTCATTTCAGAAAGCTGATTACTTCCAATGAGAAAAGAACATTAGCTATTTAAAACATGAGCTCAGTGATCTAATATTAGTGTGTGGTGTGTGTGTGTGTGGTGTGTGTGTGCATGCGTGTGGTACGTGTGCGTACGAGTGTGTCAGTGTGTGTTTGTGTGAGAGAGCGAGAGAGAGAGAGAGAGAGAAAGAAAGTATGAGTAAGTGCACATGCACATCTCAAAGATCTATTCTAGTGACATCTAACTTAACTTCCTTTTCTCCAAGTGATGAGTAACACAGTGCAGTGTCTAACACAGTAATACAGTATTTCCCTGAATAATATTCTAAAACTTAAAAGAGTTGTGATAAAAAATTGACCACAGATGTGAGTAACCCACTGTGTACACAATGTGTATGAAGTTTTGTTCATGCTGCCATAACACTTTGTACAGGGGATTCTCAGCCCCTACACAGATTAGGGTGAACACAGCCATGACACACTTAGTCAGTGTGTGTGTGTGTGTGTGTGTGTGTGTGTGTGTGTGTGTGTGTGTGTTACAATACACAAGAAACAATACACATTATGGAACAATTTGTATTTTACTATATATAAATGATAATTTATTTACTAATTTATTGGTCCCTGTTACAAAGGCTGCTCCACCAGCTGCATCGAGCTGTGCACCCCACTGTGCTAGCCACCACGGGGTCAGTTGGTCAGTTGATCCCAGGGTTCCGTGGTGGTCGAAAACAGAGAGATTCACTGGCCATTTGGTCAGCTCATGCTGGGTTTCTCAAGGCATGCTGTGGCCTACTGGTTAGGGTTTCGGGCTGGTAACCAGGGGGTGGTCGGTTTGATCCCCGACCAGTAGGAAAAATGTGGGTGGGGGAAGTGGTAGAGCACTGCTCTCCCATGCCCACATCCACGGCTGAGGTGCCCTTGAGCAAGGCACCTAACCCCGATCACTGCTCCCCAGGCGCCGCCAAAGGCAGCTCACTGCTCTGGGTTAGTGTGCTTCACGGTGTGTATCACTACCCTGGATGGGTAAAATGCAGAGATAAAATTCAGAGTGTGTGTATGTCACTATCTCTGCCGTAAAACAGTCACTAGTCACTGGGGCTCCATTTCCATTCCATTTCCATGTCCGGACATGCTTCTCAGCCCCTCTCTGGCCTATATAAGGCCGACCATTCTATGGCCATTTTGTGGGTCAAGAGCAGAGCTGGAGAGAGGAGCATCAAGGAGTTTGTTGGACAATTAATTCGCGATCATTCATATGCCATGAGTCATTCAAGAATGTAAGTGTTGTTGTATGTGTCATTTAGCAGTTTAGTCCGTTCATGTCATTGTATATAATATCTGTTAATTACATTTATCATTTCATCTGTATCGTTTGTATTTCAATCAGTTTCTGTTGTTATGGAATGTCCACCGTTACAGGGCACGGTATAAAAGGGACAGATCCGTATTTATCATAGCCGTCATAATCATTTCATGCATAGTATATACTGTTTCGTCTTTATTATATTATTAATCAATTCAAATCCAATCAAACTTTATTTGTACGGTGCATTTCATACACGAAGGTAACACAATGCACCTCACAGTAGGAAAGAAAGAAAAAGGGGGGAGGGGGGGTTACAAATACTTGTAAAGAGACACAGATAACAACATTTTTGGTTAAAGACATAGTGTAGCATGTGGTCTGGCACACCTGCTTATTTTAATGAGACGGAATTGACTGAGACACTCACCTCTGTTATTTACAAATAAACACAAAATCCCCATCAGCTCTATGGCTCAGTAGGCTGACACACATGTCCTCTGTTACTAGGTCCATGTAAATCATACACCCTACTCCCTCCCCACAACACGAGAATGTTAAATAATATTATAACTATTTATAATCATTATATATAATAGTTATATAATTATAATATATATGATTACAGGCTACACGTTAGGCAATCAACTGAATGAACAGAGGTGTTGGGTCTTGCATTGTTGTCTGCAGGTGTGAATTGACCTCATGTGCTTGTTTTACTAAGTGGGCCTTTTTTTTAATCACATATGTATTGCTCATGGCAATTATAAGTAAGGCTGCATGGTCAAACTACGTAAAATATCAACCAGGAATGGGAATTCATTTATAATGATTCATTTGGACACCAATAGCTGACATAAGCGACGTCTTAGACATGAAGCCTCTGGAACTAAGCTTCTGACCGCAGGTCAAGAGCTGTAGTTGAAACTTCACTAGATCAAACTCAACAACAGTTAAGAACTATGGTTTTGGGCGACACCTGTTTGCCTTAATGATTGTTCGTTTTATGTAAGTGGTTAGCAAGCTATGCTTTACGTATATATCAATGAGCTAGCCTATGCTTTAGGGAAACATACCCCTTGATGTCATTTACACTGTCAGGACAGAATCCCTGCTAACTGGATACACTGCATTTATTCTGTGCCATACACACCCGGATGATGTCGACAATAAATATGCACTTTTCCTCCCCTTGCATGAACTACATTACATCTACCTGTTAGTTGGCCTAACCTATCTTCGTCAACTGTATATTTGGCAAAACAGTGATTCTGTTTTGTGAAATACTGGGATTCTCTAACATGTTATCCAGCATTGCAATTATTATTCACATCTCCATATTTCCTTGGCTTTCATGAGAAAAAAATATTTTCCAACACTCTCTGAGTTGATTTGGTTTCGACATGTTGGCACCTTATGTTCATTTTACCATGCCAGATTGTTTAAGTCAAAGTGAGAGAGTGCGAACTCCCACAACACTGAAAACACATCGATAATGTATACAAAGGCGGGGCTGGTGTTGTGGATACTGGATGCTGTTCCATTCTGTCCAGCCTGTGTTTTTGCGCTGCTAGGATACAGTGAATCGGCTGAACCATGTGCAGACGGGGACAGACTGGGTTGCATGGGTTGTGATTGGCAAATAAACTGAATCACACTGACATGACTAAAACACACTGACATGACTGAATCATTTCTCTGCTGCATGTACTGATGAAAAAAAAAATGCATCTTAAATTGCTGCTGATATCTTTGAAATGAAAGCTAGTAGGACCAGGTTGTCAGAAATGGTTTTGGCACAGAAGAGAAATTGAACAAATGTGTCATCCCTGTGTCCTTATCTAAAGTGTGACTCTATATAAAGCCACTTAGCATGCGTTGCTAAGTGGAACTTAGTCTGAATGAATAGTGAACTGGCAAATTTAGCCGTGTCTATGCAATGAACAAGAGGAATTAAGATATATTGATCCCCGATAAAGACTAATAACACTAACAGGCTCAACTTTACTTTAAGAATGATGCCTTCAGATGTGGCTTCACATTAGCCCCTTTAGAGAGTAGTTTCTATCGTTAAGATAAAAAGCACTGGGGTCCACCCTAGGTGAGCTGCACGGTTGGTAAGGTTGGCAAGCCCTTGTGAGGGTAACACCGTGTGAGGATATGTGAGCGGATTAACACTCTAAGGTCCAAGGCCTTTTAGACTTTTCTAAGTTGTCTGACATGCCTTGATGTTTTTGTACATTTTGCTTAACTAAAAACATTGATGCACAAATGGAATATATGATTCTATTCTTGAAGACCTCAGCAGTAATATTAGAAAAGGGTTCAATCAATGTTTCCGTGGTTGTTCTTTTTATGTCTCTAAGACGAAAACTCAAAAATAAAAATATCCCGGACGAGGGATATAGACCTTTTAGTGTTAAGGGAACATGCTAGAACATGAGGATGGCCACCCTCTGATGCACGTGACAAGATTCGTCCCTGTCCCAGTCCCTGCAGGATTTTACGATCTTGTGATTTCACAAATTCATGCAAATTAAGGATTTAACCAGAATTTTTTTAAGAATTCCTGCAGCAAATGCAGTCACTTTTGGACGCAACAATTACGACAAACCCTCCCAAGTTCCTGGAGGGACTGCTTATGCTGGAATGCACTGATAAGACAGATTAGTCTGCTTTAGAGTCACAAAACTGTGTTTCTTCACCTGGAAATCTTCACTTTCACACAGACAAGATACAAGATATTGAATAAACCTGAGGTGGGGGGGGGGGGGGGGGGCGTGCTGAGATGCAAGAACAGGTTGTCTACCTAATTTGAAATGTTGAGATGTGAAAGTTCAAGCCCATATGTCTAATTCCCAGACCTCATCTGCCTGTGTTCCAGCATGGTCTTCATTGAAGGCTGGTAGGGCACTGGTTTAAGTTACTCAGAATTTTGCCAGCTAACATTTTCCCAACTAGCAATAACCAAACTGGGGAAAACCCTAGTCTTCAAACTGTTCTATCTACAGTGGTTTCTACATAACTGGCAGATCATATGGGCCACACAGTGTAATGCACCAGGGTACAGTCTAAGGACAACTCTAGTAGATCATCATCCAGCTATATCTATAGCCTGTGGAGTTGACAAAAGGAAGCAAAATCTTGCGAGGTTGCCATGACAGCAATATATAATACATTATTGTATGTTGAATAGCGAGGCCTTGATGCAGATAAAACATGTGAAATCGATCTAACTATATGCTATTTTTTTTATTTTTGTATCTGTTTTGTAAGGACTATGCCATCAAAATAAATAAATAAACATCCTATTCATTATTAAGTACACGGTACAAAAGAACATGTCGTTTCTGCATAGAATGATGTCTGGTTGTTTGGCAACACCAAGGCCAAGTCATTTGTTCACTTGCCTTCCACAACAAATCCAACTGAATTGCAAGAAAAAGAAAAAAAATTGCCTGCTGCTTGTCTGCCTTACTTCTTTCAAACTTTTAAATATGCTAACCACTATGAACTGCGCATGGCATCACCTGTATAAGACATGAATTTTCTTATGCATTAAACACATTATGTATTTCATAAACTTGATCCAATAAAAGTACCTTTAAACCTCCTTAAATGAAGTACTGCATGCATACTAGAGTCAAACCCAATGCAGAAGTAAGCAGTCAGAATGTAGATGCCAGTAGATGGACGAAAAGAACACATGATATCATCTGTACAATAATGCATTACGGATGGGCACCTGTGCTTAGAGTGGACAGATCTGTAACAGGCATTTTCCAGTCCCCCTGTGAACAGGTGCAGTGGTTTAACTGTAACAGCCTTAACCAAATGCATACCACCAGCAGACTGACAGCTCCCGTAGTCATTATGGAGAGAGAAAGAGAGAGAGAGAGACAGAGAGAGAGAGGGAGAGAGAGACAGAGAGAGACCCAGAAGAGTCTGCCATCTGTGTCCATAAATAATTGATACTATATCAGACACCATACTTAGAGGACTGGCACATCAACTGAGGAAGCAGTATATGTTTATATTTTACAGACTCTGGACTCTTGACCTCAGGTCCAGTAAGACCATGTTCAGAGTTTACCATAGACCATCTTTACCAGGTTGATCACATGAATTAAAAGTTTTTAGAACTGATATGGGCACAGTGCATAGTGCTTATGTCAGACACAGTACGTTCCAGGCCAGCCGTTGCTATACAACGTTTGACTGGGGTTTGCTGGATATATGATTTATCACACTACGCCAGTCCCTTCAAATGGGTGTACTCAGGGTGCGATTTGTCCAAAAACCAAAATGTTTTTTTTTTTTTTTTAATCATGAAAAAAAAAAACAAGCAATATAGGCCTAATTCTCTTCATATACATGCATCATTAGGGATGAGAACCTTTACGATTTTAACGATTCCGGTTCCTTATCGATTCCTGCTTATCGATTCGATTCCTTATCGATTCTCTTATCGATTCTCTTATCGATTCTTATTGGGTAAGGGGTGAAAAAAGAGCACAAACTGTTTTTTTACATTAATGTTCTTTTATATAAATTTCTAGAATGCTGCACACACCATAAACAGAATGTTTACATAAATAACCAAAAACTTTTATTAAAAAACAGACATTCTTGCCACTAAATATAAAACAACAATATTTAAATGCATATGTGGTGAGAGTGTCAACTCTAAAGCTATACATTGACATTGCAGAGCACTGTTGATTGCTATTTCACTCATTCACTCATCTATACTGTATAGATGAGTGTATGAGTGAATGAGTGAAATAGCAAACAACCCCTATACAACCCTTCCTCTGCTACCTACTGATCTTTCTTTTCCAGAGCAGATATACCTCAGGAAATGTCTCATAATTGTTGGAACATTACATGCATCCAGGTTTAGTTTTAGTTAGTCCAATCTAAACCCCTCCCTCATTGCACTCTTGAGATAAACTAAATCTGGCAATAAAATGACACTAACAACATCGTTGAATTTTCTGATCTGACATGAAGCCCTTGTTATTGAGTAAACTAAAGGACTGTATATTTTCTTGTAGGTTGCTTGGTTGTATGGCTAATTGCGAACTATTATGCTTAAAGGCACCCAGTGCAACTTTCGAGGCTTAAAAATAAACATTCAATTTCTAGTCTTTTTTACACGTAGTAAGTTTCAATAACTCCATACCATTACATACCGACATTCAAGCAGCAAAGATGAGACGTCGTTGTGTGGTGAGAACCGATAGAAAATCGATAACAACAACAATCGCCGCCATTTTCTTTATTTTTTGTAACCTACAATAAATAAAGCCGGCTTCCAGTCAATGGAAAAATGGCTTCTCCCCACCGGCGATTGTTGTTGTTTACGATTTTCTATCAGTTCTCACCACACAACGACGTCTCATCTTTGCTCCTTGAATGTCGATATGTAATGGTATGGAGTTATTGAAACTTACTACGTGTAAAAAAGACTAGAAATTGAATGTTTATTTTTCATTGAATGTTTACATAAAGTTGCACTGGGTGCCTTTAACGCTTCTAATAGCAATGTAGAACCCACTACAAACACAATAACGTACTGAAACATAGGCTACTTACTTGTATCATGCACACAATGCCTCACATACGTATTTGAACAAAGATGATTCGCAAACTAGGCACTCAGTATATTTAAAACTTAACTATTGCTGCCACTGAATTGAAAGAGAAACGTATCCATATCTAGGGAGCTGCACGCGTTGCTAGGCTTTTGCGCTTCATCCCTGACTTACCAAGGTAAAGTCCTCAAAATGTTTTATCATAACGGTGTTACTCGTGTGTTATCAGCAAACTTTCTAGAACCAACAGAGGGGAGGCAAGCACTGCCTCTGCCTCAAGCCAACGGCTGAAAATAGAAGATTCTACAGCTAAGCTAGCCTACGTTATATGACAATGTCCAACATCGCCCATTCTGTTAAGCAATTAAATGCTAAGTTTAGTTATGGTTAACATGACAACGCAAACGTTTGCTGATAACACACGAGTAACACCGTTATGATAAAACATTTTGAGGAGTTTACCTTGGTAAGTTAGGGATGAAGCGCCGTCGTTAGTTGAGCTGCTGCAGGCATCAAAAACATGACAATCTTGTAATTTAATACCATGTTGTGTGCTCAAGTGCTTATTCATAGTACCTCCTCCCTTTGACGAAATACATGTTTTACAGACGTTACAAGTGACCATGTTTGCATTTGTTCGAGTGAAATAAAGCCACACTTTAGATCGCTTCTGTCTAGTTGCCATTTCTGCTGCGGTCTGATTTTTTAAAGGAAGAGTTCGCGCATGCGCACACGGCACAGATGTCCGTTTACAGACCCGGTTTTAAATTTGGCTAACGATTCCAAAGATTCGGCTCATTAGGAACCGGTTCTAAACAAGAACCGGGTTTCGGTTCCCATCCCTATGCATCATATATGTCTATGATATGATAATCGCTGCTAGACGCTCAGTTATTGTGCTCCCTCTCATTCAGGTTGAAATACTGAAACCGAAACTGAAACTTTGAAACTGAAACGCAACTGTTTTGGACAGAACTCGCTAATTCAGTGAACAAATATTTTCATATTCATTGTACAGTAGCCTAGCCTATACACGGAAATGAGCAAAGCCAGCGAATTCTGAGAATGCCGACAGTTCGAGTAAGGTGAACGTTAGTGCCAGCGATGTAAGAAAGTGTAAGAAAACGCTGTCACAACCTGTCTGTTTTTTCATTGTTTTTTTAATAATTGAGGGTTATCCCCCCCATGTATGAAATTCATCCAGCTGAGGTGGAGATGTTAAAACCAGAGGGGGGGGGTAAATCCCCCCCATCCCCCCCGGCAAATCGCACCATGGGTGTACTGTACAGTAAGTATGGACATCAAGTTTGCAAGAGCAAAAAAATTAAGTCGTCCTACTCAGTAGTCATGTAATTCAAATCTTCAGCAATTTCCTTTGTTCTTAGCTGTTTAATACACATGATGACGCTTTTCATGCGAGGCACGTCTCAGACTAATCTTTTTGTATTTAAAGGGCACAGGGATTTAGCTTTAATTTCCTGTCGATGCTGGAACAGCGATTTGCATGTTGATGATAGGGTGCCCGGTGGTTCAGCAGAACCAAATATTCGCAATAGCCAAATATTGCGGCGACTGTGAAGAGCAGCGGTAAATTTGTTGAATTGATTTCATTGATTGAGTGACTTTAGAGTCACATGCTGGGGGATAGCACAAAGTATGCATAATGTCATGACTTTTCCCTTAATGACCACTAAGCCTCTCATTCTGTTATGCATATAGACACATACTGCACATACACAATTCACACCTTCCAACTCTGGGTGAGGACAATCAAATAAAGAGGATATTAACTGAGATCCATACGATGATTTAACTATATGTCAAGTACATATAATATATGTTAATCTATATGCAAGACATTTGTCCAACCACTTGTCACAGACAAACCTATAGTTAAAATGAGATGCATATTCACCCAGGACTCTTCTTTACTAAGATGCCAGAAACAGCCTGCACACCTCTATTCAGATCCCCAGACTTTAATCTCTTGATTTTTCTTCAGTTATACTTAAGAAAAGATAATAAATTCCTCGTGTCTTCCCAAAGTGGCCAAGCCTCATGCTGTCACATTCAAGTAATCATACCCAACCTAGCCTAAGTATTATATCAAAACGCTACACTAGAAACATCGTACCAATACTTAACAACAGCAACAAAGAAGCCTTTGTGAGCATTCCTTTTTTTTTAAGATTTATTTTTTGGGCTTTTTGGCCTTTAATCGATAGATTTAGTGAAGAGCTGGACAGGGAATTAGAGGGAGAAGAGATGGGGAGTGGACAGGAGAAATGACATCAGGCCAAAATCGAACCTCTGTCCTGTGGTCGGGGCTACTTGTTGCGCCACAGTGCCCCCCCCCCCCCTTTGTGAGCATTTCACTAGCGTTCCCAAGTGGGCAGCTTCCTTGAATTAGGCCCACGCCACCTCCAGAAGGCTCAACAGTGGTGTCTGGCATCCCAGGCACACACACACCTCCATACTCACTATGGGTTAGGATGTCTGACTGATGCACCTACTAATTATCTAAACATCAATCTCTTTATACTAAGGCATGCCACAAGCTATCCAGGATAAGGAGTGGGAGAGTTGGGGGAACCCCCCTCAGCAGGATGAACCCAGGTAAGAGTACTGGTTGTGGAGGGGAGAGCACTCTAGGATTACAAATCCAGATTAGGGTAAGGGATTAAAATAGGATACGTACCCCTGGTAATTTTAGTCACCCAAACTAGCACTTGTGGATCGAGGCTCGTGGTGATCGCCATGGATACCTGGATTGAAAGTGTAGATGCCCACTCTTGTGGATATTTGGTAACTGTTAGTTAACTGTCATCCATCCAGTTTTCTTGATACTGCGCGGGGCTACTGATCAATGAATCATGCATCCAAAATGGTTCTGCTGTATGTATGGATGTCAACTGTGCAATAGTTCCATATCTTACTGTTGTAAGGTGGACCTACCACCAGAGTGGTTACTTACTGTTCTCAGAACGGAAATAACACCACAGATAAACCCACATAAGTACCAAATCAACGGATGAAACAGTCTGACATCAGAAGGTCTTGCCTTTTGATGCTTGGACTCATCTCAACACATAGCAAGTGATCAGCTTCTCACATGATGGCCCCGGGGACCGTTCCAAGAGAGCAAAATCAGTGACACATTTAACAAATTGCAGCATGTGTCTAACTCTCTAAAAGTCCACCTTGGCCGCTCTAAAATATCATGAGAAAGGGGAAGAAAAAGAGATGCTGGCTCAGCCATCAGAGGGTTCAGTTATGCCGCACACATCTCAAATAATGTAATCAAAGCATATGTTATGGCTACATAAATGTTTTTTTCTGCAGAGTATTTAGATTAACCTGGATAATCAATTATTGCCATGTTGTCCATGTAAATAGCGCAAGTATACAGTGTTTTAATTTCGCTGAGAGGTCCATCCAAACTGTCTGATATCTGAGCTGGATATAACTGTTGTCAAATGACATGAGGGGTAAGTCCACCTTTTGTCTGAAATACTAACTAAATCCATCAGTAACAGCACAGCACAGCACAGCACAGCACAGCACATGCTCTTCCATTTGACTCATCTCTCCTCAGTTGGGAGTGAGTGATTTCTCAGAGACGTTCCTCATACTTGGATCATCTGTGGAAAATAAAAACTCTACAAACTATCAAGAATCAGCATAGAGCCCCTCAACTCTTCTATGGCAAGAGATCCTGTCACTTTCAGCCAGAGCTGAATCCCCACCTCTGTTCCGAGGGAGTCTGACTTTCAACCCTTGCTTCTCTGATCTTTTCTCTCTTCCTAAGTAGTCAGCAGTTTCTGCCAATGTGTGGTGGCTGCAAAACGGAAAAGGAAGTGAAATGAGTTTTCAACTAACTAGCAGCTCGTAGCTTTGTGATTGCATACAGAGCTAAGGAACTGGGCCAGGTTTCCTAATGACTGGTAATCGTAGCAGTTAAGAGAGTTCTCTATAAAGGATTCTTCCAGTATAATTGGGGGCTGTCAGGTGACGTCACAGCCTATTAAACTTCATACGGCCTACATGCTAATTGACTGAAAGACGAATATCCAATTTAAACAAAAAACATTCTCGAAGTAGGCCTATCAAACGCAGAAACACACACACAAATAATCATAGCTACTAGTACACCGTATTCATATTTGTTCGTTGAGTGACGTCAACATGTCCAACATAGGCCTGCTCTTTGCTCTTGTCCTACTCCTTACGTGTCGTACAGGGAGATGCATGCGGCCCGAGTAAGAATGCTGGTGGGTAGGCTATCCTTAAATAAGTAATTGGAGGATTAGGAGGAGGTTAAGGAAGATAGTGAGGTAATAAGTAAACCGTTATAGGCCTAATGCTAATTTTGACGCTGCACAATTTATGTCCTCTGATAGTAATTGAGTAGTTCATAAAAACAGGACCGAATTCCTGTACAGGGTCCAAAAGCCCAACCCCAGAGGTTCCTCTCTGTAGCCTGAGTCAGTCGGTCCTTGAAAGCCTAAAAGCCATCTAAAAGTGTTTTTGCACTTTGAAACTGTTGGGTTTCTGCAGTTCAGGGTGTTAGGATATTTCATCTTATAGCAGGAATATACTTGTGTAACTCGTTTAATTGTAAAAAGTTTGTAAATATATACATTTAATGTGAAGCTCGTATAGTGACTTAGGGAGACCTGCCTCCTATCTTGTAAGATTAGTTTCTGGTGTTTCACTTTTGATTTATTCCACTAAAAATAAGTATTTTCTGTTGTGACTTTGGCCTCTCCCTGTCCTTTAGTTTTTGTTCATTTTTTTTTTCTTTTCTTTTATTGAATAACCTTAATTGGTAATCAATTGAATTAATTTGTTTGTGTACTACGGAGACAAGAATGAAATACTGTTTATGTGCCCAAACCCCAGACAGGGATATAACCATGTTCAGCACATTCAGGTTAGGGGAAAATTCCAGTATTTTCTACAGCCGTTTAACAATTACCAGTAGGAGCATAATCATGTAATGCCTGAATGCAGTTATAAGTGATACCGTGAATCTGTTGGCTTGTCTGACCCAGTGGTCCAGATGGGATTTTTAAACTGGGGGGGACGCTAACATCGCCTAATCAGCTGTGCAGAGTTATTAACTGATGATTGTCGCCTTACGTAGGGAGAGTGGTGGGTATAGATCGGGGTCACTATGAATCTGGGGGGACATGTCCCCCCCCCTGTCCCCAGTGCTATCTGCGCCCCTGGTCTGACCGTCTGTATGCACTGCTGCACCCATACGTGACCTGAAGTGCCCCGATCTGGCCTTCATCACATCAGTCATGCGGATGTGTCTAAAATAAATAAATAAATACAAATAAAAATGACCTTAATTTCCCTTGGGATCAATAAAGTATCCATCTATCTATCTATCTATCTATGTGTGGGTTGTGTAGATATCCTTTCAGCCTCGTTAAACATTCTTCCTCCCATGTATGTAGATCAAGCACATTCACTTGTTTCATTCTTTCTTTGAAGAACTCCACAGTCCAAATATCACTATGTGAAAGAAAGAGCTTGTGTGTTATTAAGTTTTTAAAAATTCTGCTAGATCTCTTTGTTCTTGTATCAAAGTGTCCAGTGTGGCAATTAACTCATATTTGGACATGCAAATGTGCTCACTGGGTTTTAAAGACACCATTTTGAAAGACCAGAGTTTTTGCGGTTAAGCTTCTGCTCAGTAAGTGACGTAGCCATTGATAGGAGAGTTCATTGATACGGTGCAGTTTTGCTTCACAGTTCAATTTCTATGCATATCTATCAACAGCCTTTGTCCCTCAAACGTCCCTCAAAGGGAATTTGTTCTTGATTTAATCATATTTTTGTAAAAGGTGAGTGACATGATGGGCTGTAGTTAAATGCCTGAAAAAACAAAACCCAAGGAGCGTCTCTATTTAATCATTTCAATAAGTACAAGCTTTACAGCACTTTTTTTTCCTTGGGACTCAAACGTTATTTGTCTGTGATGGTTTTGATGCATGGCAAGTTCTTTTCAAAGGCAGCTGAGAGTCTAAGTCTCCTTTTTCTCTTTTCAGTCCTGGCCTTGGGTCTTTTGAGTAATTCAAGGTACACAAGCATTGCTGTCAAAGAGAGCCAAGGCCGCACGGATAATGAAGAAGTCATACAGAAGCTGTTTAGCCATTACGGCTCGAGGGAAAGGGGTGTGTGGGTCACACATCAAACATTCATCTGAGCTGATACAACAAGTCAAAATAGTGTCTTCGCACTAGCCGTTCTCTTCTAACACTTTCTCATTTGCTACAGTTCTGGTCAATAGTCTATTGTGTTTAGACTCATTGGCGTTATGCCACTGATGATGTTTGTTTCCGCAGATGTCTTTAAGCATTTCATTAAATATTTTCATTATTTAAGCTATTGAAATTGAATAACTGGATTCAGAATGGTTGACATGGAAGTGATCTTACAAACATATACATATATTGCCAAGAGAATATGCATGATAACATCCAATCACTTGGAAGGTAGTTTATAAACAGAGCACACCGCTGACAATGGGCCATCAATCCGACAACGTGTCAAGAGCATCTGTGGAGATTGCAGACTTATCCGTGTTTGTGGACGATTGAAGTTGGGGATGCAGGTCATAGAATTGCTGTTTTCTCACGGATCACCAGACTCCACAGTCTCCGCAGAGGTAGATTCACTCCACCTGTCTGTCAAAACAACATTTAATTCATTGTAGGGGTTATTGGATTTCACGCTCCGGCCAGTTTATTAAAGTCTGTGCTGTGTCTGATGGAGGTGCTGACTTAATTGACTCCGTCATAAGTTGAGTTATTAAGTCTCTGGGAGTTCGCTCGCTCTGAGGAGAGTCCCAGTGGCCCTCGGGCCCGCCTGACAGCCTTAACAGGCTTGGGTTTGGGGGCGTGTCCGCCAGTCTTTGGGAACAGAGCTGGAAACACGTCGCACTGCTGAGTTTCTGATTGAGTGCCTCTCTTGAAGCGCAAAGGTGACCCCCATCTTCAAACAGTATGAACCCCAACACACACACACACACACACACACACACACACACACACACTCACACAACCCACATCCACGTTCCCCCACCATTTCCAGCTTCAGAGAGAAGTGAATAAAAGACGACGAAGCGACACTAAAGAGGCTTTTGGACAGCACAACTCTCAGGCAGGTAGAGCTCTGAAGTTCAGGCACTTTGGTGCGGGTATGCACGTGTCTCTGCAGAAGGCTGCACAAAATGTTCTTGCTAACAGACTGCAGGCTCTGGCACTTTCTGATTCCCTGTTGTGCAGTATGTACCATCAGAACAGACGCATTGAAGAACCAAACTGATGTGATTATCAGATTCCTGGACTTATTTTTACTCACGTGGACCAGTGGAGTCAATGGTTTGTTCAAAGACAAAGTCAACGGTTTGCTCAAAGCAACCCAGCGTGTAGGAAATGCCCATACTTCTCGAGAATCACCAGTGGGCCTTTTTAGGGGCAGCCCCCTGTCCTGTTCCAGCACGGCAAAGAAAAAAGGGTAACAGTATTTTATCGCTGAAGTTGCAGAGTCTCCACCAGGATACCCGAGACAGATGGGCACATTATGGCCCTCATAAATGACTTGTCTTTTTAGCCAAGGACCATTTTTCTGAGCGAGGGACATTTAACTGCTGATTTGGGTGTCCCTCCAGCACTCCACAGATCTCTCTCTTAGTTATGTACGACGTTAGCTTAAATCTCACGCAGCATTGACCTAGTATATGATTTCCATCACATGGAACTACGTGGAATAACAGTTGTTTTGCGATTGAAGGGGTTATACTGACAACTCTCGTTCAGTTGTGCTCGAAGCTCAGTAATGAAAGCCCAGGAAACAAACATGTCTACACCAAAAGAAAGCAATCACTCAGACAGTGTTTGGCATCGATATGGCTTTCTCCTGGACCAGGGGCTCTGGAGCGTTCCAGGACAGACAGTTCGTAATGAAACCGCTTCCTCCAATCCTAGATTGAAATTAGCAGTCGGTTGAGTCAATTGCCTCTCTGGCCTGCACATCAAAGTAATGCAGACATCACAGGTCCACCCACATGGTAAAAAATATCTTTTATAGCATCACCTTCCGCAGTGTTATGCATCACTGGTCTTTGTCAATAAAAAATCTGCTATATTTGCTCCAATAATACATCCACTGTAAAAGTCACAGGGGTCTTTCTGTAATCGAAACGGACCTAGCAGTGTGGTTTCCCATGGTCTGTTTTCATTTCATTTTCATGTCAACATGACTAAAGCAGATATCACATTTGATTATTCATAGTGATCTATTATTTTCAGGGACATTGGTGGACAGATCTCTGTACATTCTCACGTTGAATTAAAAGGATAGGGGGTTGACTGCAGATGCTGGCTTGTACTTTCAGGGGAACACATTTATAAACGCAGTGGACATCATTTTCCATGTTTGTCCTTGGTGTTTCTGTACAAAGGAATATGTATTCATTTCAAGGCCCTCCTCTCTCATACAATGTTCTGGCAGTGTTTCACGTATGCCAAAGAAATGTTTGTGTTTCTATGGTTTCCCTGTCATCATTAGCAAACCCCAGCTTCAAGGTTGCATCAACACCTAAGCACTGCGGTGAGATATCAGCCTTCATACTGTGGAGCAGACAGGAAGGTGCTGTCGTGTTTGATGGGCCTGAAAGGTACAGACACACCCACCTAGAGTAAATGTGATAGTCCTGATTAAGGCTAGTGTGCTGGTAGAACAGAATCATAATCAGAATCAGCTTTTATTGGCCAAGTTAGTTTGCAGGAATTTGAAGGAATTTGTCTTGGTGCAGTGGCTCTCAATGTGCTTACACATATTACACAAATATACAATACAACAGTGCAAAACAATACAATACAACAGTGCAATATCGTACACATTATAACAGATATGTTGGAATGGGCTTATTTAACCCAGGGCCCAGGTGATTCTTGCTGTATTGAAGAAAAGAAAAGAAACATGTAATGCAGAAGTTATTCAGATATCTGTGTGTTCCGCAACACATGATGCA
Organism: Sprattus sprattus; assembly: GCF_963457725.1. Classification (NCBI taxonomy): domain Eukaryota; kingdom Metazoa; phylum Chordata; class Actinopteri; order Clupeiformes; family Clupeidae; genus Sprattus; species Sprattus sprattus. The sequence continues at coordinate 18,560,413 of NC_137918.1, read as the reverse complement.
AATGATGCCAGTCACAGATATTTAGACTTTGAAGGAGAATTATGGTCGCTGTCATAACCGCTTGTGGAGTTAGTGACTGTCGCTGGCCTATGGGAACACGCTGCTTGAAGCTCAAATTACTTCAAGGTGGCAGGTACGAGAAACCAAACGCTGGTCTCTTGGAGTTAATTACAAAAGGAATGAGCAGAGTCATATTCATCTTCCTTTTAAAGGAGCAAGGACAAATATAATTGGTGTCTGAGGATCTTACTCTGATGAATCCTTTATTTTTGATTTAGAGTGAGCTCTAGTGGCAGCACACTGAAACACCACCATGAAGTAAAGCTTCCTTTATGTAAGCCAAGGACTCACAGTTTTAAGCAAATATATATCTGATTAATATCATAGCATTATCATTTAAATATGCCCTTGGACCTGACTGGAGTCCATCAAAGTTGCATCTCTCTCAAATGTACAGAAGTATATGAAATATTTGCGATGTGATGGGCTGATTATAGTAAGGCTGGTATCGTGAGGTCCATTAAAATAACTTTGGTCAGGCTGTCCTACAACATTCCACAAGTCATGAAAGCATCAAAAAAGCATCTGACTCAACCCTTATGTTGGAGTCTTTACAGCTTTAGATAGAATGCAGGTTTACACCCGGGTTTGTTTATCCCTAACACACATACATTTCTTTACTGGGAATGCAACAACGCAAACACAATATCTACATCTACGGAGTTTCTTGTCTACACAACATGAACGAATCCCTGAGAGTTTTATTTGAAAGCATGAGGAAGAGGGAAAACATTCTGCATTTGTCTCAAACGCATGACAATTAAAGATCTACTACATTATGTTATTGTTGTTGTTGGAGGAGGGTAACACATTTAACAATTCTTACAGTATTGCATACAACTTCTTAGTTCAGACTAAGTTCAGCTTGGTTCTGTTAAGAATAGAGTCCCAGTTGATTTTGTGGAAATGCTGGGAATTCAGGCCTTTTACTTTCAGTGTATTGCACAGAAAGCACAGAGAGAGAGGGAGAGGGAGAGAGAGAGAGAGAGGGAGAGAGATAAAAAGAGAGGGGGAGAGAGAAAAAGAGAGGGACATCACACATCCACAGATTTCCATTAGGTTTTATTTTGGGAAAGGGTCTTTTGTCCTGTGATCACCATTTCTGCTCTGCACATTCAGTCCCCCGAGATGAAGCAATCACTCTCTTGCGGCGGCTCTGTAACTAGCCCTGTGGCTGGCAGGGGGCTGACTGTGGTGTCAGATGATCGTTTTGATGAAAAAGGGTAAATAGCTTTTTGAAAAGGCGCATCTTTCTTTCTATTTGTAGAACATGGTCGCGTCAGTCAACGTATCCGGATTTTTCAAAGTTCAAAGTTCTATTCTAAGATCTGGTTCTTTGGTATTGTATTGTTTTCTCTGTTTATATAATGCTTTCATAATGGATATCTTGTACTTTTAGAATAACAGTATCATGTTAAGTGATTAAATACATTGTTGTAACAAGCTCATTTGTTGTTAAAAGTATAAAATAAAGATTGGGATAGGTCAGACGTGTATGGTTATGATGCACAGTGCTGACACCAAGCATCTGTTTTGGATGGTTGTGTGATCAGTAAATTAATTATAGTAGTGGCAAGCTTGACAAGCTAGATAATATTATACAGCTGAAAGGTTCTCTGGGGCTAATGGAGCCTTGTGCTCCAGCCAGGATCTCAGAGCAAACTGATTCCTCCGATTGAGTTGACCTTAAACTGAACCTGACGTTTATGAGACAAGTTGACACAATGTCACATGCAATCATCCCAGTCGCCAGAGATTTCTGCTTGGACATTTTAAGAGAACGTGTGATGCGCTGCGAAATGTCTCGGATAATAATGAACACACATTCACAATGCCCTCAAAGTGAACCATAAACTTCACGAGAGGCATTTCACTATCATCATCACCACCAGCTGAGTGTTAGAGCTGTTAAATCCAGATCTGTCCGACACGTTGTTTTACAGTCCATTTTCACTTCTGGTGGCTCCTTTTAATTAGTTGCACTCTCTACAGAGACTAAAGAGAATAACAGTAACTGTCACTGAATAGTTCATTGCTAATTAGCCTGGGCTGAGGTCAGTTATTTGTGGTTCTTTCTGCGCGGACATTTCAGACAGCTGGAAACACCTCCGTGGCCCCCAGCTGCTCTCCTTTTCCCCTGTTTTTACTAGAAAGATGAATAGTAGCTAACTGGAGGTGTTAGCGCCGATGATGCACGTCTGACATGCTGTCTGCCTCTAGCTGCGGACTCCGGGTCTCTTCCATGATCTCATGCCTCCCGGCAGCCTCAGATTTACGTGCCTCTGGCGTTCGCCGTCCTAAGCTTTCAGAGCGGGGGTGGTGGGGGGGTTGGCAGGAGAGAGAGAGAGAGAGAGAGAGAGAGAGAGAGAGAGAGAGCAAGATCACTGAGGTTTTCTGTAATCCCAAAGGGAGCACAGGCGCCAGTGTTGATGTCATTGGAGCAAGAGCCGAAGAGCCTAATCCATCATCCTCAGTGTGTCATCTGTCAATCTGGCCAGGCGGGGGGGTGGGGTGCGGTGGGGTGGAGTGGAGTGGGGGACATCAGCTCTTTTCAATCAGAGGCCGACTGCTAGGCTTCCTCCACCCCTACCGAGGCTGAGTGGCCTCACATGACTGCATGGCATTAAAGTGCCGCTAATGAGACGATGGTGGGAGGCACGGTATCGCTCCCCAGCCATTAATGAGCCGGGGCCAGAGAGAGAGGCATCAGTTGGCCTCGAAACACACACACCCCTGGGTGTGAGGCTGGGGAAACGCTACACCACGTTCTTATTATAAACTTATTTTCTCAAACATTGCTCTAAACGTCTAAGGCCAAGGGCATCATCTGTTGAATAACTCATTAATGTTTTTTTTGTGTGTGTATCTCTGAGATTCCTTTAGCATGATAATGCGCTGTGGGTAAAAGCATGAAACACTGTGCCAACAACATGAGCGTCAGTGTGTTCCATTTGTCCCCAAGCTCAGCTCAACACACACACACTCACAGTCATGGTTTCATAGACCAGCCAGATGTGCTCACACAGAAGCTCTTGTCACACTTTTAAAACTACAAAGCAGCCTATTTGTGGCATCTACTGGAGGCATGCATATTTGTGGAAGCCAGGTCTGCCTTGTGAGTCATGGGAAGGAAGTACGCTAAGCTTAGGCAGGTATTTTCTCTCACGCACACCCCTGCCGGCGTACATATCCTCACACGCATCAAGACCAACACTCCCCCCTCTCTCTCTCTCTCTCTCTCCGGTGTTGCATGCTAACACCACCTTATGGCACATCCCCTCACATGGCCCTGGGTACACACACACACACACACACACACACACACGCACACATACCTGTACAAACCTCCACCCCAGCGTATTAATCTGAAGACACAGAACTTGTGTTTTATCATTCTTTTATTTTATTAGATAAGAAATCTACCCCACTTTTCTTATGCTTCACATCCTGACAAATGTTTGATGTAGATATGGTGCTTATATGTTATCATGTGCTGTACAGTGTGTATTGTAAGGTCTGATGTACATCTTTGTATACAAGTCTTATGCTTGTGCTTATACGCATCTGATATTTTGAGATTTTTTTTTGGTTCATTCTAAAAAAAACTTAAGACCTGCTTTGCTTCAGTGGCATCTCAGATGAAAGAAATCACAGAAGCATGACATCACTTTTTCACTGTTATGCAGCGGATGGCAGTACTCTACGGTCCAACCTCTGATCACAGTGCTTTCCCAGCCAGCCTATGGTGCGTATGAAATCCTCTGTGTCCACAACAGCCCCACTCCTGGCCCTATCAAAGACTCTTTGAGGTGGGTTTTGCGGTCATTATCCCATCACAAATAATTAAATACAAGGGGGAGTTAATGCAAATATGCAAAGTGGAAAAAGGGAAGAGGTCTGTTGACGGGTGATTGGCACTGAGAGCAGAGAGGGGTATGAGACTGGCACTGAGAGCAGAGAGCAGAGAGGGGTATGAGACTGGCACTGAGAGCAGAGAGGGGTATGAGACTGGCACTGAGAGCAGAGAGCAGAGAGGGGTATGAGACTGGCACTGAGAGCAGAGAGGGGTATGAGACTGGCACTGAGAGCAGAGAGGGGTATGAGACTGGCACTGAGAGCAGAGAGCAGAGAGGGGTATGAGACTGGCACTGAGAGCAGAGAGGGGTATGAGACTGGCACTGAGAGCAGAGAGCAGAGAGGGGTATGAGACTGGCACTGAGAGCAGAGAGGGGTATGAGACTGGCACTGAGAGCAGAGAGCAGAGAGGGGTATGAGACTGGCACTGAGAGCAGAGAGGGGTATTAGACTGGCACTGAGAGCAGAGAGGGGTATGAGACTGGCACTGAGAGCAGAGAGGGGTATGAGACTGGCACTGAGAGCAGAGAGCAGAGAGGGGTATGAGACTGGCACTGAGAGCAGAGAGGGGTATGAGACTGGCACTGAGAGCAGAGAGCAGAGAGGGGTATGAGACTGGCACTGAGAGCAGAGAGGGGTATGAGACTGGCACTGAGAGCAGAGAGCAGAGGGGTATGAGACTGGCACTGAGAGCAGAGAGCAGAGAGGGGTATGAGACTGGCACTGAGAGCAGAGAGGGGTATGAGACTGGCACTGAGAGCAGAGAGGGGTATGAGACTGGCACTGAGAGCAGAGAGGGGTATGAGACTGGCACTGAGAGCAGAGAGGGGTATGAGACTGGCACTGAGAGCAGAGAGGGGTATGAGACTGGCACTGAGAGCAGAGAGGGGTATGAGACTGGCACTGAGAGCAGAGAGCAGAGAGGGGTATGAGACTGGCACTGAGAGCAGAGAGGGGTATGAGACTGGCACTGAGAGCAGAGAGGGGTATGAGACTGGCACTGAGAGCAGAGAGGGGTATGAGACTGGCACTGAGAGCAGAGAGGGGTATGAGACTGGCACTGAGAGCAGAGAGGGGTATGAGACTGGCACTGAGAGGGGTATGAGACTGGCACTGAGAGGGGTATGAGACTGGCACTGAGAGGGGTATGAGACTGGCACTGAGAGCAGAGAGGGGTATGAGACTGGCACTGAGAGCAGAGAGGGGTATGAGACTGGCACTGAGAGCAGAGAGGGGTATGAGACTGGCACTGAGAGCAGAGAGGGGTATGAGACTGGCACTGAGAGGGGTATGAGACTGGCACTGAGAGGGGTATGAGACTGGCACTGAGAGGGGTATGAGACTGGCACTGAGAGCAGAGAGGGGTATGAGACTGGCACTGAGAGCAGAGAGGGGTATGAGACTGGCACTGAGAGCAGAGAGGGGTATGAGACTGGCACTGAGAGCAGAGAGGGGTATGAGACTGGCACTGAGAGCAGAGAGCAGAGAGGGGTATGAGACTGGCACTGAGAGGGGTATGAGACTGGCACTGAGAGCAGAGAGGGGTATGAGACTGGCACTGAGAGGGGTATGAGACTGGCACTGAGAGCAGAGAGGGGTATTAGACTGGCACTGAGAGCAGAGAGGGGTATGAGACTGGCACTGAGAGGGGTATGAGACTGGCACTGAGAGCAGAGAGGGGTATGAGACTGGCACTGAGAGCAGAGAGGGGTATTAGACTGGCACTGAGAGCAGAGAGGGGTATGAGACTGGCACTGGGGGCAGAGAGGGGTATGAGACTGGCACTGAGAGCAGAGAGGGGTATTAGACTGGCACTGAGAGCAGAGAGGGGTATGAGACTGGCACTGAGAGCAGGCAGGGGTATGAGACTGGCACTGAGAGGGGTATGAGACTGGCACTGAGAGCAGAGAGGGGTATGAGACTGGCACTGAGAGCAGAGAGGGGTATGAGACTGGCACTGAGAGCAGAGAGCAGAGAGGGGTATGAGACTGGCACTGAGAGCAGAGAGGGGTATGAGACTGGCACTGAGAGCAGAGAGGGGTATGAGACTGGCACTGAGAGCAGGCAGGGGTAGAGACTTGGACTTGTGGCTGTGGGAGTTTCCCTGGACGCCCTGCTTTAATAAGTGCTCATTAAACAGTGATGCTTTCCTAACTCTATCACTACATATCACTTTATATCATTACATCATTTATAGGACCGAATTTGCCCAGACTGGCTGCCCAGACAAATCTTTCTTTACACGCTTGAGTGTCCCATTTTCTTTTAATGCATTGAAAAAATTGAAAGTTTAAAAGGCATTCCTCTGAGTAAGCTGTTAGAAACCAATCAGAAAAATGCACTAAGACAAAGGCATAGGCAATCACATCATAATCCTTAATGCCATTAATTACCATAAAGCTCAAATGAAAAGTCCTCAAATATACTAAGTTGAATGATGTTTGTACAAAAGAAGTGAATCTAAAGAAGAGAAAAAAACCCTCTGTACCTTGATCAGTGGAGCGGATGAAACTAGCGCACATATTTGCCCACCTAATTCTCATGTGACAATCCTATTTCCCCATTCACTCGCCTGGCAAGGGGGACCAATCAAGCTGTGAATGACCACCCTCTCCACCGTCTAACACAGCTCCCCTAGAAATTAATTACTTTCCAAGTCCCTCCTAATTCCACCTGACGTTTGCGGGGGGCTGGGAGGGCGATTAAGAGATGGAGGTCTCTAAAGTTGAAGACACTGGAAATGAATTGTCCTTTCACACCCAGAGAGGCGCCACTGGCGATGACCTTAAGGTGAGCCAAGAGGGGATACGTGTCTAGCTTTGTATTCAGCCAACGCACAAGCCATCCATCAGATTTTAAGGTCACTGTCTATTCCCAGTCATTCTGTTAAAAGGCACAGACAAATGCACACACACATATATACACAGACACGCACATACGCACGCACGCACACACACACACACAGACACACACACACACACACACACACACACACACACACACACACACACACAATCCATGTACTCACTTGATGGACATAGTCAAAGTTGCTTCTTGCGTTTACAGTTTGTAGGGTGCTGATAATATTCAATGAAATTGTGAACAGTGCTGTCATAACATAACAAGTATTAATCTGTATTTATCAGACAGGATCAGCTCTGAAATGGCATTCAATAATAAATGCTCTTCACGTTCACATTCTAGTCTTACCTCATGCTCATTCACACTAAGTCGGGAAAAAGCCCTTCCTATAGAACATTGAAGACTAAAAGATATGGAATGTACACTGAGACGTCTATTATATACATATTTACACTTGAATGGGGCTTCCCAACGTTCTGCGGTCCGTTATTAACCAATAACGGACCGTTGCTATGCAATAATGACCGCTGTCAAGGAAAGTGGCCTTTTTGCCTCTGATTCACGTCTTTCGTAGCACTCCGCAAGCAGTCCAGTAACTTATCAATGGAGTTCTATACATTATCCCTTACGTAACAAGTTTTTTTTTGCACTGATTATGTGTCAAATGACTGTCAAAGCAATACCAGAAAAAGACATTCATGGAAGAAACATTAGTTGGTGTTAAGAGCGATTTCCCCTCATTCAGTGTTGAAAGGAGAGAAAGAGAGAGAGAGAGAGAGAGAGAGAGAGAGACAGAGAGCGAGAATAGTGTTGACAGAAGCTTGTCTGAGTGAGCTAAGGTGCCCAAAGACAGACATCCATATAGGGAGCTCCATAAAATTTGATGATTTCATCCTAAGCCTAGGAGGATTTCCTCTGGATGGCCTGCTGCCTGCTGCTCTCTCCTCCAGCTCGGGCTTCAGACAGAGAGAGAGCCACATGCACAGGGGACTGGCAGAGACAGGCTGGACGTCATCCACACTCTCAGCACGTAAATAAAGCTCACTGTCTGTCACCCATGTGGCCCTAATGTAGGAACTGTGTGAATGTTTGTTTGAAGGTACGTGTTGGCCCTGGAAAGATGCCCAATTCAACGTGCATCCACTGGGCTATGCTAGTAGGCTTCTGCAAGATTCATGATATGACGCAGGGGGGATAGTATGTGCTCAAGCAAGACGGGTGCACTGGCAGGGTACATCAACCAAGAGGGTTTTCAAACGTCTTAATCATTGTGTTGCATACCACTAACAGAGCTGTACTAGTTCAGTTGTTATTAAAAACATTTAGAAAAAAAAACCCTCTAATCTTTAGTAAGAGCATGAGACGATAGTCACAGAGAAGCCTCAAAGATTGATTGGGCAGAGCGGAGCATAGCAGGAAATCATTTCTAATTCCTCACAGCTCTGGGCGCACGAAGGTAATCACAATTAAAAACTCTACTGCCAGCTGCAGGATGCATTTCATTTCTCCGGCAGCCAAACAACATTAGCTGAAGCTTAGGGAGCGGTGGTGGTGGTGGTGGTGGTGGGGGGGGGGGATATGAGAGAGAAGACAACACTTTGTTAGACAGCCAAGCTTCGCACGGCAGCTTTAACAAGTGTGATCAAGTGAATGTGTGTGGCAGGGACACGCGTGACAGGCCATCGGCGGCGAGTCATTAGAGGGGATGATCTTAGAGATGGCCGCTAATAAACCTGGGAACTGGCAACAGAGACGCAGGGCACCCTGCTGCCTGAGTGGGTGATGGATGGATGGATGCACACACATACAGTACTAACAGACAAACAATATAGCAGACTCGCACACAGAAATTAATGCTTCTCCATGCATACATTTACACATATACTTCACCCTGCATCAACAAAAACCCAAACACCCAAAGGAATTCATGCAAAACTAAAATACCACAAATGTCAATGCAGGAATGCAGGGAGAGAGAGAGAGACAGACAGACAAGATGTATCAGCTCGTAGGTATAACTATAGTGTGCTCATAGTGTTAGTGAATGAACACAGACAATGAAAGTGTAGGTCTGTCATTGCTATTTTATGGGCACTGCTGTATTATTTACTGCCAATATGGGCTGTCAGTTTGTTTATGTACAGTGTGGAAAGACAATCATTTCACCTCAGATGTTGACTATGCGGGAGAAAATGCTTTGTGGTGTCACATGGCTTGCCAACTCTGGGGTGACTCTAATTAGACTCACAAAGTTGCCGTTGTTTTGTCATTCTGGTGGTTTTTTAAGGAACCAGACAGCCATGAAAGTGTCGGCAGCTCCTTGTCTCTGCCTCCCCGCTGATGGGGACTGATGCATTTGGACAGATCTAATGACTGTCACTGGTGTTTTGCAAATGGGTAAACACAGTTCCCTACACACGGCAAGAAAAAGGGAAAGAATTGATTTTGTGGTATTGATTCGAGAGCATAAAGTGTTATTGTATATGGGCTCCCACTGCGCTGACTCTGGCGCTGCGGATGAGTTAAACATTGGTGAGACTATGAATCCAAACCAGTGGAGGTTTAATCGATAACTGATGGGGGAGAAATGGGGCTCACTCAGTTTATGTTCTGCGTATTGATAAAATGTTCGGTAACTCTATTTTGCCCACGTGTTAATCAGTGGCGGAATGTGTTTTAAAATTTTAGCATTTAAATGTGCACTTTTTCTATAATTTTCAGGTGAAATTAATCGTGGCTTCTCTCGTACGCCAACCTGCCCTATATCCTACTTTTATTGAAATAACACCCTATACAAGCAACAATGTCCCAGAAATGTGTCATATAAAGACTGGACTTCATGGCATTAAAGTAATTGATGCTGCAATACTAACATAGCAAAGAACCCTGAAGATTACTGTTAACCTAATTTTTTTCTTGTGTGCTGCTTAGCATAAACTGGCTTTTTAGCTACGGTTATCTAACAATAGCCTTTAATATTTTTTTCTAACTACACCCTTTATCTTAAATCTGACTTGGATTTAACATTGAAAGAGACAACACCCTACGGGCAAAAAAGAAACACAACACATAGCAGCAGCAGCACCTGGTAAAGCAGTGGCTTAAAAATGAGTTAGCTAGCAAGGTAAGAGTGTGGGTGCGCTAGTGGTTGCAAAGATGGGGCAGGAGTGTCCGGTTCATGTGAGGTCGCACCACGACAGTCACACACCCGCCCACCTCTGGTCTCACTCTGGTTAGCTGGAGCAGAAGTCCTCAGCGGCATTAATCCGTCTTCCATCGGGCCTCCTGCCTAGCTGCCTGTTGCTCCAGTCCATCCTCTCTGGCCTGCTGCACCCAGAGCTGGACTCGGACCATTTCTCGCCTCCTGCAGGGAGACATCTTCAGCCCCACGAGCCAATCCTGTGTCTTCGCCAATCTTCGTAAAGCAGCCCTGCTTGTGCCTTTTATGCCCCCATCATCCAAAAGGAAGGGAACTCCACAAAAACAGGATGCAGAAAAATAGGTTGTGCAAACTATGCTCAATAAAATAAATGAACCACTCACTCCTTCCCTGTAGGCCAAATCCCACCACTGCCACCAATTGTGACGGACCGGGCCTCAGTCAAAAACGTGGATTTGCCCCAAAAAGCTCAGGCAGAGTGAGGGTTCAAAACTATAAGTTTTATTAACTCTTCAAATATCCCAGAGACCGGCTAAGCCTCTTACTCAGTAGAGGACAAAAATCAGCAGTCTCCGGAAAATGTAACCTGCTATGCCTCTTACTCAGTAGAGGACAAAAATCAGCAGTACCAATCTCTGATTAAAAATACCTGCTAAGACTCTTCTTAAATAGAGGTCAACAAAGAGCAGTCAAAAGGGTCAACATACAGCCGCGGAAAAAATTAAGAGACCACTTCAAAATTATCAGTTTCTCTGGTTTTACTATTTATTGGTATGTGTTAAAGTAAAATGTACATTTCTGTTTTATTCTATAACCTACTGGCAACATTCCTACCAAATTTCAAATAAAAATATTGTCATTTAGATCATTTATTTGCAGAAAAATGACAATTGGTCAAAATAGCAAAAAAGATGCAGTGTCTTCAGATCTCGAATAATGCAAAGAAAACAAGCTCATATTCATTTTTAAACTACACAATACTAATGCTTTAACTTAGGAAGAGTTCAGAAATCAATATTTGGTGGAATAACCTTGATTTAAAATCACAACTTTCATGTGTCTTGGCATGCTCTCCACCAGTCTTTCACATTGCCGTCGGGTGACTTTATGCTACTCCTGGCGCAAGAATTCAAGCAGCTTGGCTTCTTTTCAAGGCTTGTGACCATCCATCTTCCTCTTGATCACATTTCAGAGTTTTTTTAATGGGATTCAGGTCTCGAAATTGGGCTGGCAATGACAGGGTCCTGATCTGGTGGTACTCCATCCACACCTTTACTGGCCTGGCTGTGTGGAATGGAGCATTACCCTGCTTGAAAAAACACTTCTCAGAGTTGGGGAACATTGTCAGAGCAAAAGGAAGCAAGTTTTTCTTCCGGGACAACGTTGTACTTTGCCTGGCTGAGGTTTGTAAAAGACCATAAGGATTGAACCAAAGCTGACTGGAGGTCCCTAAGTTCGTCTTCTCTGATGAGTCCAATTTCACAGTAGGTGCAAGACTCTGTGGCTTGTAGGCCTCTCCAGGTCTCAGTCTAACCATCAGACGACCATGTGTTGGGCAAAGCTGAAAATTGGACTCATCAGAGAAGACGAACTTAGGGACCTCCAGTCAGCTTTGGTTCAATTCTTATGGTCTTTTACAAACCTCAGCCAGGCAAAGTACAACGTTGTCCCGGAAGAAAAACTTGCTTCCTTTTGCTCTGACAATGTTCCCCAACTCTGAGAAGTGTTTTTTCCAGCAGGGCAATGCTCCATGCCACACAGCCAGGCCAGTAAAGGTGTGGATGGAGTACCACCAGATCAGGACCCTGTCATGGCCAGCCCAATTTCGAGACCTGAATCCCATTAAAAAAACTCTGAAATGTGATCAAGAGGAAGATGGATGGTCACAAGCCATGAAAAGAAGCCAAGCTGCTTGAATTCTTGCGCCAGGAGTAGCATAAAGTCACCCAACGGCAATGTGAAAGACTGGTGGAGAGCATGCCAAGACACATGAAAGTTGTGATTTTAAATCAAGGTTATTCCACCAAATATTGATTTCTGAACTCTTCCTAAGTTAAAGCATTAGTATTGTGTAGTTTAAAAATGAATATGAGCTTGTTTTCTTTGCATTATTCGAGATCTGAAGACACTGCATCTTTTTTGCTATTTTGACCAATTGTCATTTTTCTGCAAATAAATGATCTAAATGACAATATTTTTATTTGAAATTTGGTAGGAATGTTGCCAGTAGGTTATAGAATAAAACAGAAATGTACATTTTACTTTAACACATACCAATAAATAGTAAAACCAGAGAAACTGATAATTTTGAAGTGGTCTCTTAATTTTTTCCGCGGCTGTATATGCACATACCTGAATGCACATACCTGAACAAGACCAAAGAATCCTAGACAGAACAATGAACATGTATAGGAGGTGGCCAGCACCATTTCTAGAACAAAGGGGAGATTCAAAAACCAAACTATATACAATGACAAGACAGACCCTGAGACAAACGAAGTTTTACTTCCGTATCCTAAAACAAAGGAATAACTATGTTATACATTATCATGTTTCACAGGTTTGTAAAACAACCACCTTATTTACGTGGTCTGGACCAGACAATTTTTAGGGTCCCCTCCACCAGTCTAGGCAATTAGCAGTTTAAACTAGAAAATGCATTTCCTGAAGGAAATACCAGTGCATGAAATGCAAAGGTTAAGAAAGGAACAAGAAAAGAAAGAAGAGTGTAAGAAGGTAAGAAGAAAGGAAAGAAGAGTGGAAGAAGGAAAGACAAAAGGAAAGAAGAGTGAAGAAAGGAGAGAAGAGTGGAAGAAGGAAAGAAGAAAGGAAAGAATATTGAAAGAAGGAAATAAGAAAAGAAAGAAGAGTGAAGAAAGGAAAGAAGAGAGAAATAATGAAAGAAGAAAGGAAAGAAGAGTGAAGGAAGGAAAGAAGAGTGGAAGAAGGAAAGAAGAAAAGAAAGAAGAGTGAAAGAAGGAAAGAAGAAAGGAAAGAAGAGTGAAAGAAGGAAAGAAGAGTGTAAGAAGGAAAGAAAAGTGTAAGAAGGAAAGAAGAAAGGAAAGAAGAGTGAAGAAAGGAAAGAAAAGTGGAAGAAGGAAAGAAGAGTGGATGAAGGAAAAAAGAAAGGCAAGAAGAGTGTAAGAAGGAAAGAAAAATGGAAGAAGAAAAGAAGAAAGGAAAGAAGAGTGGAAGAAGGAAAGAAGAGTGAACAAGAGTGGCTCTGGATGAAAAGATAAAGAGAGAGTGAAAATATTGAAAAAAGGAGATACAAATGGAGTGAAGAAGAGAGATTGAGTGTGAGAGAAAGTAGACTGAGAGAGAAAGATGGAGAGATGGAGAAAAAAAATTGAGAATGGATGGTGTCTTAATGTTCCTAGTTACAGTTAAATTGAGAGGGACAGAGAGAAGAGGTTACTTGGATTTGGCGCAGCGCAGGTGTCAGTGAAGCACAGGTGCAAGCCAGTTTAAAGACCCTATTATGATGTCATAATGGCCCAATGTAAGTCAGTGGGAGAAATTTATATTCGCTTTTCTTTAATATCTTAAAAAGTATAAAGTTTAGAAAAGTGAAAAATACGTTAAGCGGTTCGGGCTGAATTAATCACATAAAAAGGTAACAAGAATAATAATAATAAGAAGAAGCCTAGGAATAACAATACAGGGCATTTCATGCACTGTAATGAGATGGATCCATTTGTAATCAGGGGTATGAGTGTTTGTGTGTGTGTGTGTGTGTGTGTGTGTGTGTGTTTGTGTGCAAACCATGTCTGTTTGGGTGAGCTAGTGGTTGCAAAGATGGGGCAGGAGTGTCCGGTTCATGTGCGGTCGCACCACGACAGTCACACACCCGCCCACCTCTAGTCTCACTCTGGTTAGCTGGAGCAGAAGTCCTCAGCGGCATTAATCTGTCTTCCATCGAGCCTCCTGCCTTGCCTCCTGTTGCTCCAGTCCATCCTCTCTGGCCTGCTGCACCCAGAGCTGGACTCGGACCATTTCTCGCCTCCTGCAGGGAGACATCTTCAGCCCCACAAGCCAATCCTGTGTCTCTCCTCCTCCGAGGGCTTCTGCTACTGCTGCTTCATCAAGCAGCCCTGCTTGTGCCTTTTTAGCCCTCATCATCCAAAAGAAAGGGAACTCCACAAAAAACAGGCTAAATCTCACCACTGCCACCAATTGTGACGGAACGAGCTTGTGGGTTTGGCCCAAAAAGCCAACTCTTAACTCAAAAATATCCCGGAGACCTGCTAAGCCTCTAACTCCGGAAATGTAACCTGCTATGCCTCTAAATTCGGTAGAGGACAACAATCAGCAGTACCAGTCTCTGATTAAAAATACCTGCTAAGACTCTTCTAAAATAGAGGTCAACAAAGAGCAGTCAAAGGGTCAACATATATGCACTTACCTGAACAAGATTAAAAAAAACCTAGACAGAACAATGAACATATATAGGAGATATTCTTCTGTATCCTAAAAGAAGGGGATACTTTTTATTTGCACCATATGGCTCTATGAAATGTTCATGTCTGTTAGAAGTAAAAATAGCTGACTAAAGGAGGGCAAGGGGGTGGTGGATTATTGGTTTTTGAAATCAACTTTTACACATGTTTTACACAAGGTTAAGTGAACTACTTACATATTATGTTATTCTGCCTTGTGTGACACGTGGCATTGATCTTAATGCATAATGTTGCATCCAACATTTTATTCAGCCATCCATCTTGCACGGAAATGGAATTTCTATTCACAGTGGATGTTGCGCTAGCTGCAGTCCGAGAGTTGTATACCAAAACGGACACTGTGACACAGCGTGTGACGTCATCGAGGTTTTTATAGTCTGTGTCACACAAAAGCCTTGCTCAGGTACCCTGGCGGTCGTCCACTACTCACATAACCACAGTTACATTCTTAACTAGCGTTATGTTTTCTACCTCTTGACCGCCAGGGCGGTCTATTCTCAGTGGATGATGAATGTCCACAATGTCACGAGGAGTGACTCAGTTGGAGCCCAGGCCGGGAGACTGCAGCAAGCAGCCAGAGTGCTGAGCCCAGGCCTTGAGACTGCAGAAAGCAGCCAGACTGCTGAGCCCAGACCTTGAGACTGCAGAAAGCAGCCAGACTGCTGAGCCCAGACCTTGAGAATGCAGAAAGCAGCCAGACTGCTGAGCCCAGGCCTGGAGACTGCAGAGAGCAGACAGACTGCTGAGCCAAGGCCTTGAGACTGCAGAGAGCAGACAGACTGCTGAGGCCAGTGAAGCTGGCGGATGAGGCGACATTGACTTTATAAAAGCTAGAGAACGTACATGAGGGTGACCATGTGTCGGCTGCACCTATTACAGATGAATGTATCTTTGTTCACGGTGAGGCCCAGTGTATCTGTAGGAGCAAACAATGTGTGTGTGTGTCTCTGACTGCCTGCTTCGTGAGGGGAGCTCACACCAACCATTCGTCTAAGTAGGGCAGTATTTTTAACCCCTGGGATGTCAGGGGTGACAAAGCTGCCTGCATGCATCTTGTGAATACTCTTCGAGCAAAATGGAAGGCTCTTGAACTGATAAACTGTCCCCTGAAATGCAAAGTGCAGAGATCTTCTGTGCTCTGGTGCAATCGGGGTATGAAAATAAGCATGTCTTAGGTCCACTGAAGTGAACCATTCTTCTCTGCGAACACCGCAGAGAACATCTGCAGCACGCAGCATGCGGAAAGGGGAAAAAAAATGTAAGATAGAGTAAAATCCCTCTATTTCAACGTGAGGGTGTGCGATTTCTATCGCATCTCTGTCCAGAAGAGAGTTGATCTTGGAGAGAACTAACGCTCGACCTGGGCATCGAACAACAGTGACCCTGGACTGATAACTGGGGGGGGGGGGAGGGGGAGACTGCAGCCTGTACCCTTTGCCACAGGTCTTATGCTAATCTCTCCTAATATGACAGCTGTTGAGATGTTGAAACACAGCAATTAAAGCAGCAGTAGAAAGAACATCAATATTATTATATTCTTCTGTGGATGGTAAATGTTCCGGCACATCAAGTGAAGTGCTGGGATGGATTGCACTCTTATTTAATGCCAACAGGAGATATTTTAATTGCTCCATATCAGATGACAGGGATTCCACCTGCTGCTCTAAGCCAAGTGTGGACTTTCCCTTTTCATGAGCCACTGCAGAGTCGCTGCAGCCTGACACTTCACAACGTTTTCCACACCCAGCACCAAGGCCTGCCAGTCCTGGGACCTGCCACTGGGCCGCGGAGATTGTTGCGCAATTCATGCATTGTGTAAATGAGAGCTATGCAGAAGTGATCCATCCCAACACATGATGGGCAAAGACCACCATGGCCATCATACGCGACGTGCAGCGGAGGGGTGTCGTTTCGTCCTGAAGGGATTTATTTTTGGATAATGACCGACGGACACTATCCCTTACGTAATATATGGTGCTCACCGTGTCGCTAGGGCTGTGCAGGAAATGGGGGTCATTAGCGGCTTGTTGCGCAATTGATGCATTGTGTAAATGAGAGCTTTGCAGAAGTGATCCAACCCAAGACATGATGGGCAAAGACCACGGCCATCATAGGGATCCTGTGTATGAGGGCACTGGGCAAACTGTGCTGGTTCATACATAGGCCTAACTGCTATATAAACTGACGAAACTCTCACCTGTTACCAAGCTGGGCTTAAGGCAGGGTTACCGTGTTTGGGCTCAGGCTGTAGCTAACATGTTACCGAGCTGGGGTCAAGGTGAGGCTGCCGTGGGTTTAAAAACGTAGGTTTTCGAGTTATATTTTCCGTAAACAGCCAAAATGAGGTACGGCCTGTAGAGGACAAAGTAGTTTGTAGCTCTGACAAAGTCACCGGGCTACACAGTCGAAAGATTATCCGGTCTTATCAACAACGCGAAGAGACACAAACTATTTAAACCTCAGTGACGTCAAACACCGTGTCACATAGTGACCTTTTTAGTATACTCTCGGTCAGCACAACAGAGGTATATCCACTACAGATCAACTGCCCTGGCACAGGCAGGTACGTAACATAGACAAAAATGGCTAAATGGCAAAAGAATTGTTCGCAAAACGTCACACACAAAAACACAAAATCTTCTAGGGACTGATGATAAAATACCACACGTGTGCATCATGAAGAAAGAAAGAAAGAAAGTCAGAAAGAAAGATAGAAAGAAAGAAAGAAAGAAAGAAAGAAAGAAAGAAAGAAAGAAAAACTATAAACTATACATTCCAACTGTTATACTGGAAGTGTTATAGTGTTATAATATTTTTAGTGAGAGCATTCGTGCCCATTTTAGCAGGTTTGCAGTAAACGAATGCTGAACCAGTCAACACTTTTCAGCAACCTCTCCACAGGACATATCTTTGAAGGGAAGGCTTGTGAATGCAGGGCTTTGCAAAGACTGACTGCATAACAATCAGACTCGGACTGATTGAAGGAATCCCCCCATGCACAAGGAGACATCGAGCATTTTGATTTGTGGCACTAGCCTTGGGCTTGGCCTACAGCTGCATCTTTATGGAGATGCACTCTGCACTCACACTCTTCCTCTCAGACACCTGACTGGCCAGAGAAAGGGAGCGCTTAGATCTGATGAAAGCTGCCCTTCTTGGAGACAATAACTGAATGTTATCACTGAATCAGCCCAGTTTTTAGGAATATTGTATGTTGTATTGTAAGTAAGATGCAAGAAAGGGAAAAATGACAGAATGGGCAAGCGTGGTAAGTATCTCTGTGTGTGTGAGAGAGAGAGAGAGAACGAGAGAGAGAGAGATAGAGAGAGAGAGACAGAGAGAGAGAGAACGAGAGAGAGAGAGAGCGATGAAAAGCATTGCTTGATTTCATTAGGAGTGTGCACTGTGTGTGAGGGCTTCACATGAAGTCACTGCAGGGCGGTTGAGGAGAGAGCATGTACCTGACTGGTGGGAGGGATTAGGCTGCTACCCCTATGCCTCCCACCGAAGCCGTTAATGACCCCCTATTTCCTGCACAGCCCTGGTGACACGGTGAGCACCATATATTACTGCCACTCATTAGTCCAACCCCCAGTCCCTGGAGGACCAGATGATGACATCTGAAAGCTTTCCAAGTGTTTCTTAGAAGACAGTATCACATCGGTCACAAGTCTTGGATGTGCTGCAACGTTCCCATAAATGTCCTGGGAGGCCAGCACTCACCCCAGCATGTGGTCTCTGATGGGGTGGGTGTTATTGTGTTATTATTTTCTTCCCAGCAACCCAATGTGGGTCTGGCAAAGTGTCAGTCAACAGCTTGTGTTGTGAGTAAGCCTGTTGGACCGAGGCGCCAAAGAGTCAGAAGAGCTAACAATGGTGTTGTTCAGCTCAGCTCTCAGCCTCTCTCTAGTGTTGTTCGTCTTGACAGAGGGAGATAGAGAGCGTTTCTATCATTTGCAGCTTTCGATTACTATCTTAAGGCCGGATTTTTATGATGAATTAAACTACTGAATAAACATGCTAAAAATGAGCAATAAAACTGCACTTCAAGAACCCTTCTGTTTGCCTCCAACTCCTTCCCTCACTTTAGGGGTACCATGAGTGCCTCGCTAGTATAATGACTGCCTCTGAAATCGGCTACTTAAATGAGATTAACTTTGGCAGGTACTGAGCTTGAGTTCTGCTGGATGTTATTCATCTCAGCCCCTCGCATAGAATGCAGCAACAAGGCAACTATTAGCCGACTGAATCCTCCAGCAAATCCCCTTTTTATGGTAGGGTTGTCTGAACGTATGCAAAACACAGGTGTGGAAGAAACAGCTGTCTCACTGATTTGTGATGAGAGTGCAGCCATGAAGTTAAAGCAAACAAGCATGCTTTGGCGTATCCAGATAAAATTCACTTTTGAAAGCCTCCAGCCATCCTTCATTATTTCGTGCCCAAAACACACATATATTTTTCATAGCCGACGAATAAATAAACAAATAAATAAAAATCATGGGAGGTGCAGTATGTGAGCAATGAGCCCACTAATATAATTTCCTTGATATATCATCATGTCAGGGCTGACATTTCATTGTTCATCGCCATAACAACACCCAAAGCCTTACATCCGCCTCAAATCATTTGATTTGAGGGGGAGAAAATACATGATGTGCCCTCAGATATTAATCCTGAAATCAATTTGAATGTCCGCATCTAATGTCAAGTGAATTTGACTGATTTTCAATAATGAATAAGTGGATGTTTCATACTGGTCTTAAACAACGCATTGCACTGTTAATGTGGGAACACGTGTATAGTTTAAACAAAAGCGCTTTGTTTTGTTCACTGGAATTGGCTGGTGATAAAAGAAAGAGAAAAAAAAAAGAAAAAGAAATTGATGCCAGCTGCCAAGGCTGAATACATTGGCTGGGTGATGTGACGGTTTCCTCCCTTTCTCTACAGCCGTGGCCTTTTGTCAGAGGACAGTTCACATTTAAAGTTATACCATCAGCATTTCCGACTATGAACAAGTAGTTATATTTACAATATTTGGTGAAATTCTCCCCACATCCTTAATAGCAGTTGCCAATACGGTATTTACAGGAAACAGCCCAATGCTGATATCAAGGACAAAGACTAGGTATCTAAGGATCTGCTTGTCAATCATGTCTCATAGCCCGGGAGGGATGCATGCATGTGGCTGTGAGGAGGGGCAGTGGCAGGGTCACAGGTGGTGTGGGGGTGAGTGGGGGTGTTGTTGTCTTTGCTATAGGGCTCAAACCGTTTCTTTTATGACTAATACTGCACACGAAACTCATCAGGTTCCGACAGGCAAGGAGGCTGCGTTGATATGTGGTTTTATTATTGTTTTTCTCCTTGCCATTGGTGCCCTAGGGGAATCTCTGCAAGTCCACTATATGAAATCTGGTGTGGCAAAAAGGGCAAACAAAAAGGGGCAAACATTTATTACACTGAATGGCCTAGAATCATGACTCACGTAAGCCTCTGATTTCTTAAGTCATGCCGCGGTAAGCATATTAGCTAACATTTCTGACACATTGAATTTCATGAACCCAATTAACCCAGTTATCAAAGAATGGTGGCATATAAATTATCTTTAAGTGTGAAACTTAGAAAAAAAAAATAGGTTCTTGACACCTATTAGAGCATCGTAATAGGACCTATTGTCAGGACTTCAGTACTTAGTGGACCAGGACAAAGAGGTTGGCAGCCTCAGTGGTAAAACATGGGGAAAAAACTGGAATCAATACATGAAATATTAAAGCCCTCTGCAGTTTGTCCTGAAAACAACCGTAAGTAACAAGACTTCAGAAACTGGCTTCAGGTGCTGAGGGGAACTCAATGATATTTCTTTGAGCCAAAGTTGTTAGAGAACCACCCCCACCCCCACTCCCACCCCCGGCTCCTCGTACACACTCAGTCCGCCTGCCCTTCCCCAAAGCCCTGTGGACAGGGTCTCTGACGGCTGGATTGATTTCCAGTAAGCCTGAACGCGTTCCGGTGTGCTCATCAACTTTTATTGCTCTCTAATCTCTGGGGTGGAGTGGCTGCTTGTCAGGCAATGCTGTAGAGAGCCACTGGCTGCCAAGCCAATTTTTCACCTTGGGCTGATGGTTCTGAAAATAAATAAATACATAAATAAATCAAACACTGATTATAAAAAGATCAAACACTGATTATACTTGCACTTTTGATATTTGTGTTATTTTTTTTTCTTAATCACGAGTAGTTGTCATTTTCAGTGTTATAGGGTCGCACAGGGTGTGAGGAATTAATTCCCCTACAGAAACAGGAATAACAAACAACCTTGCGCATTAGTATGTTAGCCGCAGCGTTGCTGTTGAATGTAGCTTAGTATGTGCAGTAGTGCATGTGGCAAGTCAGGGGGCCTGACCCTGGCGCCACGGAACCAATCGCATTGTCAAACCACCCTCCAGCCCCGTTCACGGATTTGTCAAGCCTGGCAAAGCAGCCCCTCGAGGGGCTCCTCTGCCATTCGCCAAGGCTCTGCCATGCACAATTAACACATGGGTCAAAGTTTTAATTCAGGCTCAGTCGTCGTTACCATTCCGCCTGTCACCCTGGGGGCAGGACCTAGAATAATGAGATTTTCTCCACCTGATGGCCAGTCAGCTGAAAACGCTTCACTTTCTTCAAGGATGCCCAGCAGTATTGTTTGTTGTTTATTTTTTATTATTATTTTTATTATTATTTTTTTACATCAGTTGTACAATTTCATTTTTTTATTTTCTTACACTTTCAATTCCAGGAGCCCTCAAAATTGGCTGATTTCAGTCTTTTTTTAATTTTTTTTATGTTGTCATCCATTATCAAAATTGAATCGGAAACATTGAAAATTGATTAAATATGTTAAAGTCTTATATTTATGTATCTAAATAAATGTGTCTATATTTAGTCTGGGATGTGGCTGTATTTGGTCAGGGTGGCGGCAGACAGCTCAATAAAGACGGGGGGGGATGACAGCACCTCAACTGCCTGGATGGGCCCATTCATCATCCTGACTCAGGCGACATCAGAGGGCCCCTCCCTGGCCCCAGCCTCCCCTAGAGACACTGACACATCAGGCCGCCTCACCCCTGTTTGTGCCGGCCAACTCACCCCAACCGCACCCATCTCTTCCTCTTCCCCTCTCTCTCTCTCCCTCCCTCACTCATGTCAGTGTCACTGCGGTAAGACCGGTGCGGTCTGTCAGCGCAATATCACTGGTCAGTCAATAGCAAGCCGCTCTTACAAACGTACTGTCCCCCCTGCCCTCCTTTCGTATTCCTCCTGAAGGAATAACAGATATGTGGAGATTGCCACATGTCAATCATTTTATATGAATTTTATGCACCAGAAGAGGTAGAAATTCATGATATGTAAATGCATGCAATGCTAGTGCACAGTCGAAAGCATCCGAACAGATATTAATTAAACCCAGACCCATGTGAATTTATTGCTATGCCTTCAACATACAAACAACAGCAGTATACTCATTTCAAAGGAAGAATATATCCAGGCGAGAGGAGGACCACTATAATTGTAAACATTGTGTCAGATATTGTGTCATTGAAAAGCAGATAGAAGGATGGTGAGGCCACAAATGCAATACCCCAAAACACATTACTGATACAAAAGAGCTAGCTTTCTATCCCAAATATAATTTTTTTTTGCTCTGTGTGTGCCATTGGATGTCCATGTGGTATATGTGTGACAAGAAAACCCTTACAAAGGAGCCTCTGTCATCCGTGCGAGTTGCTTGACAACACCTTTCACAATAAAATGACATTTATCATGGACACTTGCCAGTGTGGTCCATGACAACTGCGATACTGTGAAACAAATCCACAATAAATGTCTCAGTGTTTGTTTCACTTCAAACTGAATTTGATAAATACATAATTGAATCTGTCTTATGGATTTGGTCATTCAGCCAGGTTGATCTCTCTGTGGTCCTCAGATTGATGGCAGAGCTTTGCTTTGGCAGGGGCTTGCTTATGACTGTGGCAACCCCTTTGAAATGCATTTTTAATATCACTGTCACAGAAATGAATTTTATTATATTTGTTGTATTATGTTATTATTATTGTGGTACAGGTGA
Source organism: Sprattus sprattus (assembly GCF_963457725.1). NCBI lineage: Eukaryota > Metazoa > Chordata > Actinopteri > Clupeiformes > Clupeidae > Sprattus > Sprattus sprattus. Next base: position 18,537,909 of record NC_137918.1, on the reverse strand, counting down.
TGAGACATTACTCATAGTGGCACATGCCTGCTCACTACTCAATGGATTACTGTCTCAGCACTTAGATATTAAACTATAATTGCTCATAACAAAGGAAGTGGAGATTGCGTTGTAAGGCATGGATAGATCACCTGTTCTTAAAAATGTAAATCGAGTCAAATGCATTACATTGATCTACTTTACTGTCTTTATGTTGCATGTGAGGGTATTACATATAACATAAACAATACCTTAGATGCATACTGATTACATCTTGTTTTATAATACATGCCATTATGAACTATCGACAGCAAATGCATCATTCCTATTGGTTATACCCCACTTATCACACATATACCCATTTCAATGTGTTTTGCTTTCATGATTGCTTTGGACCCTCTCACACACACACACACACACACACACACACACACACACACACACATACACACACACACAGAGAGGGACACACCAACACGTAGGTCTCAGGGGAGAAGCGCACTGGTCCCATATGGCTCTGCGGGCTCAGGCAAAGGGGTGCTGGTGTGTGGTGGGGTGGGCGGGCGCAACATCTTTCTATTTGGAAAACAGGAAATAATCACTGCCTCTTTTCAGTCAGTAGGCCCAGCCCAATCAAAGTCGCTCCCCTGGGAACTGGAACACTGCTTTGTCTCCTTCTCAGCCGTCTCACCCATGACCTGCTCACACACCACAAAGGCATCAGACAGACACCCCCATACAGCACATGGCCTTCACCTCCCAGCATTGGCTTTGCCTAGAACAGGCTGCCTTTTTTCACGTTCTTCACATCTTTGGTGTGTGTGAGTGCGTGCGTGTATGCATGTGTGTGTCCGTTTGCGTGTGTGTGCGTGCGTTTGTGTGTGCTAGTGCGTGCGTTTGTGTGTGCAAGTGCGTGCGTGTGTGCACGTGTGTGTGTTAGTGCGAATGTGTGTGTGTGTGTGTGTGTTTGTGTACGCACGTGTTGCTGTGGTATCTCAGCAGCAGCCCCAACAACACTTCTTCATCTCCTCATTAAAGCTCTAAAAGATATTGATGTCACATTCAGGTAAAGAATTTCACAATGGTGGAGGAAAGCACACATAAGAGCATGGCTACTGGCTTTGTCTCTGTAGAATCCACAACTTCAAGTTCAAGGTTGTAGGTTAGTCTGATAATTGTCTCTAAATATGACTGTGTCTGTCTTTCTGTCTGTGTCTGTCTGTCTGTCTGTCTGTCTGTCTGTCTGTCTGTCTGCCTGCCTGCCTGCCTGTCTGTCTGTCTGTCTGTCTGTCTGTCTGTCTGTTTGTCTGTGTGTTCGTCTGACTGTGTGTTAGTGTGTGCATGAGTGAGGCAGAGTGTGTGTTTTTTAGGAAGCCGGTTGAATTGCAAGTCTTGTACATGGCTGGAGTGTGAGGCGTGATGATGGATTGCGTGCTGTGTAAACTAAAATAGTTGCCTTGGAAACTGCACCCCTAACAGGGCTCAGAGGATAACACCACTAGGGCGCTGACCGCATCTTTGTTACTACTATCTATCTTTCTGTTAACAGTCATTACTGACATAAAGGTGGCAGGTCACAGGGGGCTCTAAGAGGACGTAGTTGAAGGTGTTATTCTTTTGGCCAAATGTCTCCTCCTGATCTGTTGAGAGCAGATGTCATCCTCATGGTTTTTTTCCCTGCATGGAGATTACTTATGACAGTCTGACGCATGTTTCAAAGGCTTGAAGCATTGACCACACTTCTTATGAAAACCTGTGGCAGTCTCCTTTTTAATAGCTGATTCGATTTCCGATAGCTGTCTATAGATGAATTCCCTCACCCACTGAGGGGCAGCGCGAGAAGCTATCTTGTTGTAATCGGCTTGCGGAGGAACTTCATCCCATCACGCTCTCCTGAGGACAGGTGTTGAACAAGTTCTCCATAACTTCCTGTGGCAACATATTTATCACATTTGAGGCTACCTCCTCTAATTTCTGCAGCTCCATATTGAATTCTGTCTCGGAAGATAAATAAATAATTGACAGCAGTGAGTCTTTCATTCTATCAAAGGGATAGGTGATTATCTAGTGGAGACCAAATCTAATAAAGGCTTTCTCTCTCTCTTTCACACACACACATACACACACACACACACACACACACACATATACACACGCACACACACACACACACACACACACACACACACACACACACACACACACACACACACACACAGACACACACACACACACACACACACACACACACACACACACACATACAAACACACAGACACCATGGCAAGTGACTCCTTGTTGAAGGGCAAGTATGTGTGTGAGTTTGTAGAGTAGAGTGCTGTGGAGCTTCCTCCTATTGCACTCAAACGCAGTGCTGTGGTACTCTACTCTCCTTAGCTGGAACTGCTTTTCCAAATAGTTTGAAAACTGTGGCTGGGGGGGAGACGGAACCCATAGAGATATTTTGACCACTACAGTCAGCGATTGAGAGATCAGGCTTTGGTTAGATAAAAACACATTTCTGGGCCACGGCACATCATGAAAAAAGGTTGTACGTTTTCCCTGAGAAGGCTGAACCTCCCTCAGACTTTGAAAGAAATATATTGGTATGGGTTTCATTTTGAGATGGTTATAGAGCCATTAATTGTATTTCTTTGCTGTCAGAAAGCAAACCAATTGGCAGAACCCTTTATTCATTTAATAAAGTTTCCTGAAGTAAAGTGCAGCGCAACACTCACACAGGGGAAATATATGCTCATTAAAGGCTTCTCGAGGAAAGAGGAAAACAGCAATAAAGTGATGTTATCGGAGGTCTGAGAGAGACGCGAAACCGCTAAGTAACATCCTCCTCTGCAAATGATCTCGTCAAGTCCTTCCATGTAGTCTAATCCTTTGAGAAACATTAACAAAAATGACTCGTCTTAATATTATGCTTTCGAAAAGAAACCATCCTTAACGATGGGTTAATTTCTGGCAGGAATTAAAAACATTGCCATCGTTAGCATTTTCCATCAACATGTTTGTTGTTCTCTTTTCTGTTTTCAGCAGAAATAAAACATTTAGAGTCAAATCGGAAGCACTTCAAACTTTAGTAGGGCATTACTGTAGTAGGACTGTAGTGACAACAGATATGAAAACATATTATGAAAAGGCAAGGTCATGTTAACGCCGTCTGAAAAAAGTAAGAAGTCTACTGGAACAGTGTGTGCATAAAGAAGCAGCCAGCTAAAGGCCGATATATGCTCAGTTTCAGACGCAACGCGTAAGCACGTAAGCACGTAAGCACGTAAGTGCAAGCAATTCACCGCCAGAACAATAGGCTTGCGTAAAATGGCCCAAATGGTAAAATGGTGCAAGGGCCTCTTGCGCTTGCGCCTCTGACCATAAATCAGGCTTAACACTGCAGACAGGGAGAGTAGGGGCTTGTATCACATCTCAGTCTGGAGAAAATCCAGGACAACATCATCACCATGTGTTCAAACACATCAGCCCAATGTTTGGAATACAGTTGTTTGACACAGTACATTGAAATCTGAGCATATAGGTTGCAGCTCTAGTTTCAACTTTAGGTTGCAATATGTTGTAACTTAGTATTAAAGTTATAAAGAAGCACATCAGTGATTTAGTACTTTTGTAATTCTCTGTGTGTTCTGTCTGTGCAAAACATACCTTTACAGCATGCAAACTGTGACATATACACTACGCCATAAAATGTCATACTTCGCACTATACAGGTGTGTTTGACTCGCCGAGTTCTTCTTCTAAACGACAGGTGTCGCTGACAAGAAAAATACCATCTTAATCACTGGAAGCAGCAAAGAAGAGGTTATGTGCTGAACAGAGCACAGTCTTTTGACCCTCAGGTCTCATCAGGTAAGATGGTAATGAACCACACAAACTAGCTTTCCAGCATCGTTCAACAAACACATTAAACAAAATAACAAGTTCATACACTATCAAAACAAAACTTTTTGTGCCAGAGAGCAGGGCATAACACACCTTATCACACAATTTAGCAAAACAAGCATTTGTTCATCTTGTAGCCGTGCATTTTGTGATTGCGCCAGCCACATAGCACGTGTCAGGTCACAAAAAATGGTGTGCCACAAGCTGAAATGACACCAAAGTGCACCAAGTGTCGGCCGAAATGACATCACTTTTAGCATACTACTGAATTATGCCATCATTGTATGGCATGAAATCACATCTTCAGTTCGACTATGTGCCAATCCCATAGCCTTGGGTGCTAATTTATCTGTTAACTGGAGAGACAGGAAAATATTAGGTTACATACCTCTCATTGTTGATATGACAGAATCTCGCGTTAGTAGTAGCCTTCTTGTTCATGAACGTGTAAGCCATGACGTAGCCCACACCTTTCCAGACCCCCGTGCAGCAAATCACAGATTTGTTTGGTTAGACATCTTGTCACTCTGGCGAACCCTTGAAAATGTCTTCCGAAGGGGTAGCGTGCGCACACAGCAGGCTGCTTTGGTTAGCTGTAGCTCAGAAGCAGAGTAGCCCATAGAGGTTGTGAGAGGTCTGCTCCCAATGCAGAGTAGCCCATAGAGGTCATGAGAGGTCACGCTCCCAGAATAATCTCTTCTGCAGCGGCCCTCTGGCATTTTGCGCCTCAGGCAACCGCCTATGTCACCTATGCCATGGGCCACTCCTGACTACAGATGCTAGAGCAGATACCACTGTTAGATATACACCTAACCTAACTGGGACAGTATCCTCACCAGCAAGGGGTCTTATTCGTAAAGAAGTCCATCACGCTTGTGCTGACAAAGCAGAGTATGATTGCATCTAGAAAAAAACAAAACATTGAGATCATTACTTGACAAAACTCACCAATGCAGACCAGGAACCTGTAGGGGAAATTGATTAAATCTATGGTTTTGCATATCAATGTAAAAAAAATTGAGATTGAAATCACTTTAACAATGGCTTTTTGATGACTTCCTGATGGCTTCCCATTACTCTGGTGTCACCCTAAGGTCAGATGAAAATGCCATCCCAATCACGAGGAGGCCATTTGAGGCACTAGGCCTGCTAACACGGGCAGAAATATTCTTGCATAGTTTAACCTCATTCTCCACAAAGGCAGGGGGAGACCAGGGGGCTTTTGGGGAGGGATGATCTACTGTTATTGGACCATTGGTCACGGTGGCATTTCAGGCCTTTCTGTTTTCAGATGATGTCATGAGTTTAGCCAGAACAATGGATGCTAATGGTTTTGTATGAAAAAGGTAATCTCCTTTTTTTGTCAGTTTAGATCTTGGCCACATCTTAGATGGTGAGAGTTTGATTTAGGGGATTGAAGAGTCAACTGGTGAACCACTCTGACAGGAAGGATGTCAGTTGGTCTATTTTATTATTTAGTATTTTCAGGAAAAAAGGTTTAGTCCGACACTAGAATAATGTCTGATAAAGAGTTTTAATATCTGCAGTTTTATCCTCATGGCAGATACTAAACGCCCATTGCTGCTGCAGTATTACAGAAGGCCTAGTTGAACCCACAACTCACCACACCACCGAAAGCTAAGTGCACTGAATTCGTTATCGGAATCCTGTTTTCTCTGCCATTCCCCATTGGTGTGTGGGCGCATGAAGAAGTCATAGCAGAACTTAAGTGGTACAGCTTCACATCAGAAATGTTCTGAGGCAAACACCAAGGTTGTGGAGGCATTTCAATAGTTTCACCTGCGTCTCCCTGGGAGCTCTTTTACTCTCCTGCTTTTTTCTCATTACAACCACAATGCACCCTCTCTGCCTATAAGCACAGCGTCCCTGATTGCTTTTGTTACACAGCCGCGGCACAATGTTCTGCCCCTCACAACCCTGCACCCTTTTCTAACTACGGCTCAGGAGCCGGTGATGTTGCATTACAGTCGTCAGACAAAGAGAATAGAAAGTCACATAACTGCCTGACTAATAGCTTTGGCTCTTCAAAAATCTGTAACTTTAACTCAAGGTTGACGATTCGTATTGTGAGTGTTGAAAATGACTGTGTGTGTGTGTGTATGTGTGTGTGTGTGTGTGTGTGTGTGAGAGAGAGAGAGAGAGAGAGAGAGAGAGAGCGATAGAAGGAGCAGGAAGCAGTAGTACAGTTACGAAAAAGGTTTGAACTGATGTCACAATCTATCATATCACAGATTCTTGTGTTTGGCCTTAAAGTTTTTCATTATAACCCTTATATACTTTCAAGACATTATCCTGTAGGTCTGGACAAAAGCCCCTAAGCGTTAGCACCTGAAAACATCTTACTGCTATAAATTGTCACTCAATAAAAGTTTGACCAGCTGACATGTAAGATCTTATCAGTAGGCATGCTGAATACCGCTAATGGCGCCCCCCCCCCCCCCCCCCCCCCCAACAGTGTGAATTACTGGTCGTTATCTGCTGTCATTATCTGATAACCCTCACTGCTCTGCGCTGTGCTGTACTGGAAATGAGTCAGGAGCGGGTGGAGAAGGTCTGGGGGGAGGAAACGGACATTTCATCGGCCCAATCATGGCTTAATTGGATCAGCAGACGATAGTCTCTCTTTGTGTTAGCTGGCATTTTGGACACAGGGGTCTGCTGTGACTGCTCCGTAATGCGGCTAATGCATTAACCCTGTTGTCTCTACGCCGGCGAGAGACGAGCTGTCTCACGGGACAGTGGCGCTACCTCCCTGCCAGCGTTATTTCCTGGACAGATTGCAGACTTATTGCATTTTGACCTGTTTTGCAGCCCCGTATTGATTTCTCAAGCATTACGGCAATATAAGGATGAAGGGTGTGGTGCGAGGGTTCACTGTAATAAGCTTGCTTCGTTCCCCTTCCTTCAAGTCTTCTTTTGTCTTCCTCTCTGTTGTTTCTGCTTCTCTATGGTCGATAAAAATAAATTTGGCTTTGAAAAGTCTCAGAAATATTGCCTCACGCAACATGGCTTCTTATGTGGGAAGAGAACATTAATCAAATAACAAAAAAATCTCATTTCAGGCGTGCGTCATTCTGTATTTCCCCCTAGACAAAAGCTCAGAGTCGATTTTTAGCATGGACCTGTTGCCTGTTTATCCGGTCAAAACCTGCTGTCGACTTGTGTGCCTCCTCTGTCGATTCCTCCACTGCCCTTTTGCCCATTCCCTCCGTTTCAGTGGTCTGTGGGTAACACAATTGCCCCTAGACACGAGGGGCACAAATTGGTGTCTGTCTCCATGGTGCATTAGTTGGTCTCTAGCATGTTTTATTGATCTGACTTTCCTAATCACCATCTCCACTGTTACGAGCCTAATGTGGCCCTACAAAGTGGTAGAGATTACATTCGGCTGTCTTTGACTGAACGGCCTTTCAGAGAAGCCTGCTGACAAACTGCTGAGCACATTTTTGCTTTTAGTCTAAAGGAATACACTTTTTTTATTCACGGTTTTACTTTAAGTCTAAAGCAATAACAAGTTACAAGCATTACTTTTTTCTATCACTCAAGCCAAATAATACTCAAATAAAACCCAAATAAAAACTTTGAAACACATCAGAGTAGATCTATTGCTAGAGCCAACAGGCAATTTCATTTTTATTTCATCCCAGTCAGCTAGCTATAAGTGGAAAACAGACAAACCTTCTTTTCCACAAAGTTGTATGTGTTTGCAAATATGTGGTAATGAATAACTACATGTTTTGTTTATGCCATGTTATGATGACTATGGACACTAGGTTCATGATTCCTATGGTGTAAGTGAGCTGTGTCTGACAGCGTGGTCACTTACCAACTGCTCTGCTTACCAGCCAGACTGGCCAGGTCACGCAAGCAAGCCTTTTCCTGAACAATTCAAACCAAAAGAATCAGATGACTCTGTCTGTATCTTCGCCATGGCATATACTATGCAACAAATACAATAAGCCTTCTGCTTTATCATCCTTATTGTTGTCATCGCGTTATTATCACCACCAAACAATTACTGCTCTCAGATCAGTATAACTTCCAGTTTGGCCAGCAAAGTAGCTATCTTCGCGTAATATCACATCAAAAGTAAAAGTTGTTTCTTTAGTTAAGTTTGGCTTTGGTATCGCTGGGTAAACAGGGAGCGAGAGAGGACGTCAGTACTTGAGAGTTGAAGTGAGCTGAAAAGCAGACGGGTGGACGAGCTTGTGGCGCTTTAGTCTCAACAGGGCACGTTCCTGTGGAGGTGGGGTGAGTGGGTGATGCCATACACTCATGCATGATGTAAGATCTCATGACATCACCTTTCCCAGCTGGTCCTCTCCAACACTAAGATCTCAGTGAGTCACTGCGAGCCGAAGATCAATAGTTCTGTTAATCACCGCAGATGATCCGCCTTTTTATGGCAGTTCAAGAACATATATCCTCACTCACTCATCTGCTATGACGAGATAATTCAAAAGTTCCCCTTCTCAAGGGAGGAGACATCAAAACGGTATTCAACGCACAGGCTAGGTGCTGGAGCAGTGGAACCGTCAGGCTCCTGAAGTTCTGAGTGAACTTTCCATTACCAAACTCTTTTACGAAAGCTTTGCAAACCACACATTCTCTGCCCATTGAACTCAGGGCGCTTTTTTTGGTGAGTTGCAGGAGATTGTGGGTCCTTTCAAATGCTTCCACATTTGATTCAATGATTCAAGGGCAGAGACAGAGTTTCATACACCCAAGGTTGTTCTTTTTGTCTCATAAAGCAATGAAAAGAGACAGTTTGTTTTGTTTCTGATAGGGGAAAAAAAATGGCATTCAACTATAAATTGAAAAGAATTTCAAGAGTAGGTATTCGAGGTCCAGTCCTGACGTTTAACAGCAAAAGTGAAGAAAGTGAGTTGTATGTGAGGTGATGTGGGTGAGTTGAGGATATGGAGGGATCAAACAAGGCAAGCGAGTTGAGGGTATTAGGTAGAGTAAAGAGCAGATGGCACATGGTTTGGGAAGCTGATGCAATAAATTAGCAGTTAATTAAGCAAGTCATTCAGTGAAGACATTCAGTTTAAGCAAGTCCATGCTTAGATGTGTTTTAAATTCCTGCAAAGGAACACATCTGCAAATCAGGATCAGAAACGAGCCACAATACCTCAAAAAATTGCAATAAATTGCTTTGCCTATATGTAGTCCTTTGTTATAAACAAAAACTGTTGGAAATCCTTTCAGAAGGACCGGAATATGTTTACCAGTAAATGAGCTGCATGCTGACTAACCATCCTGTGCATTATATACCCACACATGACTGCTATCCTGTGCATTATATACCCACACACCTGTCTGCTATCCTGTGCATTATATACACACACACCTGTCTGCTATCCTGTGCATTATATACACACACACCTGTCTGCTATCCTGTGCATTATATACACACACACCTGTCTGCTATCCTGTGCATTATATACCCACACACCTGTCTACCATCCTGTGCATTATATACCCACACACCTTTCTGCCATCCTGTGCATTATATACACACACACCTGTCTGCTATCCTTTGCATTATATACACACACACCTGTCTGCTATCCTTTGCATTATATACACACACACCTGTCTGCTATCCTGTGCATTATATACACACACCTGTCTACCATCCTGTGCATTATATACACACACACCTGTCTACCATCCTGTGCATTATATACACACACACCTGTCTACCATCCTGTGCATTATATACCCACACACCTGTCTGCCATCCTGTGCATTATATACACACACACCTGTCTACCATCCTGTGCATTATATACCCACACACCTGTCTGCTATCCTGTGCATTATATACCCACACACCTGTCTGCTATCCTGTGCATTATATACACACACACCTGTCTGCTATCCGTTGCATTATATACACACACACCTGTCTACCATCCTGTGCATTATATACACACACACCTGTCTACCATCCTGTGCATTATATACCCACACACCTGTCTGCTATCCTGTGCATTATATACCCACACACCTGTCTGCTATCCTGTGCATTATATACACACACACCTGTCTGCTATCCGTTGCATTATATACACACACACCTGTCTACCATCCTGTGCATTATATACACACACACCTGTCTGCTATCCTTTGCATTATATACACACACACCTGTCTGCCATCCTGTGCATTATATACACACACACCTGTCTGCTATCCTGTGCATTATATACACACACACCTGTCTGCTATCCTGTGCATTATATACACACACACCTGTCTGCTATCCTGTGCATTATATACACACACACCTGTCTGCCATCCTGTGCATTATATACACACACACCTGTCTGCTATCCTTTGCATTATACACACACACCTGTCTGCTATCCTTTGCATTATATACACACACACCTGTCTACCATCCTGTGCATTATATACACACACACCTGTCTGCTATCCTTTGCATTATATACACACACACCTGTCTGCTATCCTTTGCATTATATACACACACACCTGTCTGCTATCCTGTGCATTATATACACACACACCTGTCTGCTATCCTTTGCATTATATACACACACACCTGTCTGCCAGCATGCAGTTGTAGTCCTCTATAGAGCTGTGACTTGGACACGGGAGAAACTAGGACAAGGAAGATGGAGGCAATACATGAATGGCAGAGGACTGGTGTGTCTCTTGTCTCCTTAATGATGGCTCAGATCTTGATCTTCACTTAATGTACAGCAAATATTATGCTTTTTGCATCTGCAAAGAAATGTCTGAAATGAAACAACAGCAAGACTCAACCTTAGCAATATTCACCAAAACACAGCAGCTAATCGATGGAACCTGGAACTATTTTTCCTCAGATATGCTTAAGAAGTTTATGTGTGGCAGGAGACATTACAGTCCTTTATTGTGATTATTAATAATTGTGGTTTGGCTTTTCGGATGCTCTCTTTGCTGGTTTTGTTGTTGTGAACTAAAGTAAATAAAGGAACAGTTGACTGCGACTGAGAAAGGACTGCTGAGACTGGACACTCTGTTCCTGGATTTTGAGATTGTGTGATAAGTGTATTTTTACAAAGTTATTTATAAAGTAAAGTCTCTCCAACACTTCATGGACTAACATAACCTGAGTGGCCAGCAGGTGTGTCGGAAGGATTCAGCAGCTGACACCTGAGCCGCAGTAACAGGAGAGCTTAATAAACTGTGTGAATGGTGACATGGCTTGGTGTCAATGAGAGGTTCACACAACAGGAAGTAAAAATACTGACATAATATGAAATTAATCATTATCCGGCAGAAACAGCTGCGATTCAGTCCACACCATTCATTATGTGAACAACCTGGGACCTGGGCGGACGCCTGTGCCCTTAGTATGTCTTATTATAGTCCGCAGGTCTCACGGATGTGGCTCATCTAGGCTATTTGTTCACTTGTTGACAGGGACCTACCCACCCCAATGCAATCTCATTTCATTAACATTTCAGGTGACGAGTCTGTCATGGCCCTATTATAATATTCATGAGAAAGTCTTATGGGTACATTAACATTTTACAACCAATAAATTACAATGTGGTGTGTGTGTGTGCGTGTGTGTGTGTGCACACAGACCCATACAGTCTTCATAGGAGAGCCACCTGCTAGTCATCATGAGGGTTGTCTCTGGCGATATGATTGCACACAGAGCACACAGTAGAGTTTGTAAGTTTTGCCTCTTTTAAACGACTTCTTGAATGAAAACCAAAAGACATCAAACATGCATGCTGGAACCACGGAAGTTACTGGGAGACTAAGACCTAATTATTGGCATGCTATGGCTCTCCTCCAGCACCAGCCGGTACAACCAGAAATGACACCATCTCTCCATGTAGGCTTAATTAATGTGACAAGATGAATCAAGAGTTTTCCTTCACAGCCTCGCAAAACTCACAGACTGGCCTTTGCTCTTTTGCAAAGATGCGATCCATTACCTCTCTATAAACAGCATCAAAAACCTGCTCCTCGCAGACTGCATCTCCCACTCGTGCTGCTTTGAGGGGTCTTGCAGCGCAAAGGAGGAGGGTTTGCACAAAAACAAGCTGAGATTAAAAAGACAAGCGGCAGTAACCACCGAGTCGGCAGAACAAAGGAGCATTGAAAACACTGGTGGGCACAGAGACTGCTGCCGCAGAGCCATTTGAACTCGGTCAGCTTGTGGGCCAATCTGTGGCGCACGGCCTGGCCGGATGACAGAGCTCTCGGCTGCGAAGGAGCAGCTTTTCCAAGTGACTCACTGGATGACAGGACAGCAGCCTTATGCCACGGTGAGTCTGGTGCGACAATAGCACCAGCCAATTACCGAGAAAAAACTCCATGTGACGGCTGTGGTCACTTTTTTCCCCCCCGAATCTAGGCATGTGGATAAGAGCAGGACATAAATGGCTTGCAGAGTTTCTCTTGATATTCAGCCTAATTACCCACAATTTCCACCATTAATGGCCACCCAGGACCCTGTTTCTTTCTTAAAGATTAACTGTTGCACCTGTAATTACTTTTAAATGGCACACACATTCTTATCCACAGAGAGCTTGAATACACCGAAGTGGAAAGGTGACTCGGTGAGACATTTAAGTGCTGGAGGAACAGTTATGCTTATTGAATGAAAGAACAAATATCCCTTGGGGGAAAATGTGCTTCATTTAATCATTTAATGCAAGACCAATAACATCCTCTTGAAAATAAATGTAGGTAGTGACTTGAAAGTAAAATATAAGAGCACCCCACCATTTAATCCTGACAATATGTATGGTCAAACAGAGGACCTTAATCCCCCAGAATCATTTGTCAGAATAGCTATGCTATGATAAAACAACGTTTCCCCAATAACAAATAAATACAAAATGTTTAACAAAAAGACCCACATGATATATCTGCCAAAACAAAATACTGAACAATGGGCAAATCCAGTCCCAGGAGATTAAGAAACGGTGAGGTTTGACAACCAGGTCATTACCATAATCATGGCTGTCAGAGAAGGCAGCACTAAACACCCAAAGGCCTCACTAATTACTTAATAATTAACAAAGAAGGCCTTTTAGGTTCATGCAAAAGGTCAGATAACCTGTTTTCTAAGGTAATCCATTCCGAAACACACCTGGATAACCTGTGCGCTGACCTCTAGACCACTACCTCCAATAATGTCTGAATAACTTACAAGAGAGAGGTGCTATTAACATCATATACTATCTTAATTCCAGAAATGGAAATTCGCCCTAGTGACTATGTTTATGGCAGAGATGGTGACACACACAATCTGAATTCTATCTCTGCATTTTACCCATCCAGGGTAGTGATACACACAGTGAAGCACACTAACCCGGAGCAGAGAGCTTCCTTTGGCGGTGCCCAGGGAGCAGTGATTGGGGTTAGGTGCCTTGCTCAAGGGCACTTCAGCCATGGATGTGGGCAATGCATGGGAGAGCAGTGGTCTACCACTTCCCCTGCCCACATTTTTCCTACTGGTCGGGGATCGAACCGGCCACCCTACGGTTTCTAGCCCGATACCCTAAACAGTAGGCCTAGGCTGCCCCTTATGACTTCTTGATCAAAAAATTCACACCAAATGAAACTATCCAAAATTAAATCAGAGCACATTCTTGGTCTGGGAGGGCGTACCGCATCAATAATAGCCAATGAGAGTGGAACTAATGGATCCTCACAGTGCTGACCCTCTAGACCTCAGATGTGTAGGTAGACATCCAAAGGCTTAGGGACTTTCCACACTAAAAAAAGGAACACTTTAAGCAAAGTTAAGGGCAAATCTTTGACAGAACATCTGTCACCAAACTTTGGGTACTGCTGAAACAGACCCAGACATGGACAGTCACTCTATGCTGCCCAGTGTTAAATATGCTGACCTAAAGCTTTGGGCAACCACGATCAACACTCATGGCTTTGCCCATGATCAACACCCATGGCTTTGCCCACAATCAGCACCAGTGGCGGTTCTGCATGGAATTACGCCCCGGGCGATATCCCCTCCGAGCGCCCCCCCCCCCCCCCCCCCCCCCCCCCCCCCGAAAAAATTATAGTATAACAATATAAGTCAAACAAAAAATGAAATGTATCAATTGCACAAATCCTTCAATAGAACATTTGAATAACACACTTAAGAGAATTATTGCACACATAATTTACATTAAGGTTAGCTAACCAGCTATCTGCAAGTTATGTTGTGCTAGTGCAACGCTTGCTAGTCTAGTGGTGTCAAAAGGAAATCTATGGTCTAACCAGCTAGCTATCGACCTGTTAATTATTAAGATTATACTAGTACTCTGTATGCTTTTCAATTGCACAACTCTTTCAATAGAGCATTTAAATAACACACTTTAGATAATCAATGCACACATCATGTGCATTAATGTTAGCTAACACCAGCTCTTTGCAAGTTATGTTGTGCAAGCACTCAACATGCATTATAGTTAGTTGAGTTTGCTAATAGTGGCTAATGGGATTTCGCTAACGCTTGCTAGTCTAGTGGTGTCAAAAGGAAATCTGTGGTCTAACCAGCTAGCTATCGACCTGCTAATTATTAAGAGTATACTAGTACTCTGTATGCTGTTACATTATGTTAGTTGTGGCTAGCGGGATTTCGCTAACACTTTAGCCTAGTGTCAGATGAATGAACAACATGTTCATACCCTATGGTCAAATCAGCTAGCTAACGCTAGCTAGCAAACAATTCAGTTGGTGCTCAACATTAGCTGGTTGCCTTACAGTAATAGGAATATTGGTTAAGCTACACTTGATAAAATAAAACACATTTTTACCTTGTCCACTCGAGCATCCTTCAATAGCTTTATCGATAATGTAATAGACTACTCTGTTAAAGATGTATTACATTTCCCTCGGGATGAATAAAGTATCTATCTAACTATCTATCTATCTCTATACTCTGCTCACTATTACCTTCACCAGTTGGATAAATTGATGCAGTTAGTGGTCTCCTTCCACCAATTAACCCTTGGTGACCACATAATCGTTCTGTATTACCTATTTTTATAAGCCATTTCACACAATTCAGAAAAACAAAAAGTATAGGGTAATTATAATGTTTATTGGGAGACCCAGAGCTGAACTGCCCGCCGCCCCCTCTCTCTTTCCCCCTTTCACCCAGGATTGCGCTGCACCTTTTTAGCGAGCAGGTGCGCCTGCAGCTGCAGGGGGCGCCAATTTGCCAATTCCTCACGCAGTGATATGATGTATAGAAAAGCGCTTCGCGGCCTAGATTATTATTACTATTTTTTTTAAGTGCTCGTGCCGCCCCTCACGTGTCATGGAAAAGTGCCGCCCCGGGCGGCTGCCCGGGTCGCCCGTGCCTAAAACCGCCACTGATCAGCACTCATGACATTGCCCACGATCAACACCCATGGCTTTGCCCATGATCAACACCCATGACATTGCCCATGATCAACACCCATGGCTTTGCCCACGATCAACACCCATGGCTTTGCCCATGATCAACACCCATGACATTGCCCATGATCAACACCCATGGCTTTGCCCATGATCAACACCCATGGCTTTGCCCACGATCAGCACTCATGACATTGCCAACGATCAACACCCATGGCTTTGCCCACGATCAACACCCATGGCTTTGCCCATGATCAACACGCATGGCTTTGCCTTAGAGGGAACATTTGGGGAGCAAGTCGAAAACTGGTGTTGGAAAAACAGAATTGCTTTTATAACTAATTGCATGTGATTCGATGTAATGACACTATGTTCTATTAATTGTCTCTACTGGTATATAATCTGGACATGTTTTGGTGTGTATGCTGCTGCTCCCCGCTGCTAACTGAGAGCTCACCGTTACAGTAAATACTCTAGTCCACACTTACACACACTTACTGAATTATAAAAGGAAAGAAAGCTAAATTTCCAAATGAAGATGCAAAGCCTTCTGTCAAAGGGTCGATCTTTTCACTTCACACATTCCACTATAAATTACAAAAAGAAAAACTAGCTAGTCACAAGACTTACAGCCCTGGATTTCAACCTTGTGGTTGGCAAGCCTATCTTCCCCACGTTCAAGGGTCCAGGATAAAACATAATACAATAAAGGTTAACGCATTTGCACCAAACTGAAATGTATGTTTTTGATTACAGAACCTAGGACAATCCTAGTGTTTGCTTCGCCTCACTACATCTTTTACAGAGACAGTTATGTGTGAAGACAAAATAGTTGCAGTATTTTTTTAAGGTAGGTTTAAACCACCAAGGAAAACACTGATCAATGACTGACTGACTGTGTCAATGCCATGCGATGGAAAGTTACCAGAACAGCTGGGGGTGCTTGTAGGAATTATTTAATGAGTAAGAAGTAATTTAGGATAATTCATTTCAGGGGTTAGTCACACACACACACACACACACACACACAATACGATGTTGAGGGGGTTTTACCTAGAAAATGGGTGTGGTATAAGGTGCCAGGGACATCTTTTGATTTGGTTGGGGTCAGATGAGGAGGTCATGTTAATTGGCTGGCTAAGTCAGCCAATGAAGCAAAGATGGGTGGTGTTTAATGTTGGTTTAAATTGTCTTGGCGGGATGTTTAAGGGCAGATGTAATATCCGGCATGCATCTCTTTACTGTAGGCCTAACTTACCTACAGTAAATCCATTTTGAACAATGCGTCCTTTGTCTGACTTCTGATTGTGAATTAGTTTAATAGTTAATATTGGCCGCAACATGCTGAACACACCATCCATGTAAGAAAACCATAAGCATGTGCAACATGGAAAATGTGTTGTGTGCGTGTTTTATGTTGAAACTGTAAGCCAACAAGAGCGGAGTTGATATTAATACGCTAGAAAGACTACCTCAGGATTGCGTGCATGAAACTTCACAACCGGTGTCACTGCAGGTGTGAAATTCTGCATCTTATGCCCTATCTGGCAAGGATCTAATTGTTTGAAAACGTATTTTCATTTCAATGTGTCTGCTAGGTTAAACAAAATCCACTTCCAGCTAGCTCCATACAGCTTTGTGCAAACAGTCAACTCCAGAGGAATTCATAACACAGTTAGCACAGTTGAAAATCAATCATGTGCTACCGAATGAAGTGTTTGAAAATAATATGCACACAGAAAGATTCCCTTGGTTTCCATTTTTCATATATTTGCGCGTTAGGAATTGAAAAAAAAAAAACAATTCACATTGAAGGCATTGACAAACGCCGAATGAGAATGCCTAGGTCAGTGCCACTGTAGACAATGACGAGACAAATTGAAAAAATTGCTCTGATGTATACAAATGAATGCCACCATATGATATTGCAGATGTGTTCCGTTCCCCTGCTCTGCTTCAGAATAATCCCTTTCTCACGCCAATGTGCGTGATAAACCCGCGTCATCGGAGGCGCCGGCGCCGCGCACCTTTGGCAACAGGCCTATATTTTCATGAAGCTTCACTGCCCTCTACTGGCTTTATACCGCACAGAGTTAGGGCAGACGTGTGCTTCAACCGAAGATTTCTTCGGACACCGAAGTAGAATTAATTACGTGAGATTCTTCACATCCCCCAAATTAATGAATACAAGAACAAGGTTTGGTTTTGCCCTAAAGAACTAAAGATTAATACAAATGGCGCTCCATGGTCTAAATATAGTATCAAAAGGACTGAGAGATAACTGTGGCTGATGAAATAATTGGCTATGCGTGGTTTTTATATGAATATATGTATAAATATAATGTGCACTATTCATATTTAATTGCCTTACATATCTTTAGAGATAAAAACGTAGAATTGTCTGTCAGCTTCGAACAATATCTAGGCCCATTGCGTACTTGGTTTGCTCGCCTCTCCTTATGGAAATATAAGACAGCTGGAATAACAGGATCCCTCTGAAATACTTCCACTTTCCGAAAACTAAAAATACTAAAAAACATCGGTGTAACACCATGGTCCAGTGTAGTGAGACTTGCATAACATGGCCGTCATACATTATCTCATCACGTCTGACTGTTTTTCCTCATCAACTGAGACTAGCAGGCAAATCAATGTATTTATAGGTCGAGATGTCCCATTGAGTAGGCTCCTCTGAGAGAAATTAAGTCAGGCTGTAAATCATTTCCTCTTGCCGAGAACCAGAGAAACTTAAAGTGTGTCTCACTCACCCCCCTCTCTGTCCAGTGACAGGCGATGCCACAGTGTAGGCTATGGCGGAAACGCAGGAAATTGCGCTTCCCCCTTCTGAGACATCTCTTCCATTGCACCCTATAGGCCTGTCTGTAACAGTTCCATCCCCCAATAAATCAATCAAGTTGAGCATGATACACGTCATTATTTAACCCTGTTAGCTAAAGTGTAGTCATTGTGCGTCCAGTAGGGTAGACTACAATAAAAACAATTACAATGAAGACATTACTTCATTCAGTGCCCAACATCAGATAATAGACGATTACCAAAAGTATACACACTAGATGCTGAAATGCCATGTAATCAGACCATTAACCACCTGTCATGGCCGGAAAAAATGAACAGTAACAAGAATATCGGAAAGTCAAAATAACTGCAGATGTCTCGCAACAAGGCGGGGCGGGGGTGTTTGTGAGTGGGGGGCGGGTAAAGTTTAATCAGTCTAAACTACAGGCTGCTACAAGACCTAGCCTACTGGTTTTTTTAAGAAAGAGGTGGGAGGGGGAGATGGGTGCACCCCTGCAGTAGAGTTTTCGTGCGCCACTAAACTTCCTTAAAGTTAGTTGGAGTTTCAAGCGGTTTTGATGGGCTCAGTGTCCGCTTGAATCTCCTACTTTTGGATTAGTGAATTAGGCTACCATTTTAACTTTTTCCGATCTATTTCAAACTCTTTTTAGCGAAGATGAAAAAACACACTTACTGTGGAATACAATGCTTTGCCTTCTGTTTTATGTCAGCCTTTAATTTAATTAATGCATCTCCGTCCAGCTTATTTCAGGGCAGCGCGTACTCAGGCGCGGTTCACAGGCACAGGAATAAGTAAGTAATGGGTATTTTCTTCGTTTTAACATTTTCTATGTTTGTGTACGCTCACATACAGCTCACACCCAAATTATTGTCTCTGAGGCTCAGTTGGGTTACATTTCAGATGGTGATATTTATAGGATGATTATCTCCCTCACCGCCATAGGCTCAAGAAAACAAGGGGGTCAGTCAGATAAGCCCTTGATAACACCATGTGGAGTGGGACTGCTTCTTTTGCATGCATTGGTCACGGCCGTAGTGTCATTAAATCAGTTTAAATTATGGTCCGTTAAAGTGAGTGATTTGGCAGGCATTGTTCTGTGCCAGACACACTCCACGTTTACCTATCATGTGTCTTTTTAATGGAGGACCTGATAACATCACGGGAATGTTGGAATGTGACATTTGCTCAAAGCACAGGACTAGAGAGATTCATCGTGCACTACAGATGAACAAAAGCATTGTCTGACACAAGCAAATCCGATGAAATGGCAGGTTAATTTAATGTTTTTTTTTCTGCACGTTCCTTACCTTTGACATTTTCACATGCTTACCTTGTCTCCGAACGCTCTACAGAAACTGGTGTGCCTTTATTGTGCAAAAGAATGTGAGCTGCGCGGTCCAGGGAGGCGTTGGGAGCATCCAAGAGCCTGGGGTGGCGCCCTGTCCACCGCATCAGCCGGACTGTGAGCAACAAGTGATGTAAGTACCCCAAGAGACCAGTGGGTGGAGGGCGCAAAAGTAACGTCCAAACTATGCAAATGTCACCTACCGCCTGATAATACATAGGACTCGGCAAAGATATTACAGAGTAACAACTGATTGACTGATTGGACAACAATCGATTCGAATCGGATGGTATAATGTGATGGTTATCCATTGACCTATCAGATGTAGTGCTAGCTATCAGACGTTCCGAAGGCAGATTATAATTGGTAAATAGCAAAACAAGCTAATGTGTGGAATAGAAATATGTGCCATTCAATACACATGCACATTGCTTATAGAGAACAATCATTGTATGTTGGAACCATATGGTAGCCTAATAGAGGAAAGGCCTAATACTTCTTAGAACTAGATTAATTGGCCTTCTCTGCTTGTATGGTTCTATGCATTGCACATAGTTACAGACATTAGAAGAGCACAGGGTAGGGTCTAATTAAGCCATTCTTTGCACATAGGCCCATAGATGAGCCTAAAGAGGAAAACAAACATCAGGATGTACTTACAAATAAGAGGATGGGGGCATGCAAAGTTGTGATTTATTTAGTGTTGATGACAGAGTGGGAGTGCTCTTTCCAAAAGGAATGCCAGTGAATCATCCTAACTTTTATAATGCGGAATAAATGTTACTGTTCCAGATTTACAGTGTCCCAAGGCTTAAAGGGTAATTCTTGTTTCCCCCCTGTCTTTCCTAGTTGGTTTAGGAGTCAGCTGAGGTATAACAGCTTTAGATACACTAGTAAGGTTCAGCTTGGTATGATTCATTAAATAAAGAAAAGGCCATTTTTTTCAGGGCTTTGCATATAAATACTTTTTTTCTGGGTATGATCTCAGTGGTACAACTATTGAAAGGGCCTTATAAGGAAACAAATAGTTTTGCCTAAGAAATTGGCTTTATTTGTATTAATGGAAAATTTTATATTTTTTGCCTGGAACTCTATCAAGAACAGCTTACTATTATAAGATGAGTTCCAAACCTTGTGTAGTCATGTTTCTTTCAAAATATTGGCCTCCTGAACAAATGTTTGCTGATATCTGGTAGGGATTAAGTATGGCCAACTGGTGGTTGTTTTCAAACCTAATCTTATCCACAGATGTGACAGATGAGGCCTGCCACTAAGGAAATGACGCCATATATTGTTCTCCTCTGAGAATGGGGTGGCACGACTCCCATTGAGTAGGAACACATGTTTTCAGATCTGATATACTGCAACACATCAAAACTTGTCATCCCTGTCTATCTATTTTAAAAAGTCAGTTGATATTTCATATTGGCTTCAGCAGTAGAAACGTGTTATAATTCTGTTAACATGCCTGCCACGGTCGGCCATCATCAACAGGTCATGAATACCATGTCTGGATCTTCATGTCTATAATAAGTCCTGCATTAAATATTTAACATGCTATATTCAACAATTCAGGCAGCATAATCAGATCACCGTGGCAA
Source organism: Sprattus sprattus (assembly GCF_963457725.1). Classification (NCBI taxonomy): domain Eukaryota; kingdom Metazoa; phylum Chordata; class Actinopteri; order Clupeiformes; family Clupeidae; genus Sprattus; species Sprattus sprattus. The sequence continues at coordinate 18,516,848 of NC_137918.1, read as the reverse complement.
AAATTCAGTTGGCACTATGGGTATTTAAATATATCATGAATTTAAATATATCATGGCCAATGCATAGCAAATGATGACATTCAGGAAATTGAGTGTAACCTCAACGGACAAGAATGTTAATATTTTAGTACCTGTACGATTGACATGAATAGAGAAAAACATATTCAGCTGTAGTGATATCATTTGAGTTCACGCTTATGCCACTTATGAGTGAAGTACTCCATTCGGATGTTATCTCCAGAGAAAAAAAAGCTTTTACGCCAGCTGCATTTACGTTAACAATCATTTGCTGAATATTGAGATCAAAGGAGGAAACATGTAGCCAATGCTATGATTTACTAAAGTTAAAGGAGGAAACATGTAGCCAGTTCTCTGTGTTACTAAAGTTAAAGGAGGAAACATGTAGCCAATACTCTGTGTTACTGAAGTTAAAGGAGGAAACATGTAGCCAATACTCTGTGTTACTATAGTTAAAGGAGGAAACCTGTAGCCAAGGCTCTGTGTAACTGAAGTTAAACGGATGACTCTCAGAAGCTCTCAGAGGCTCAATTACGTCAGTAATCAGCTAAATCTATGCGCCCATGCTTACCATGGTGGGCACTGCACAATGGTTTAATGAGTGAACTACTGTTCACCAATCAAATTACACAGGTCCCCCATAGCATATAGCAATTTGTTAAATAGTTTGTACTGCAGAACAAAGAAGCAGGCAGAACAGTAATGAAGCATGTGGCCTGAAACCATTGATCTTCATATTTGAACAAAGATGTCTCAACATAGAATTTAACATTATGGCCATGGAAGGTACACGGCTAGGAGATTAATACAGCACATTTATAACCAGCAAGTAGTTCTGTTTTGTGTCCCACATCACTTATCTTAACTCTCACTCCTTCCTCTTAGGTACCACACCCGATTCCGGCCCACATACAGGATTGCGTATAAGACGGTCACTGAGCTTGAATGGAGATGCTGTCCAGGTTTCCAGGGCCCTGACTGCAAAGAGGTCAAAGGCTCTCCAAACAGACAAACTATTCTGGAGCCTCAAGCTGACCGGCAAGCTCAACCTGATTTCCGAAGATATGCTCAAAGTAAGCGAACAAACTTAAAAAGGGTTGCTGCATAATCAGTAATGACAGTGTTTTGGCAAAGACAGTGTTGCAGGTTGTAAATAGGGAACTTATATATATTGTATATATATGTATATATATATATATATATTTTATATTATTTTATATTTTTTCATTTAATTTTCGTTCTTTTCCATGTCTCTCTATCCATGTCTTATCACAGGACCAGAACGTAGAGACGTACCCTCCCATGACGTGAGGCGTGCGGGTGTGGATAAGGCCCGGCTGCTGGAAGGAGAGGTCCAGAAGCTATCTCAGGCAGTACAGGACCTGCAGGCAGCGATGGCAGGTATGAGTGACAACCTGCGCACCAACTTGCAGGAGGACACCAGCAAGATGCTCATCACGCTCCTCAACAACATGCGGCCTCCAGACAGCGCCAGGTCAGGAGGCACGGAGGAAAGCCCCGGGCTCCTGGACGGGCACCTGGCCGTGAGAGGCCATGTTGAAGAGCTGAGGGGCATGGAGGAGGTGATGGCGAGACTGGATGGTGTGACGGACGCGCTGAGGAGTAAAGATGAAGCCCTGGAGGAACTGCGTGTGTCCGTGTCGGGGCACAGCGACCAGATACGTATGCTCATGGACACGTCCCAGGGGCCTCCTGATGGGGGTGTGTCTCCCGACCTGGACGTGCTGCAGTCGTACATCGACAAAAAGTTTGAAAAGCTGACAAAGGAGCTCATGGACAACATCGAAGACAAAATGACGCGACTGAAGATCAACGACAGGATTACGTCTGTGGAGAAGTCATGCCACGAAGAGCACCAGAACATCTACACCACCTTGACGGAGGTGATGGACAACAAGCACGACGACCTGAAGAGGGAGATCAGCTCACTGCGTCTGGACATCGGCGTGGCGGCGGACGGACCAATCCTCTTCAACCGAGACGCGTCGGCTCTGCGGCAGAACGACGGCAACCAAAACGACCTGCGCCTGGAAATACAGCGGGTGGCAGACGCGCACCGCATGCTCAACGCTCGGATGGACAACGAGCTGGAGCACCTGTCCATGCTCCAGCTGGAGGACGTGTTTGGCCCGCGCATAGAGGAGCTGGAGGACAGGATGAACGTGACCGAGAGGAACGTGGAGGTGTTTGGCCTGTTCCTCGAGGAGAAGCTGAACAAGACCATCGCCGACGAGGTGGCAGCCCTCCGTCTGCTCATGGAGGAAAGGCTGAATGGCATGGAGGACCAGTTCACGACCATGCTGGTGGAGATGAGCAACAACTCCTTCCCCGGGATGTTCGGCGACTCCATGGACGCCCTGCAAACTGACATCACCTCTAACAAGCTCCTGATCCAGACCTTGGATGATAAGATTAACGCCGTGGGAGGGATATGCCAGACGAAGGACTGCACGCCCGGCCTAGGAGGTCTGGATGGAATACTGAGAGACGTGCGACGCTCAAAGAACGATCTGGAGGTTCTGAGCACGGATGTCTCCGAAAATGCCGACAAGATCAGACAACTGGAAGGGGCTCTGGATAGGCTGTCGGTACGGAATCAGGTCCTCACGAAGAACGCACAGGATCTCCAGAACAAGGTCAACACCTCCGCGGACAGTGCTGATCATCTGACGAGCTCTGTTGCAGAGTTGAAGAACTCCGTGAGTAAAATCGAGCAAGACTACCAAAGTCTAAATTCCACCTGTTGTAGACAAGGGCAAACTCTAGCAGCACCGGGCCCCAGCGTCCTCCTGGAAACTACAAATGGAGCCAGCGGACACCAAATAGAGGAACTGAGGAGCGGGTTAGCGAGACTAAACTCACACATGACAGCGGAGCTCGGGCGCTGTAACGACAGCCAGGCCCGCACGAATGAAGCCGTGGCTGACCTGAACGGCAGGGTGTCCAAGCTGGAGAAGATCTGTGGAAAGGAGGACGGTGTTCCGGGCGCGAAGGACGGTCTGCAGAGACCCACGCTCGGCTTGTTGGATCCAATCCGGCAGCTAAACAGCACTGTGAAAGCTCACACGCTGGACATCAGAAACCTGCAGAGCTCCCTGCACAACGTCCAAACGCAGCTGTCAAGCCTAGCGAGGCACATCGTCAAAGACGCCACGGCTAAAGAACAAGGTTAGTGCAGTGGCTTACATGGCTTGTGTATGTGAAAGGCGAAAAAATCTGAACCAATGCAACTTGAGGGTAGGCTATGTGATGCCAACGATATAATCAGAATCTTGGGGAAATTGCAGTAGTTACCTACATAGTTAGGCATTGTTGTTGCCAGGACCTGATACCCTCTTGTAGGCCAACAAGATGAAAGACTAGGGAATCAGGCAGTCAGGTATGAGTTGTGTTGGTCAACTCAGTGACAGTGGAGGAAGATGAAAGCAGCTCACTGCAGTATACGTGCCGTGACAGACAAAGATTCATAAGGTCATGTTGACCAATACCCCCCCCCCCCCCTTCCCCCACCTCATCCCTATCGCACTGACCTTTCCGGTCATTGTCATACAATGAAGAGATCCAATTATCCCGTGAGCCTCCCCGGAGGCTTTCGCGGCGGCTGTATGTGAATTGATTTGCCCTCCTGTGGTTCTGTGGTGATCATGCCCTACTTTCCCTGAGCGTTCATAATGTGGGCCCACGAGATGGGGAGAGTTTGCAGAGCAGCGTGCGCGGGTCTGGTCCTCATTACGCTCCTGAGTCACTGCTGGGGCCCCTGGAGGTGGGGCGCTGTGCTGGGAGCTGGAGTCGGGCCCCACACCCATCAGCAGATGTTCGACCTGTGACCGTAATCTGTGATGTCACACATGCTCGCAGATTTCCTAGGAGCCTCCCATTCATGCGGTGATGTCATCCAGCTCAGGGTGGGGGGTTTACATCTCTCGTCTGTTGAAACTCCTAAAGCCGTTTTAATGTACACAAGCCCCACAGCCTGGTCTACACCGGGGGGGGGGAGTAACATGTTTTTACACTCAAAACCTCTGTGTAAGACCCTAGAACTAATTTTACTAAATTTTTCTGTTTGCCATAAAGTTTTCCTCATTTTGTCTTGTTTTGTTTTGACACATTTTGTAACTTATTGGAGTAACATTTGTAAAGACCACTTTTTGAACTTCTCCAGGTTAGGCTGAAAGGTTTTGTATACATACAGTTTCCAACGGAAACAAGTTAACAACTTTTTATCCTTCTTCCCAGGGGTGTGGTGAGAACACTGTCAAAGCTTTGCGGTCTGTGTCCGGACTGAGTTTGTCTTTGCCGTTAAACGGGGGCCTCGGGATCTTGAAACAGACAGGGTGTTGTAACGATGCACACAGCGAGCTCAAACCCTGAATAGTTATGCTGTTACTCATTCATTCTGGCTGATGAGTGTGGTCCAGATGCATTGCACAATACTGAAAGCTGCTCTCTCTACAGTGACAAAGCCTTTCAGAGTAACCACTTTAGAGGTTCCATTTAACATTCTCATCATTCAGGCTAATGACAGTCCATTTTAATCTTTAAGTCTTGAATTATTGACATCCTCTGGAGAGCAGGACACTAGTAACCTTTTCCACGTTCTATGGATTGGTTTGCAATAATGCTAGGCTGACCTTTCTCATTTAGACCCTTGTGGTTTTACCGGTCTGAGTTTCCTCTGAATGGAATTTTCGCGTGGGGTATTTGATCCTTCTTTTCCTCCTCTAACACCCCTTATCTACTCACCTCCTCTCTCCCACACTCTCTCTCCCCTTCTCTCCTTTCCTTTCTCCCCACTGATTGGAATCTCCCTCGCTCTGTCTCCGTGTCCACGTGCATATTTTGAACTCAGACAACCCCCCAGAGGACATTAGCTGGATCATATCAGAGACTCGGGACTCCACCTTGGAGAGGGGTTCAACAGATTTCCAAAGTGGAAAATTAGGATGTGAACTTTCTCTTGGGTTTTTGGCCTGAAGGTTTAGATTCAAGAACGCATCTGGAAGTCCTCAGAGTGTGCAAGGCCCAAAGCAAGGCTCCTCCTCACTCAAGCATACGTACGTACGGCAATTACAGTGAAGAGCAAGATGGCACTCATTAACCAACAGGAAGAGGGTGCATCTCTGTGTGTGTGTGTGTGTGTGTGTGTGTGCGTGTGTGTGCGTGTGTGTGCGTGTGTGTGTGTGTGTGTGTGTGTGTGTGTGTGTGTGTGTGTGTGTGTGTGTGTGTGTGTGTGTGTGTGTGTGTGTGTGTGCGTGCGTGCGTGCGTGCGTGCGTGCGTGCGTGCGTGCGTGCGTGCGTGCGTGCGTGTGTGTGTGTGATTGTGTGTGTGTGATTGTGTGTGTGTGTGTGTCTTTGTCTGTTTAATTGCAATTCTATTTAAAGGATAATTCATGTTGTGCATATTAATTCTTGAAGAATGGATGTATTTTCGTGTCAGGTATGTGATATCAAGAGTATTTTTCCGGTAATCCTGGTGCCACATTTCGCACCTGCCCACATTTGTAGGTGTTGATGCACCTGCACATTTTATGTTAAGTTTTTATTTCCGTCTCTTATTTCTGTCTCTACATGAGGCGTTGGGGTGATAACGAGAGTTCCCCCAGGAGAATCCTACCCCCCCCCCCCCTGCTGTGGCCCTTGTTAGCGCTTTGTGACTTCCTCTACTTCCTGCTCCTCCACGGGTGTAGTGACGCTCAGGGCGTCCCCTAAGGATGCTCTCCGCGGCGGGAGTGGTGGCTGTGGGGAGGCGTGTGACTCAGTCATGGTTAGACAACACATCTGTGTGCGGCAGTGCTCTGACACGCCACTGTGGGCTCTGTGCGGTTCATTCTCACTCACCTTTGGCCGGGGAAACATAGCTAGGGAAAATATTTAACAGGGTAGGTCGGAATCTATGGAGCAGCACTATGGTTTCGACTGCGCTAAATACCAGGCAGAAGGGTTTTATTACTTTTATTATGATTTTAATATTTTAAGCCTATCGGAACATCAGGTTCTGATACGATGTTGACCAATATTTTATTGCTCCTGCTGCTTGCTCTTATTGATTTTATGTAAAGCACTTTGAATTGCAACTCCTGTACGAAATGTGCTATATAAATAAAGTCTTACTTACTTACTTACTTACTCACTGTGAGAAAAAAAACACAGGGCCAAGGGCTTGTGGGAAACCAGTCCCGAATCCCAGGGAGGACGTCAATGGGCCTTTTGTTTGTGTTTAATTTGATACACCAGTGTGTAGGGCCCACCGCTTCCTTGGAGATGCTGTTGATGCGTGCAAGTCATCTGATTTGCACAGATTGATTGGATATGTGGAGTGGCTCAGGGTTATGTGCTGTGATTCATGATCAGCTGACCCTGAGGGCATGTGAAGAGGGGATTATGGTGTGAGCCTTCTGTCAGCACTGATGCAAATCTTAGGGAAATGTAACCACAAGGTGTATAGAAGCTTTTTTTATTATTATTTATTTTTTTATTTTACAAAACCTGAGGTTGATGGAGGAGTGTGGAGCCTCCACAAGCCTCTGAGGAAAATTTGAGGGTATGCTTGAACTCCCTCTGAGACTCTCTGTTAACGACCTGAACCGAGCTGCCTAAATAGGCACACTCAAGGTGTGTTTGGTGGTTTGGTCGTGCGTCTGAGCAAAAGCTTGGGTTTCTGGAAAGTGTGGTGGAAAAAAATCCGACGGGATGGTGTGCGAGTGTTCTGGGTGTTACATCAGCTTGAGCTATGTGCTCCATGGAGCTGCCCAGGGTCAGACTCCTTCTCCTCAGACGTCATTGTCTCTCGCAGTCACAGAATCCATACACACATCCTCCACCCAACACATGAAAAGCCCTGAGCCTCTCTTTTTTAACCCTGGCCTTTAAACCTGTTTTATTGAGTGATATAATGGAAGCAGATGAAAGCAGAGCCTAGAACTTTCCAAGGTTTGTTTAGACCAACATATTGTATAAATACTGTATATGAATTGAACTGCCTTTGTGAGAATGAAGTGTGGATCTGGTGTAGAGAGAGAGAGAGAGAGAGAGAGAGTGAGAGAGAGGTTTATAGGTTGGTTGTAAAGATAAGACACACAGAAACCCAAATACTGGTTGGTTTCTTTTTTCATTCTTTTATGTATGTATGTAGAAGAAATACATTTGTTTATTATTGGAGACTTTGGATTTATTCAAGTGGTTTTCATTTTGCTCCATTACCTCTGCTGCCAGCTTGCTTTTCCAAATAGACTGCCAAACTCCCCTCCATCTTAGCTTCAGCTGTTTATCCTGTTCACCTCTCCCTCTCCGCAGTGCCTCTAAGGCCTCAGAGACCCGTGGATCCTTCCATCCAGATCCCTCCGCGTCCGCCTCAAATCAATCAGATCTTCACCATCCCCATGCGCATACCGATCCAGCCACGGCAGCCCGCCATACCCCAGCAGCCAGGTCAGCCGCGGCAGCCCCAGCAGCCAGGACAGCCCCGACAGCCCCAGCAGCCAGGTCAGCCGCGGCAGCCCCAGCAGCCAGGACAGCCCCGACAGCCCCAGCAGCCAGGTCAGCCGCGGCAGCCCCAGCAGCCAGGTCAACCCAGGCAGCCCCAGCAGCCAGGACAACCCCGACAGCCCCAGCAGCCAGGACAACCCCGACAGCCATCGATGCGGCAGCCATCGAGTCCCCTCCACCCCAACCAGCCTCCGGTGCCCCGCAGACCCGTGCTGGAGACCGGCCAGGCCGGACCCCCCGGGTACCAGCGCAGGGTGACCGTTAGGAGAGACCAGAGCTCAGGAACTTCCCAAAAGCCTGTCGTAGGATTCGCCGGTGCCCCAGGTGAGAAATGGACACGTCGGAAGAATCCACGTCTACCTCTAATAGATGCCAAGCAAAACTTCATCAGAGAATACTTCAAAGCTGTATGTTCTTGTGTGTGTCCAGTATGAGGTAGAGCCATTGGGCTTCTTAAAGAGATTTCCCATTAAATGTATATATCCCATAAAAGCTATAAGAACACTTTCCTGTAAGTATGATGATTCAGATGATAGTGATGTACTGATGAGTTATCATGAATACAATTCACAGGCTGTTACAGTATTTAAGTTGCTTAAAATAGAAATGTAAATGCAATTATTTTATGAGAAAGAATTTCTGGGTTGGTAATGTGTGATTTAGTAGAGCAGGGACTTATTGAGGCTATATTGATGAATGGTAACTAAAGATTAATTTCATGCAATCATAGGGTTCCAGCCAGTAAATCCTGTGGCCTTCAAGACAAATCCCTTAGCAGGTAAATTTCACTCTGGCTAATGGAGTTTACAGTTCTAACACATCAAGCATCAACGTCGTCACTTAATTTACATACGTACATTGTACACTATAAGTAGTTAATACCAAGGTTAATTTGATCCACTTCTTTTGCAGTGTCTCAGATGCCATACAAGCCTGCCGCACACATTCCATTTGTAACACCAGGTAAGCTTGTCCACAATCCAGAGGCAGTCACAATTTTAAGAAACCTTCACAATGTACTGTTCACCTGACATCTTATTCCTGATGCCATCACAGTTGCTGCACAGAGCCACACTCCTGGAGACTCTCTCTCCTTCTCTGCTGGCCTCACCAGCCAGCCTTTCTCAGGGGACTTCAGCGTCGTCCGCTTCAACAGGGTGCTGGTCAATGACGGCGGTCACTACAACCCGAACACAGGTACATTCTGAATTCTGAAGAGCAGTCAGCTGATGTTGGAATTTTTCCATTTGTTTACGCATCTGTTATGAGCACTGCATGAAAACATAAAGGGGGCTATTGAAGGGTGAAAGTGTTGAATGTCATACTGTGAGATTATTAATCATCCTCTCAATAGGATGGCTGGCTTTTTTTATTTTTTTGATATTTGCTGTGGCTCTCTGTATTTCTCTGGGGTAGAACATATAGCACTCCCTCCTGCATAGCTTTTCACTCATTCTACTAACGGAGTGATACATTTTGAACATATAGCACTCCCTCCTTCAAAGCTTTACACACATTCCACTAACGGTGTGGTACATTTATTGTTTGATTGATGTGTGGACCATATGCTGGAGGACATTTTATGGACTGCTATTTACTGAAGAAAAGCAATGCACTTGAAGCTTCTCTTTGATAATTAATTCCAGCTTGTGTTCAGCCTCGTGCTTGGCATGGTAAAAACACATTTGGAGATATTTTACCCATCAAAACAAGCTCGGAGGGGATGGCGAGCGGGGGGGGGGGGGGATGCCTGCACACCTGTGGTTCAGCATCAACAGCTTAAATGTTTTTATCGAGTAGTCCACCACCTGTTTCTAATTAGGAATCGCTCTACCCCTGACTCCACAGGGATATTCACAGTACCCATGGATGGTCGTTACCTAGTCACTGCTGTGCTGACGGCCCAGCGCGGGGAGCGGGTGGAGGCGGTGCTCTCCGTGTCCAATCGCAGTGTGCAGAAGCTGGAGACAGCTGGCTACGGGCAGGGCGACCTCCCTAAGACGGGCACAGACAAGGACAAATGTGTGTGCGGTGGCTCTGCATCCTTCAGCGTTGTGCTTCCACTCCGAAAAGGCGACCGTGTGGCTGTGGTGCGAACCGCTGGAAAGCTGGCCGTCTCCGAGTCCAGGGAGATCCTCTCCACCTTCAGCGGCATTTTCCTCTACTCGCCTCAATCCAGCAGATAGCCCCGTCAGACAGCCAAAACCCCGCCAAGGCCCGTTCATCAGGCCAGGGCTTTTCAGTCTAACTCCCTAATCAGACTGAAGTCCAATATCAGGCTGGGAACAATGCAATAAATCCAGCTTGGCCTCACAAAATGGTCAATACAGCCAACCTCCTAAATTGAACATTGTGTTGACACTCAGTTTTTATTACTTTGCTTTCACATGAATGTGTGCCAAAATGTTTTTTTTTTTTTCTTCATTAGAGATCACTTATCTCCCTATTTTTACAATGTAAAAAGTGTGATTATATTTTAACAACTTAAATAACCTATATTTTAAATGTCTGGACTGTAAAATTCATTATCTGAGCTATTCTGACCACATTATAGTCATTAAGTTTGTGGTTGTAGGCAATTTCATATCTGTATAAGTATGGTTTTACAGTGTGGCAAAAAGAGATTGAAAAAGGACATCCGACCAAAGTAATATCCTTGTCAATTATTCACCATTTCTTGCAAAAGTATGTTGTGGATCAGTGAAACGAAACCACAAGCCATTACAGAAAACACAATTACAGCAAGCGGCTCCTTCGTGATCTTTCCAGGAACAGGGTGTGGACGGCATTTCCCTAACCCTTCCCCAATCCCCAAGGAGATCAGATCCATTATTTCCACACACACACACTCACACACACTTACACACACACACACCATAAATGGCCACTTCTTGGAATACTAAATCATATCCATTTGGACCTTTTCTACGGCGGTGTGAAGTCATCTGAGCGTAATGCAACTACAGCCTCATCTGCCAGGTAAATGGTTGGGAAAAGACGGTGTGTATAACAGCCTGATATCAGTGCAATGACGCACAGACAGTGAAGCAAGTGGTCCCAAAGGCATTCTGTTGACATTTGGTTCTCAAAAAACGAATTGAAATGACAATAAAATAGTTATTTTTAAAAAAGCTCTGAAAAAGCTTCTTCCATTTAAATTCTGATTTATTACCAAATCAACCAAAGGACCTGCGTCTGACAATCAGTGAGTCTCGTTCAAAGAAAGACAGATAATCCAGTGCATATGTTGATGGAATACATTTTTAATAGATGTTGTTCCATAAAACCTTCAAACTCAAAGTATTGGTCAATATACTCTATACATCAAATATAAGCCTAGACATTTAAAAGTCTGGTTACTTGCAAGCTTTTACATCCGAACAGAAAGACAACCATCCTCCAAACAGAAGACAAAATGTAAAGAAATGCACACAAAAAGGCATCAAGACAAAACCATGAGGGAAGAAAACCACCAATTTGTGTTCAGCATTTATCACAAACTGAAAAGAAACGGCATTTTAAAAGGTAGAAAATGCCACATATCTCAGATTCATACCAGTTGAGTGTGTTCGTCCCACACATAGAGGTATTACTTTCATAGAAAGAATGGGATGGTTTTGTTTACACACAGCAAACACAGAGACTGCTGACATACAGCAATGATAGAAAGCACACACACACACACACAGATCAAGCAAACCTAAAGAGCCTACATTCTCTATGAAATAAGGATAGGGATTTTACACACAAACAATAAATATATTTCAACTATCTTGTGCTTTTAGTATATATATATATATATATATATATTTATACACTGAAAGCACAATAACATATATATATATATATATATATTTGTGATGTTTAAGAAATAACTTATGCGTAGCACAGATTCCTGTAAAATACAAGCAGGCCAATAGTCACGAGAGCTTACAAAATGGCATCCCTTTGAGCACAGATTGCTTTGGGAGCCGATCTTGTTTTGTCCTTCAGATGATCAAGTACTGGTGCTCCAGTCACACTTGAAACACACACACACACACACACACACTGGTGCCAAACGCCCCCCCCTGGTAGAGGACTGGAGCCCCCTACTGAGTGTCTCTCCTGATGGCGGTGAACACCCTGCTTCCCCTTCAGACGTGTCTACGGCCTCCTCCTCCTCCTCCTCCTCCTGACAACCTCAACAGCAGCAATACAGACGCGCCACACACACACATCAACAACTGCTGTCACCAGAGCTTCGCTCTTCACAGATGCATATCTTGGTATATTGGTCAGGACAAGACATGCTGGAATTTGTGGATCTCCAGGGGTGTACTGGAAGTCTGAACATCTGCCCAGCAGTGAACAAGGCATCCCGTCAGAAAATGAATGACAGATTTAGTATACTAGCAGACGTGTTGTTCTGGCAACTAAATCGATGTTATAAATGGGGTAGGAAGGGACCAGTCTGTATTAGTAACACTATGATAGAGAATTAAGCAGCATTGCCTGGACCCGACAGGTGGGGGTGGGGTAGCGAGCGCGTCAGCTCCAGCGTCATGCCAATACTGCACAGTCTTATTCTGTCTTATTCACGCTGCTCAACATACTTCTTCATAATGTTCTAAGTGCAAAAAAATATCTGTATTTCATCTCCTTACAACCCCTGGTCAAAGTGCGTTCAGTAAGGCCTTGTGAAGCAGCCAGGCTCTGGAGTGAAGGCCATAGAGAGTGTGCTGGGCCTGCTTCACTGCACCAGAGTCCCCTCTGAGGAGGTTCCTGTGGAGGCGCTGCCTGTTCAGTGCATAAGGCTCCGCAGACACCAGGGGATGAATGATTACACAGCTGGTCAGTGTGGCCCACACCCAAACACCACAACACACACACACACACACACTAACCTGGGGCCTTACAGACTGACACCAGCACACTGCATTGGATCGGCGTCTCCTTCCAGACTACACACAAAGGCAGCGGATACTGTTTATGCAAAATGAATAAATTAAAATAAACAATAATTAAGACAATATATGCCAACTTTTTTTTTTTTTTTTTTTCACCTTCAAAAATATGTTCTGAGAACTTATTGACACTCCTTACAAAATACAATTATGTTAGTTTTCACTCACTATTCAGCTGCACTGTACACAGGTGAGAACAGATTCACACTGCATTATGAAAATGAACACAAGAAATGGAAATCAAGCCATTGCTGTCAAAAAAAGAAAAGAAAGTCAATACTCTATCTACAATTACCACTATCCACACACGAACCACCAGCTCACACACTCTAGCTACCTAGCTGCGCTCTCCAGGGCCAGGCGGTGCCTGAGAGGACTGCAGCAGCCAGGGTTTTTTATTAGCAGCGGAGACGGAATCACACCACACACTCGGGTTCTAGGTGATAGCGTTCAGTTACAGAGCAATGAACCAGGGACACCAGTCAGCTGCCATAACACTACAGGCTCTGCCCAAAGGCCTGCTAATGGCGTGGCGCCGTGGTGCCCACCAGACCCGCCTCCAGGGGCCCCTGGGGCTTTCACACGGGGGGGGCCACGTGCAGTGCTCGGGCTCTTACTGCCTCTTACTGGTGGGTGAGCGAGTGAATGAATGACTGCTGGGTTTTGAGTGCGGAGCACATATCTCAAGGGTCCACTTAAACGTGCTGTCAGATGAGTGAAGTTTGCGTTCCCCCCTTTGCTTAGCAGCGACTCCTCTGAGGCTTTGGCTATGGAATGGGCGTGGCTCTCTGTGCTGAGAGCAGCAGGGATTGGGTGTGGTCATGGTAACGCGGCACGCGGCCTATGAGAGCAGTTCTTCGTGGTCGATGTCGGGTAGGGGCTGTCGCCAGAAGCAGAAGGAGCTGAATTCTGGGAAGATGAAGGCGGAGCTTTGTTCTTTGCTCAGTAGGGGGAAAACGTGCTCCACCAGTTCACTCAGCCTGCTGTACCTTAAACAGTGGTAGAGAGAGGTGACCAGTATTAGCAGGCAGATGAGCAGTTTGTTGTTACTACAAAGAGCACTCACGATGGAAGGTCACTCACGAGGACTTGTTGCCTTTGGTCTGCTCCTGGATGAGTTCACCCTTGGGATTCACTGTGAAGATCCTGCACACCGGCACTCCCACCTCCTTGTAGGCAAAAACATCCTGCCGGGACAAATAACCACGGCGATAACATAAACCATGGAAACCACACAGCAACAACAACAACACCCTCCCAAACCAGTGACTACAGAACTTTCCCACTGAATGACGTTACTCGGGAGAGAATGCTTTTATGGTTACGAACACAGACACCCACTGATGAGGGAGGCTTCACTCCACCCTGCCACAGTTATGAACTCAGCTGAGCACCAGTGCCTGTCTGTCTGTCTGTCTGCCTGGCCCGCTCCACTCCCTCTGGCTGCCGTCATTGGCAGAGCTAGAAGGTCGCAGGCCGCAGGCACTGGTGCTGGGTCAACAGTCTGACCAGGGTGAGGGTTCAGGGGGATTACGCAGCCAACCCCTCTGGTGTTCATCCCTCCTGTTAGCCCCAGCCCTCAGCCAAGAACATAGTACACCTCCTCTTGGGAGTGGTATGCAGACACAACACCCACTCATGAATAGAACAGGATATCAACGCTAAGAGTCTCACTCACGTTGGTCCTGTTCCCGAAGGCTGCGTAGAAGGGCTGCTTATGGTGCTGAAACAGGTTCTTGATGTCCGTAAGGCATTCGATCTTGAAAATCTCAGGCTTCTTCTCGATCACCTCCCTGCGGGATCAATGGAAAGGCAGTTAGTTTCCTCCGAGTTCCTTAAGCATTTTTTGTTTTCAGACCATTTTGGGTTGAGGCGAATTGAGGTGTTTGTAAAGCTCCTTGAGTGAGCAGAAAGATAATGTCTCTCCTGAGGACGCAAGTCAGAATTTTGGGAGGCAGGATTTTGTCTTTTTTATTTGCCGTCTTTGGAGGGCTGATTTTAAGGCTGAGGCAGGAGCGTGAGGAACTGATCAACATAAGGACAATCAATTGTATGTCCTGGGGGTTGTTATTTGTTTTTGTGTGTGTGTGTGTGTGTGTGTGTGTGTGTGAGTGTGTGTGTGTGTGTGAGAGTCTTTGTGTGTGTGTGTGTGTGTGTGTGTGTGTGTGTGAGTGCATGTGCGTGTGTGCGTGCGTGCGTGCGTGCGTGCGTGCGTGCGTGCGTGCGTGCATGCGTGCACATGTGTGGTGTGTATGTGTGTGAGTATGTGTGTGTGAGAGTCTTTGAGTGTGTGTGTGTGTGTGTGTGTGTGTGTGTGTGTGTGTGTGCGCATGCGTGTGTGCGTGTGTGTGTGTGTGTGTGTGCTGAGGAGGAAGGGTGGTTCATGCCTGTGGAAGGCTGAGAAGAGGCTGCTGGGGGAGAGCATGAGGGGCCCTCGAGGCAGGATGGTGCCCCCGTCGTTCACCCACTGCAGGTACCCGCGCGTCATGTCCGCCATGCCGATGGCCCGCGCCGAGCAGTACAGGAACTTGTACCCGTTCCTGCAGGGCAACGGAGAGAGAGAGATGGGATACAGATTATGACTGGCAGTCTCAGTTCCGCTGGCCCCGTGACGACAAACTCTGGTGTTTACACTGAGAAGGCGAGAAGGGAGCTGGCAGAGGTGAATCAAAATGCTATGTGTGCTTTTGGAATACTGCTAAAAGGTTAGGTGTGCTTTAGGATCTTAGCTGATCTGCTGATTCTCTTGGCTGTGTATTGATGAAATGCCAGTTAGGACATACAGTACAGTATGAGAGAGCAGGGTGTGGGTCTGCGTGGGTGTGGAAGAGAATAGACTTCCGGGTTTAAAGACTAACTGAGATCAACTCACTCCGCCACAGAATGGTACAGCTTGGCGATGCCCTGGTGAGTCCAGTCCTTTCCCAGCTGTGGCAAGATCTGTCCAAAGACGTCAGACCTGGTAGGAAACACACACACAGACACACACACACACACACACACACACACACACACACACACACACACACACACACACCACACACCACACACCACACACCACACACCAAAATAAATGTAACCATGTAGGTAGAAGCACGATTGTAACAGAATCTGATAGCAGTATCAAACCGGCCACAGTCAATCCCTGCCCACACTCCCACCCGAACCGTTATATGTGGAAACCGCGCCGCAGTCTCGAGCACTAAATTAGCAGTCAGGAGTTGTATGTGAAAAGGCGAGCGCAAGGATTGTTCGGCGGCATTTTACAGGGATTAAGTGAGGCCGGTCTCCCTCTAATGAGGATCCTTATGCGTGGCAGGGGCCGTTTCATCTTCCCCCGCAGTGCCGGCTAACACCGCATATCTCCTTCCCTTGGCACAATTAAACTGCCTCGTTACACCGACATCTTCCCGGCGACTGCAACCCCCCCCCCCCCCACCCCCACCCACCTTCGGCCCTGTGCGGCCCTCACCGCCGGTCCCACATCACAGCCGTCTCTGCACTGGCACCGGCTGGCTGGGTCAGACAGATAATAAGCGCCAGTCACTCTGCCTAGGCGTTTGATGTCCCTTACTGGAAATGGCCACCCAATACCCAAAAGAAGCGTTTCTACTGTGCTAATGTGTTACAGACAGCTTTGAAGGGAGTGAAAGTTTCTTTAAAAAGAAGAAGAAAAAAAAAAGTGGGGAGGAAAGAAAAATAAAGATGAGGTCGTGGTACTAAATTTAAAGACATGGCTTAAATTTGGATGCACGTTTGATGTGATTTGGGGAGAAACTACTGTTTGTGCTGCTCATGCGTCTTTGTTGTTTTATTGTTGGTGTTTGCATTTTACTAATGATTCCTTCTCTGGGCTTGGTCTGCTGTGACAGCTGAATGGGTGTACTGCTATCTAGAGAGCGGATAAATGAATCACTGTGCCTGCTGTTTTTTTGCCACTCCCAAGAAATTGTCTGGCTCGTGTTTATAAATACTTGAAGTGTGTCACTTTGACAACACATGCCAATTGCTATACAGCGAGCATCCAAACCCTTCTGCAGCTTTTCCCTAAAATACTTCTGTGGTCACATTTCAAAGTTGGAATGGTGCGATATGTGGCGTCATCCAGCAATGACACACCCAAATCTGCATCTTCCTCTCAATGAACTCCTGTTATGCAGGTCATCTAAGAAAGGTTCTTACTAGGAGGACAGTGGATACACTCACAAAAGGGTTTCCTACACTTGCAAGTTGTCTAAGTGCTCAAAATTAAGAGCTCATTAAGCGTTTCCCAATTCACTAAGCTACTGACTATTACACCAGTCTGTTTCTACCTCATTACAAACACCTGACTACCTAACTATTGACTACAACCACCTGACTGCCACAGACAACTGCCGACACAGTGGAACTTACTTGGTGATGGTGCCATCGATGTCGGAGATGATGACCTTGTCATCCCAGTTCCACAGGTAGATGGTGCCCTCACAGCGGCATGTGCCCTGGTACTGAGTGGTGATACTGAAGGTCACATCGTTAGGACCCTCCTTCAATTTCAGACTGGCCTGTGGGTTTGTCAACACACACACACACACACACACACACACACACACACACACACACACACACACACACACACACACACAGATAAACACACACGTGAATGCAAAGACACACAAACATGGCCTGTGACTAGTCCTTAATATCAGTCGTTGTCCTTCACATGAATCATGTCTCTGAAATATGTTGCCAGGAGTCAACCCAATTACCATACCATGCTTAGAGTAAAACCACACTCCACAAATGATCAATTAACAGTTTTTTGAATATTAATTTCCCCCTTATACTGACGTCGATTAAAATGCTAGTCATGGTGTGAAACCCAACCCTTCATCCCTTCATCCCTTCATCGTCCCTAGGAACACAGTGTTCCAACGCCCATCCAACTCATAGGTCATTTGATGAAACTGCGTCAGCCCCATCCAAGGCTAACGGTCATGGGGCTCTGGAGGCCGGGGCCCGCCTCAGTCTCACAGGCTCTCCAGCCACCAGAGGGGGGCGCTGCTCCCTCATGTGGGACTGTTCTGCTGTCATTAAAGTCTCGCCTCTGGCTGCTCTGCATAACGAACCACAACTTATGGAGTGGCATTTTCGTAATGAATTCTACTACGGTTCTCTCTTAGCGGGAAGGGCACAGCAATCGGCCTGAGGCTTAATAAGACC